>NW_022589767.1:7814298-8047844 GCF_004348235.1 Phoca vitulina
GGGAGAGGGAGAAGCAGGCTTCCCACGGAGCAGGGAGCCCCACACGGGACTCGATCCCAGGACCCTGGGATCATGACCTGAGCTGAAGGCAAACACTTAACCAACTGAGCCACCCAGGCACCCCTTTGCTGAACCATTTGAGTGCTATTTGTAGACATCACCCCTAAATACTTCAGCCTGTATCTCCTAAGAAGATACAATTAATCACATTCAAGAAATTTAATATTAATGTGACACTATTATCTAATTGTGTTCAATTTCCCCCAGTTGTCCTGGTGACGTTCATAGCTGTTTTTAAAACAAGGACCCAACCAAGGAGCAAGCAGTGCATTTACTTGTTATGTCTCTTTATTTTTATTTATTTATTTTTAAAGATTTATTTATTTATTTGAGAGAGAGTGCATGCATGTGCATGCAAATGGGGAGGGGCAGAGGGAGAGGGAGAGAGAATCCCAAGCAGACTCTGCCCAAGCATGGAGCCTGACTTGGGGCTTGATCCCACGACGCGGAGATTATGACCTGAGCTGAAACAAAGAGTTGGGCACCTAACCAACTGAGCCATCCAGGCACCCCTTGTTTATGTCTCTTTAAATCTCCTTTAGGCTAACCAGTATAGTTCAGTAGCTTAATTATTATTATTATTATTATTTTGCCTTTCACGACACTGACAAGTTTTGAAGGGTCCAGGTCAGTTATCTTACAAAATGTCCCTCAATTTAGATTTGTCCAACAGCTTTGTCGAGATTCAGCTGGAACATTTACCTACAGCAATACATACAGTAATACATACGTGATGTTTTGGCCATTTCAGTGCAATACACGAGGGGGTACATGATAGCAGTTTGTCCAGGTATTTTTGGAGTTTAATCATCTGGCAAGCTGTTATCTGCTGTGTTTCATTAAATTCTCTTTTCCATCAGTTTTTCATCCAGTGGTTTTAATATCCATTCATAATTATGGCCTGAGTCAGTTATGACTATGGTAGTTATAAAATGACAGTTCTCTATTTCTGTCATCTTTATGTATTTATTTGTTGGCATTCTTCTGTCTTCTCTCTTCCCTTTCTTTTAGACATGTCCCCATTTGCTGAGCACTTCCTTTATGGCACAAGGAATTGTTCAATTGTTCATAAGACTCAACTTATACTTTGTTCACTTTGTACTTTTCCTGACTGTTTATCCAAGGAGCCCTGGTTCCTTTTAAGGGAGAGAGTATTTAGAAACCATAGGCCTGGATGTAGAATATTTCCATCATCCCAAGCTTTCTTTCTTTTTTAAAAAATTTTTTATTGTTATGTTAATCACCATACATTACATCATTAGTTTTTGATGTAGTGTTCCATGATTCATTGTTTGTGCATAACACCCAGTGCTCCATGCAGAACGTGCCCTCTTTAATACCCATCACCAGGCTAACCCATCCTCCCACCCCCCCTCCCCTCTAGAACCTTCAGTTTGTTTCTCAGAGTCCATCGTCTCTCATGGTTCATCTCCTGCTCTGATTCCCCCCTTCATTCTTCCCCTCCTGCTATCTTCTTCTTTTTTTTTTTTTCTTAACATATATTGCATTATTTGTTTCAGAGGTACAGATCTGTGATTCAACAGTCTTGCACAATTCACAGCACTCACCATAGCACATACCCTCCCCAGTGTCTATCACCCAGCCACCCCATCCCTCCCACCCCCCCCCCCACTCCAGCAACCCTCAGTTTGTTTCCTGAGATTAAGAATTCCTCATATCAGTGAGGTCATATGATATATGTCTTTCTCTGATTGACTTATTTCGCTCAGCATAACACCCTTCAGTTCCATCCACGTCATTGCAAATGGCAAGATCTCATTCCTTTTGATGGCTGCATAATATTCCATTGTATATATATACCACATCTTCTTTATCTATTCATCTGTCGATGGACATCTTGGCTCTTTCCACAGTTTGGCTATTGTGGACATTGCTGCTATAAACATCGGGGTGCACGTACCCCTTCAGATCCCTATTTGTATCTTTGGCATCCCAAGCTTTCTTATGTCCCATTCAAGTCTAATCCCTTACCCTCACCTCAGTCCCAAGCAAATCCTTATCACGTTTCTGTCACCATAGATTAGGTAGAATTCTTTCCCAGGGTTTCACATAATTGGAATTATGTTGTATGTTCTCTTTGGTGTCAGGCTTCTTTTGCTCAGCTTGTTAATAATTTGCCCCTGTGTACTGTTGTGTAGTATTCCATTACATGGATATACCGCTATTTACCTGAAATGGACATTTGGATTGCTTCCATTTTTTGGCTATTATAAATAAAGCTGCTATGAAGATTTGTGTCAAAGTCTTGTGTGGACATAGGTTTTCATTTCTCTAGGGTAAATACAACGTGTGGAATTGGTGGGTCATATGGTAAGTGTAAGTATGTTTAATTTTATAAGAAGAAGAAATAGCCAAACTGTTTTCCAGAGTGGTTGCACCATGAGTGAATGTCTACCATCAGTGAATGAAAGTTTGGATGTTCCATATCTTCATCAACACTTGGTATTGTTTGCATTTTTAATTTAACCATTCTAACTGGTGTCTGGTATGTAGTGTTGTGTTATCTCTGCTTTTATTTTGTATTTCTCTGATGACTAATGATGTTGAGCATCTTTTCATATATGTATTGACCATTTATATGTTTCTTTGATGTTTGTGTGCAAATCTTTTGCGTATTTTTAAATTAGCTTTTTTGGCTGCTTCTTAATTATTATATTGTAAGAGTTTACTATATATCCTGGATGTACTTTCTTATTGTTCAGATAGATGTATATATATGTAATGCAGTTTGCTTTTTAATTTTTTAATAATATCTTTTGAAAAATAGAAGTTTTTAATTTTTTTGAAGTCCAATGGATTCTTTTTTTTGTTTTTTTGTTTTTGATGGTTTGTGTTTTGTGTCCTAGCCAAAAATATTTTTGCCTACTTCAGGATAATAAAGATTTTCTCCTGAAGTTTTATAGTTTTAGCTTTTATATTTAGTTCTATGTGCCATTTCAAGTTAAGTTTTTTGTATGGCATGAAGTCTGAGTTCATTTTTTCTACTTAATACCCAGTTGTTCCAGCACCATTTGTTGCAAACACTGTTTTCCCCCGTTGGATTACCTTGACCCCTTTGTAAAAAATCAGTTGATCTTGTATGAGTGAATCTATTACTGTACTCTTTATTCTGTTCCACTGATCTCCATGTTTATCCCCATCCCAATACCTCATTCTCTTGATCACAGTAACTTTATTTTTTTTTTAAGGATTTCATTTATTTTTGCAAGCGAGAGAGAAAGAGAGTGTGTGTTCAAGTGTACAAGCAGTGGGGGGAGGGGGTAGAAGGGCAGAGGGAGAAGCAGGCTCCCTATTGAGCAGGGAGCCCAACTCGGGACTCTATCCCAGGACCCTGGGATCATGACCTGAGCTGAAGGCAGATGCTTAACTGACTGAGCCACCCAGGCACCCTGATCATGGTAACTTTAAAGTCAGTTCTTTTTTTTTTTTTTTTTTTTAAGATTTTATTTATTTATTTGACAGAGAGAGACACAGCGAGAGAGGGAACACAAGCAGGGGGAGTGGAAGAGGGAGAAGCAGGCTTCCCGCTGAGCAGGGAGCCCGATGCGGGGCTCGATCCCAGGACCCTGGGATCATGACCTGAGCCGAAGGCAGACGCTTAACGACTGAGCCACCTAGGCGCCCCTAAAGTCAGTTCTGAAATCAGGTGGTGGAAGTCTTCCAATTTTGTTCCTCTTTTTCAAGATTGTTTTTGGCTGTTTTAGTTTTTTTGTGTGTGGGGGTTTTTGTGGTGTTTTTTTTGTTTTTGTTTTTGTTTTTTTGTGGGGTTTTTTTTGCATTTCAATATACATCTTAGAATCAGCTTGTTAGTTTCTACAAATAGACTTGCTAAGAGGGATAGTCTTGAAACTATAGATCAATTTGGGGAAAATGACCAGTTAACAGTATTGGCTTCCAAGTGATGCATATAACATATATTTCCTTTTTGTGTGTGTGTGGGGGGGTGTTTTTAAAATTTCTTTTGGTTAAATTTTATGGTTTTCTTTGGCTAAGTTATGTATATGTTTAAATTTATCCCTAAGTATTTCATGTTTTTGATGCAATTGTAAGTGATATTTTTAAAAAATTACTATTTCCAGTGTTTGGGTTTTTTTTTTTTTTGCCTACTCATTTATTTTTATTATTTTGAATATATAAAATTTAATACCATTCAGAGGTCAAAACTAGATATTAAAAAGGTGTGCTTAGCAGTCCTGTTCTATCTCCTGCCCTTCCTCTTTCTTATCCACTGCCTATATACAGCAATTTTATTAGTTTCTGTTTCAATCTTTGAGGTAGAATTACTCTGAAAGTCCAAACACTCTAGAAACTATGGTCTGGCGTAGCTCTCTTAGTTTTGGAGGGCAGACATTTTAGAGTCAACATATAGCTTGTTAGAAAATGGGGAGGGGTTCTGACCACCTTTCATTTTTCCCTGGAGGTAGAGGTGATGACCCATAGTGGCAGGTTCAAAGAACAGGCTTTTCCTGAAACATATATTACATAGTAGGTGAATGTAATTTCTGGTGAGAGAGATGTCCTACAGGACTTTAGCAAGCATTTTATGTTTTCATGCTTATTGCCAATGTAAATACGGTAGTCCCTTCTTATCCATGGTTCCACTTTCCAAGGGTTCGGTTAGCTGTGGTCAACTGGGATCTGGAAGCAGATGATCCTCCTTCTGAGATATGGTCAGAAGGTCAGTGGTAGCCTAACACTACATCACAGCACCTATGTCCTTCACCTCATTTCATCTTATCATGTAGGCGTTTTATCATCTAACATCATCACAAGAAAGGTAAGTACAGTTCAATAAGAAATTTGGAAAGAGACCACATCCACAGAACTTTTATTACTGAATATTATAATTGTTCTATTTTATTATTATTGTTGTTGTTAATCTCTTACTGTGTCTCACTTGTAATTAAACTAGATCATAGGTACATATGTATAGGACAAAACATGGTATATATATAGGGTTTGGTACTATCCACGCTTTCAGGCATTCACTGGGGGTCTTGGAATGTATTCCCTGTGGGTATAATGTATATATGATATGTCCTTTAGGAAAATATTAGTAAAAATTGGAAATATTAGAAAAAATTATTAGAAAAAAATTGGATAAGGTCAAAAGAAAACAGCAATAGTTTATTCGTCCTGTTAGCCAAAGGAGATGTAGTAGACATAAGGGTGACACATCATTTCCAATTTTGTAGACATACGGGCTACTCATCACTATTTCTCCTGTCCTCCTGCATGCATAGTGGATTATATCTCATCTCCTTGAATTACAGCCATGTGAAATATGAGTGGAAATAACATATACTTTCAAGTAAACGTTTAAGGAGACGTTTCAAGGAAACATTTAAGGCTGGAGCCAAATTTCCCTTTCTATCTCCTTCCCCCTGCTGCTATGACTTGCATGTTTCAGATGCTGGAACCTCTGTGTCAGCCTGGGTCCCTGATCGAAGAAGCATGGAGCATAGACCCCACTGACAGGCAACAGGTATATAATTTGAGTAAGAAATAAACCTCAATCATTTTAAGCTACGGACAATAGGGCTTATTTCTTGCTGCAGCATAACCTACTTTTTCCTGACTAATACAGGAGAAATTTATTAATTTCATGGTGGATATTGGAGGTTGGGGGCTTCAGAGAAACTGAACCAAGGGTCTCCAAGAACAGATAGATGGGGAGATCACAAGTTCAGTTTGGGGCCAGAACTAGTAATTAGCAACAATCTGTCTAAAAAGTGAAAAAGGTATTATAATATGGATTTATTGCTATGGAAATGTAAATTAGTTTAAAGTTTAGTTTCTTGTGATGGGAAGGAGCCTATGGAGAGGACAAAGTTGAAGATACGGAAATGAGGGAAAATAATGGCTAATATGTCCTATAGAAGGCTGGAAAAGATGGGGTCTCCAGAGCACAAGGGGCTTAGACAGGAGGAGGAAAGGAAAATTGGTAGGTGCAGACACAGGTAGGTTTATAGATCTGCTGGGGGAGCTTGAGGGATAATAGTTACAATTGCTAACACTTAATGCTTCCCACCCCAGCTACTGATTCAAGTGCTTCACAAATTATAACTCATTCAATCCTCCTCACAACACTGCTATGTGATAGATATTCTTTTGTTTTTATTTATTTATTTTATTATTTTTTATTGATTTTATTTATTTATTTGAGAGAGAGAGAGGGTGGGAGTGAGAGAGATCATGAGCAGTGGAGAGGAATAGAGGGAGAGGCAGTCTCCCCGCCAAGCAAGAAGCCCGATGCAGGACTCGATCCCAGGACCCTGGGATCATGACCTGAGCCGAAGGCAGACGCTTAACCGACTGAGCCACCCAAGCGCCCTGTGAGAGATATTCTTATCCCCATCCTACAGTTGAGGAAACTAAAGAAATTCTTGATAGGTGAATTCACTTTGTCTTAGAAGTTAAGGGTGAGGTAGGTCATCTGCTGAGGTTGAAGGTAGAGGTGCAACAGGAATAGCTTTTTCAAAATCCATCCACCCTCACCCCTAAAACTACTTCACATTTATTTATTTATTTATTTATTTATTTTATTTTTTTATTTATTTGACAGAGAGAGCACAAGCAGACGGAGAGAGAGGGAGAAGCAGGTTCCCTGCTGAGCAAGGAGCCCGATGTGGGACTCGATCCCAGGACCCCGGGATCATGACCTGGGCTGAAGGCAGCCGCTTAACCGACTGAGCCACCCAGGCGTCCCACTTCACATTTTTTTAAAAAATACATATTTGACTAGGACAATGGATATTTTTTGAAACTTATGTATATTATAAATGAAAATACCTTTACAAGCTTTGTCACTTTAGTCAACATGTAACCTACAACCTAAGGATGAATTGTGAGACTCTGTGCAAATTCAAGCTCAAGATCATTCTTTTAGCCTCTTTACCAATTGCATTGCTGCTCCTAAATCCCTCTTATAACAACTCCCGAGCTGCTACTGATGGAGGAAGTGTGGAAATTTGGAGAGATTGAGCGTGAGAGCTAGCCAGGAAAAACCAGTGTTCTCTCACATAGGCCAGGACCACCCAGTCCCTGTCTTTAAAGCTGTCTGCCCCTAGAAGTTTTTGTAAAACTGCCCATCTTTGTCAGAAAGGCTTCTCTCTTCTCAGAAGTCTTTTTATTCCTGGTTAGTCAAAGCTCCCCTCTCTTGGCATCAAAGTTTGTGGTTTTTAAGTGCCTGTGCTTTTTTCTTTTATTTCTTCTCCTTTCACAATCGTAAGGATTTCATCTTACAGAATTTTGGGTTTTGATCTCCTGCCTGAGTGGTTATTTCTTAAGAAATATGAGAGGTCCCACTTTCCTCCCACTAAATGGGTCTCATGTATCAGTTAAGGGAGTAAACAGAGAAAGTGAATATTGGTTCCAGCATTATGACCATTTAGACTGATCTGAATATCCTTCTTAGCATAAGTTGATATTGCTCCGGAGAGAGATAGTAGTGGTGGTTTCTGTTGTATGTAGGTGTGGGGATGCGGGAAGTGGGATGGGATGCGAGTCGTTCTTGACGATGTAGACAAGACACTTGATTTCTCCCATCCGTGAAGGGTGTAGGAGATGAAGACTTAGCCTAGGTGAGTCAGGGAGTTGAAAATGAGATCCCTACATCAAAACAGGACTCCTATAGGCATCTGGAGAGAAGTCTCAAAGGATGAATGAAATCTGCTCAAATGAGGCATCAATGGGAAGAACTGAGTACAATAGCCACGGCCGCTGAGATGGAGAGGAAATGAAGATGAGTTAATCTTTGTTGAACTAAATTGTGACCATACGCTTGTGAAAATAGATTGTGGTTTGTAGAGAAATTATTTGGTAGAGAGATTTTTTTTAAAGATTTTATTTATTTATTTGACAGAGAGAGACACAGTGAGAGAGGGAACACAAGCAGAGGGAATGGGAGAGGGAGGAGCAGGGAGCCCGATGCGGGGCTCGATCCCAGGACCCTGGGATCATGACTTGAGCTGAAGGCAGATGCTTAACCGACTGAGCCATCCAGGCACCCCAAGTAGAGAGAATTTTTTAAATACTTCTATCACAGTTGTGAATTATTAAGGAAAAAATAATTGATGCCTTGGGTTTTAAATTTTGCTGCCAGGAAGCATAAAGTATCTCTGATTACCACTCCTACTCAGAAAATGAGCTTAGCATTGTTTCTTAAAGGTCTGAGTTGTTCTACAACTTGCTTTTACCTTACAGCCCCATAGGGAAACCCAGCCCCACTGGGTTTTTGTATTATTTTTTAAAGATTATTTATTTGAGAGAGAGAGAAAGAGAGAGAGCATGTGAGCACCCGGTGAGGGGGAGGCAGGGGCAGGGGGAAGGGGATGGAGAATCTCAAGCAGACTCCCCACTGAGCGCGGAGCGGGCCCCGGGGCTCAATCTCATGACCCTGAGATCACGACCTGAGACCAAACCAGGAGTCAGGCACTCAGCTGACTGTGCTGCGCAGATGCCCCAGATTTTTGTATTTCAGGCCATTGATGGAGAACAAACTGGATGACTCAGAGCATAAGAGGAGAGCGGCAGGGTTAGTTGAAGGCTGACTCTGGGAAGAAACTCCCTTGACTTTGGGAGGAGTCTGCCTGCGGCACTCCAGACCGTGTGTGGAGACTGGACAGTGAGGCTCTTGGTTTTGAGAGCGTCACTGAGTATCTCTCCAGGTGAGCCTGAGGTAAGAGGAACGGACAGCTGGGATTGCATCTCAGAGCTGCCTGGAGGTGATGGTGACCAGTCTGTCAGCACTGTCAGTGTAGAAGGAACATGGTTACCACGACAACCACTACAGACTAAAGCCCCTCCCCTCACTTTCCAAACCCTGTATCATCTCCAGGAATTCTTGTATGATCTTAGGGAACCAGAGGGGAAGACTTTCCCCCAAATACCCACCTTCCTTCTAAACCTTGTTACATTGAATTTTCCATTAATCCTACTAGGTGAAGGTAGGTTGGGAGCAAAACCAAATTAATTTGATTTATAAAAATTTTAAAAAATGAAACTTTAAGTCTTATTACTGAGCCTCCTGAAGTGAATTCATACCTACTCACCTCTTTATAATTAAAACCTATGGGAGTCAAATGAAAAACCGCTTTGCAAACAATGTTTTACAAAGCACTTTGCTTTTGAAGTATTGTTTTTCAACGATTAATTACTTTCTCTCACTCTCTCTAATTAAGAAAAAAAATCCACTCCCAAGTATATAATGTATTCATTCATTCAGTAATATCCAGCCTTATAGTGAAACAGGATTATTCTGTTCTCTTTATTTTTTTCCTCTATCTTTGGATGGAGAGGTCTCTCTGGCATGTTCATTTGCCAGGTGATCTCAAGTGCCCTGGTAGAATGAAGCCTACCCACAATGCATTTATGTGTTTAGGTATTTATTTATTTACTTATTTGCACTTTTATAGCACTTATTATAGGCCATATAAAGCCAGTAAGCAGTTATAAATAACAGCTTATTAAAACTCTGACAGGTCTTGACATATGGATTATGTGGAGACTCTTGCTTTTCTACCCTTTTATTCTCCCTATGGGAATATTTAGCTGGTGGAGAGAAGCTGTTTTGGACTGATTTCTATTCTTCCAGCAGGCCCTGCCCTCCTGTTTTTTGGTGCCGTTAAGCATGCTGTTCCTTCGACCTGGAGCACTGTCCACACCTTTTCTCTTGAATACCTGGCTTTGATCATTCATCCTTCTGATCTTGGCTTGAGCATCATAGCACCCTTTCCTGGTGCCTCTCAATCTCACTTAGGCTTCCCTGTTTTAGCTTAGGGTCCTGGGGCACCAAAGGACTGATCATATTTGGGTCCATCTGTGTCACTGTGTCTTCTTCACTAGACTGTCGGCTCCCTAGAACCAGGAACCTTATTTCTCACATCCTCCCCTTCCCCCATTCTGGTGTTTATCTTGCCTGGCACCTAATGGACACAAACCCAACTGATGTGGAATTACAAATAAATGTTATCCTCACATGTATTCTTGGCTTTTGTTATGGAGACGTTCAAAACTCAGTTTCTAGTTACCATGAAAAATAGCAGATGTTTTCTGACTTCTAAGACAAAGCTAGGGGGGTAGTTGTGACCCAACTCTTGTTAAGAAGGATGAGCTGCAGTTTGAGTTTAGCTCATCGCATGTGATAAATTCATTGATGGGAGAACAGGAGCTGAACTCCCTGATCACTTGAGCCAGGATAATCATACTGTTGAGAATCCATCATTAGTTGCCCTGGTGGGGAAAAATCAATTGTGTCTAATTGGTGTTGAGTTTTTCTTCAGATAGAATGTATTTTGGTGTCATGTGAGTATTTTTTTTTTTTAATGTTTTATTTATTTATTCATGAGAGTCAGAGAGAGAGAGAGAGGCAGAGGGAGAAGCAGGCTCCCCCGCCTAGCAGGGAGCCCGATGCGGGACTCGATCCCAGGACCCTAGGATCATGACCTGAGCTGACGGCAGATGCTTAACCATCTGAGCCACCCAGGCGCCCCTCATGTGAGTATTTTTGAAGAACTGGTTGGTCTATTGCTCCATAATGGAATTATCTAGGAATTTAAAAGTCAAAGTGTCAGTATGGATTGGGAGCTTGTTAGAAATGCAGAGTTTCAGATTCCCCCGTAGACTTCCTGACCCGGAATGTGCATTTTAACATGATTCCGAGGTGACTGGTAGGTCCCTCAAACTACGAGAGGCACTGCTTTAGGATTTAATTACATCACAGACAATTGAGGGGCTCTAAGCAGAACCATTTGTAAATATTCATTTATTCATACAGCCACAAAACAAATATCTTTTAAGCATGTAATTTTTATTAGGCATTCGTAGTTTGGGCAATAATGACAAGAATAATGTAATAGGCCCTTTATGTAATGCATTATACTTAATTCTGACAACAACCTTGAAAAGAAGGTGGTATAAGATCCATTTTACAGAGAAGTCGCTGTTGGGTAGTGGGTCCATGATAGATCAGCAAGTCTGTGAGTGAGCCATGATTTGAGCCTGTCCCATCTGACAAGTCCCCTATTTTGCTACCTCTTTTGTCCTAAAAATAGAGGGTGCAAGATCTTCTACTTTACTTTGAAGTCCTCGATAATCATACAGCTCATTTTTGGTGTACATTAAAAAAAAGTGAAACATTATCTGGTTACTTATGTACTTAATGTGCTAAGCCTTCTTCTGGAAAAAGCAGGTAGAGAGGAGAAAGCAGGTTCCTAAATAAAAATGTTCTCCTTCTCTGTCCACACCAGACACAGTAAATGGAATAATATACCATTTGCCTCACAATCTTTTGTGGAGGAGTAAAATTAATTTCAAACCACTAAGTCTGAAAAATCCCCGGAGAGCTACATTGCTCCGTGTTTTGCGTCAAATCTTTCGTTTGACCTCCAGAGCCTACTAAGGAGTTCAGGTAAAAAAAAACAAAAAAAAACCAAAAAAAAAACCAGGACAGTGAGGCATCTGTGTGGCTGTGAGCTGGCTGCTGATTTCTCCGGATCTCAGTGCACATCAGTAAGTAGGTGAGTAGACAGGGAATACGGCCTGGGTGTGGGGGCAAGATAGCAATTTTTATTTCCACGCACAAGTCAACTTGCTTCGCGTCAACAGAAAACTGCTTGAGGACCTGCTCTGTGTCTCCACCTTTTTGTTTGGCTGGAGAGAGATTCCAGCAGCAGGCAGCAGATGCCATGAAGTGCCTTTGATTTCTTCTCCAGACTATTGGGGCATGCATGTTTGCTGGACAGTAAACATTGTTTTTAATGATATAGTCGTAGTCGTATTTTCCAATGCAGCAAGAAAGCCTATTTATGATTTTAGCCCCAAGAAGCAAAGAAAATTGTTTCCTTAGGAGGAGGAGGAGGAGGAGGAGGAGGAGGAGGAGAAAAGTACCATTACAAAATCTTGACTGATTCAGGCGAAGAAGAAGAAGAAGAAGAAGAAAGAAGAACGAAGAAGAAGAGTACCATTTTTTTTAAGTACCAAGTTTTTTAAGTACCATTACAAAATCCTGACTGATTAGGCCAAGCAAGGAAGATATACTTCAGGCTTTGTGGTAGATATACTGCAGGCTTTCCTAAGGCTAGGGAAATGGAATACCCAAATGTAGCTTTATTTAGGATTGCCATAGGTTCCATGAGCTTGCTTTCTGTTCGTCAAAGGAAAACTTGCCTTTTGAAGGAATGTGGTGCACACGCTCTTAATATAACATGAAAGGAAAGGTTCTTTGTGCCAAGAAGTCACTCATGTGAGATGGAATTCTTTTAAACAAATCTGGTGGCAAGCTTTTTTGGAAGCTTGAAGGAAGAATGAAATGACTTAAAATTTTGTTCGTGGCAGTCACCCTCAACCCTTCGAATGGAGTTAGCAAAGCTGGTCTAAAAACACAAACTCAGCCCTTGCAGCTCTTATTTCGTGCAGCCAAAATGGTGTGCAAAACCCGTTCTGGCTAATTTGGATAACTTTCCAATGGTGGTGATGATTTTTAGATTTATGGCAAGTTTTAGATCTAACTAGAGACACAGCACATTTGGAAAAACGAGGCATGAGTACTCCTGGCCTGGGAGTAACTGGCCCATGCCTCCCAGAGTAATGATGTTCTGAGTTCAGAACTACAAAGGTAGGCAGTTCAGCATTGAGGGAAACAGTCTCCTTTGGAGGTTTTTGTTTTCTCTACAGCCAAGGACTGAACTTTTCTTTTCTTTTTTTTTTTTTAAGATTTTATTCATTTATTTGACAGAGACACAGCGAGAGAGGGAACACCAGCAGGGGGAGTGGGAGAGGGAGAAGCAGGCTTCCCGCCGAGCAGGGAGCCCGATGTGGGGCTCAATCCCAGGACCCCGGGATCATGACTTGAGCCGAAGGCAGAGGCTTAACGACTGAGCCCCCCAGGCGCCCCGATCTTCTTTCCTTTATTGTGTTTGGCTCCGTACCTTTTTCTTAACCGGTGGCCCCATTTACAAGTAGCGTTGTGCTTAGGGCGTCTTGATGCTGTTGGAAGCAGCCGAACTTCACCCTTCTGTTCCCAAGCCTCAGGAAGAGTCCACTGGTCTTTGTATTTGCAAGTTTTTCCCATCCGTGAACATTCCTCTTTAACATGGAAACACACTGTTTCCATCTCAGCCCTGCTTGCTTGACCTTCCATATCACTGATGATTTGTAGACACAAAGAAGGCACGCGGCCTCTGCATTCTTTTTTCCAATGTGTGTCTTTTCTCCATTTGGAGAAATGGCGGCCTGTCGTTTGTGAAGCCCCTCTGACCTTGACCTTTGGAGGGAATTCAACCAAGGCAAGAACTCAGCCAAGAAATTAAACTATCAAAATTCTGAAGAGTGTACAAAACACAACATCGGGGCATCTATCTTCCCAAATGAGGGCCCAAATAGTTACTTCCCTCCGCAACCCCTGAAAGTTACTTCCCTCAACAACACAAGCATGACAGGCAATATGAGGATGTTATTACTTTTTTATTTTTCTTTTTTAATCAGGAATCTCCTAGGGTGGAAAAAAAGTAATTATTTTGTTCACATGGGAAGTGGTAGCCATCCTAAGTCCCCCTTTCTCTCGTTCTTTTTTCTTTTTCTGACTCAGTAGAACACAATTGTTTGAAGTTTGTTTGCATCTGCCGTCATAAAGGGCAGAATTTAGCCCTCTACCCAAACACATGAGAATTGTTTGTAGATTTATGACAAACCCTAGACCTGCCTATGGTAAAGAATGTGTATTTATTTCAATATGAGAGGCAATCCCTTGAGAGCATTGTGTGGGAACCATGCTGTTTAAATATTTTTATGCTGGAAAGGCTGTCTTTTTCAAATCATTCTTGGCTTCCAGCCCTGGAGAGTGAAGCTTCATCTGGAGGGGCAGGAGAAAAATACTGGGTTAGAAATCAAGAGATGTAAAGTCCTAGCTCCATCTCTGCTGCGGACTTGCTTTGTCATCTTGAGCACATCATTTTCCCTCCCTCTACACCTTGGTGGAATGATGAGTGGAATGATGTGGTTGAACTGAGGCAGTGAATTTGAACTTTCTTTTTTTACTTTATGTTTTTCATAGCAGTGTCTTCTTTTCAAATGTAATCTTATACAAACTCTAGTACATAATATAGATAAAAGCTATATTTTATTAAATCATTTATGAATTTTAAATTATAACCTTTATTAAGAAGTTAGGCAATGAGGATGCCATTTTGGTGTTTGTAGACGATTGACATGGGAGTTGTAGTAGTTTCCTGGGGCTGCCATCACAAACTACCACAAACCAGTGGCTTTAAGCAACAGAAGTTTATTCTCACATAGTTCTGGAGGCTAGAAGTCCAAAATCAAGGTGCTGGCAGGGCCATGCTCCCAGTGAAGTCTCCAGGGCAGGATCTTTCCCTGCTTCTTGCGGCGTCTGGTAGCCCCTTGGCCTCCTTGGCTTGAGGTGAACTAACTCCCACCTGCCTCATCTTCCCATGGCCGCCTTCCCTCTGTGTGCGGCTCTGTGTCTTCACCTGGCGTTCTCCTCTCATATCTGATTCCTCTTCTTATAAGGACACCAATCTTTGCGTTAAGAGAGTAGAACGTTATCTTAACTTGATTACATCTGCAAAACTGTATTTTTAAATACCGTCACATTCACAGGTACCGGGGGTTAGAATTTCAACATATCATTTTGGGGAAGAGTTACAGAATATAGTATATAGTTATATTAATGTAAGTGTTTATTTATTTTGTTTAGTAGCACAGTATTGAGAAAAATACTGGTCCACACTAATTGTAATTTTTTTTTTCACATGTCACCTTGCAATCCCAATCTCCATCTCTTCACTTACACTGATCCAGAGGTCTCAAAGAACCACATTAGGAAATTGACATATCAACGTTAAATTACTGAAAATATCTTAAAAAAGACTCACCTTTCTTAACTAACGAGGGTTCACTTTTTAAAAGGACTTGATGATTGGATTCCTGAGGTCACTTAAATCATCACTGTATTTGGCTGACACTATGTTTTCAAATGTCATAAAACCCTGAGTTATTCAGTGGTGCCATCTCAAAACATCTCTTTAGTGGCGTGTTCTGACATTCCCTTAAAATTGCAAAAGAGTAAAAATAGTGTTACATTGTATTGAGTCTAAATTTGGTTTCAGTTTTGTTGCTGACACTTTTTCTGCTGCTGTGAGCAGGAACGTGGGGACGTGGGGACGTGAACTACCAGCATGAACCCATTCAGCTGGTTAAAAATAGCATCTAGATACTCCAGCTGGTTACAACTAAATCACATTTGAGAGATGTTTAATTAATGGAAGTTTTTGTTTTTAAAGCACAGAAGTTATTTACATTTTAATTTGAAATATCTGTAGCAGAACCTTATCTTGGAACTCCTAAAAACTTCAATGTAAAAACATACATTCTGGAACTTACCATCCTTATCATTAAAATAACTGAAAAGTCCCCAGTTTAAAGACTAATGCCTTAATAAATTTGACAATTTTTACAGCTTATCGAACTTCTTTCACAATGCCGGGTAGACAACTATTTGGCACAAGTACGATGACCACAAGCATATTTCAGCCACTGCTTTTATCCGAGCAATTCTTTTTATGTCATCAGAGTAGATACATTTTTTGACAAGTTATTCAATGATATATTATAATCTAATCTAAAAACCTAATTTTTTTTTTCTCCAGTTGTGTATTATCTAGTAAGTCTTCCTTGTGTTCATTTTATAAAAAGTAATCTCTGCTCCCGACGTGGGGCTCGAAGTCACAACCCCAAGATCAAGAGTCGCATGCAGGCTCCACTGACTGAGCCAGCCAGGTGCCCCCTGTTTTTGGTTGTTGATTTAATTTTACTTATTTATTTGAGAGAGAGAGTGACAGAGAGAGAGAGAGAGATCACCAGCAGGGGGAGGGGTAGACGAAGAAGCAGACTCCCCGCTGAGCAGCGAGCCCGAGGTGGGGCTGGATCCCAGGACCCTGGGGCCATGACCTGAGCCGAAGGCAGACGCTTAACTGACCGAGCCAGCCAGGTACCCCGGTGTTTTTAGAGTATTCCTTGTGTTCATTTGTGTGACTCTGTATAAAAACAAGCAAAATACAGACAACTGAAAATCCGTATTTTCATTTATCTGAATCTTAAAACCTGAACTTTGAAGGAATCCAGCAGATATGTACTTTGTGTATTTGGGGATTAGATCCGTGATGGGAACCAGCATCGGTATGGGCCCTCAAAGGTATTTGGAAATATGTGGGGGCAGTTTTGGTTGTCTCAGTACCTAAAGGCACACCTGACACTTGGTTTCCTCCGGCCAAGGAAGTTAAGTGACTCAAACTTGTCTCACTTGAAATGCCGGCAGAAAAGAAGGGGGATTATGTTTTTGTAAATATCTGCTTATTTAACGTAACTTGGACTTCAACAAGCTCTTTTGAGTAGAATTTGTCTTTTCCTCACTTGTAACTTTGGATGGGCCTGTTAAGGAGTTTTCATTGTCAGATTTCAATTTTGTTCATATAAAATTTTAGTTGATGACGCTAAGTAGTTCAATTAATCAGGAATGTCTGAGTTGCTTATTTTTTGGAACCTTTGTGTTTTGTTGCAAAATCATGTAATTTAGCCAGACTAAAGATTGGAAGATTTCACTGCATGAATTATAGGAAGTTGAGCAATTTTAGTCTCACTAAAATGAGACTGGGTGACTGCTCTCATTGTACTTTCTTGCCTTTACAAGATTTCATGTGAAACATATATAGGCACTTATTTTCATTTCATTGACCATTCATTAAATATCACTTAGTGTCAAATTGGCCCTTTTCATGATGAGACACAATCTTATTTATTTATCGTATTTTCTCATTAAACTTAATTTTTAAACTAATGACTCATTTCTACTTTTAAAGGTAATTCATCTCACTAGAAATTAAAAAAAAAATTTAAACAAAAAGTAGCTTAAATAATTATCATGACATGTGTTACTTGTTTGCTGCAAGGTTTTCTGCGGCTTCCTGACGAGCAAGCACGGGGCAGAAGCATCTGAGCCTCATCAGGCATTTGACGGATTTGATTAATGTGTGCTGAGGTAAGTCTACTCCCCTGTGTAATTGTATGGGAGAGGCCACATGCAAGTCTGAATTAAAAAAAAAAAAAAGACTGGTGCAGAATTACTAGCTATTCAGGGTATTATATGTGTCTCAAAGATAGCTTAAAAAAAAAAGCTATAGGTCAAGGTCAGCATAAAAACTAGGAAACCTGAGTAAAAGTTAATATGATGGTGGTCTCCAGTGTTTTCAAAGTTGGTGTTTTTAATGACACTTTAAAAATAGTTACAATGTATAATGGCTGATTCCCACCTGCCTGGGCTCTCAGCCTGCCTAAAGGTCTTGCTTCGTCTAGTCCAAGCTAGTTAAATCCTTTTCTTTTTCCTCTGATCTCATCATGTCTATGTTGGCTTCAGTTTAAACAATTCTGGTGGAGACCCTTCTCAGGATTTTCTCCTTTCCCCTCATCCAGGTCCTGATTCTAAACTCCCAGGGGCTGACATTATCATTGTTTGAAATCGCGGAGGAGGGGACACTTCATTTCTTGGTCTTTCTTCGGCTTATTTTACTGGGGAGTGGATGGCAAGTTTGCCTGTATTTATTTAATTTGCACCAAACAACTTGGCAGAAATGATGGCTCTCAAATTTAGCTGTGTTCTCTTTTACTTATGTCAGGAGGTCCATGCTCTACCTTTGTTTTTGTTTTTTAAGTTTTATTTAAGTAATTTCTACATGCAACATGGGGCTCGAACTCACGACCCCAAGATCAAGAGTTGCAAGCTCTTACAACTGAGCCAGCCATGCCCCCATGCCTTACCTTTGTCATGTGTGTACCTTTGCCCTGCAGATGGCCTCCAGGCAGGTGGACATCCATGCCTACCCACATGGGGCCCATGGAAACTTCTGGATCTCCTCCATCCCCTTAGGAGCTGCAGGGAAACCCAGGGGTTTGTTTCTAGCTCCTCTTTGATATAGATATGCCATATTGCCTTCTCTACTCTCTTGCTCCCTTAGAACCCAGAGTGCTCTGTATGCTGTGACTTTCAAAATACTCACATTTGGAGCTGAACACATGTTCTGTTTACTTTGGGATTTCCCAGTTAAAGGTTTTCCATAAAGTCTTCTCTGGTAACTGACCCGTGAGCTGCCACTATGCCTCTCCAAAACTCTCCTTTTCCTTTCTTCTGTTGAGAGCTTTTTTTTTTTTTTTTAATCTATTTGTGGCAAAGGGTGGAGGGACTGGTGGAAAATCCATTCTCCCGGTTTGGATCTACTTTTTGTAATATTTTGTTGTCTTATCCGGGGAAGGGTGGGGGAGGCAATTTCCTTGTGACCTTAGAGATGAAGAATGTGGTATCTTTTTCTCTCCCTGTTGTATAGCAAAAGATTCTGCTGTGGGGGAATCAGTTATTTTACTGGGCAGTTGGGAAAGAGTGCACCAATAATGCTTTGAAATATCATCATGCCACACAAATTAAATAAACACAATTAACCAATAATTAGCACTTTAAGAATCAACCACTTCTTCTTCTTTGAAATTTATTTGAAAGCAGTTTGGCTAGAAGATGTCTAAAGTTCCTTCAAAGGTTCTTCAGTTTTCTGATTGCCAAGTGGTGATGACAATTATAGTTTGATTTCTCAAGGATTAACACAAGCAGGACGGGGTCACTTGTCATCCCCTTAAACACTTGTAATAGTGAGGAGATTTCCTTTGTAAAGAAAATGTGAATTGGTGGTCTGAAGGATGGAAGGAAGGACAAGAGAAGAGATACGTAGGGGAAAGTCTGGAAGGGTCCTGAGCATGGGGGCTTTTTTCCCCTTGGAGTTGGGGGGTGCACCACCTTCTTGGCACACAGATGTGTTCATTAACCCAGAAGCTCTCTGAGCCCTGTAGTTTTGGGATTTTTTTTTTTTAAGTAGGTTCCATGCCCAGCATGGAGCTCGATGTGGGGCCTGAACTCATGGCCCTGAGATCAAGATCTGAGCTAAGATCAAGAGTCAGACACTTAACTGACTGAGCCACCCAGCAGCCCCTGCGGTTTTTGGGATTTTTATGGATGTTTCATCACATAGGCATGATCAATTATTAACTCCATCTCCAGCTCCTCTCCCCTCTCCAGAGGATGGGAGTGGGGCTGAAAATCCCAGTCTTCTAATCATGACCTCTTTCTGGCAACCAGTTCCCATCCTGAATTTATCCATGAGCCCACCAAGCGTTACTGCACTAGAACAAAAGACACTCCTATCACTCAGTAAACTCCAAAGTTTTAGGAGCTCTGGGTCAGGAACTGGCAACAGAGATCAAATATATGTTTCTCATTATGTTAAACAGGTGAGATGAACTTGACCTGATGGATATAACATTCAATATAACAAAGAGGGTAAAGGCCATGGCTAGTAGGATCTAGGGAAGTTTTAGGAAACATCCATGTAGCCCTTTTCTTAAGTAGGCAACAAGGAAAAGCCATTCTGGCTAATGATTCAGATAAAAAGTTTACTACATAGGTTAGTCTCAATCTCTGACTCAAAGAAAAATTGGGGGATTTGCAAAAAAGAAAAAGGTCCTGATGGGAGAAAAGATTCCACAGTAAAAACTTCTGTATCCATTTGTGCTGTTTTTGAAGACCCAGAGCCAGGTTCACATTCAGATGGATGTGGATACTGTTTCTCCATCCTCAGAAGTGAGGACATGTCTCCTATGATACAATCAAGGGAAACTAGTTGAAGTTTCAAGTAAGAGAGAAATACTCTTGGGGAAACCCTTGAGGAACTCCTTCATCTTCCTACCTTCATTCAAATCTACCAGCCCACCTCCATCTGTGCCCACGCTCTCTGCCTTTGCTCACTTTTTAATGCCCCTGCTTCTGTCACAGCCAACTCCTCCACCTGTATTCTGGATGCCCGTCCCTCTCATTTCTCATGGGCTCTCCTGCATCATCATGTCCCTGTCCTTCCAGAACCATTCTTGTCAGCACATAAACTGCCTAAGTGTCTTCTGTTGGTTGACCCCATGGGTCTCTCTTCTGTTTCGTCATTTCTCAATTCATTGTGTCTACCCTTGAAAGGGTTGTTTATAATCATCGTGTACACATCCTTTCCTCCCATTCTCTCTTAACTATCTCCAGGCAGCCATCTAAAATAATAATATTCAGGTTTTTTTGTTTGTTTTTAGAGAGAGAGTGTGCACCTGTTTGTGAGTGGGGGAGGGGGAGGGGTGGAGGGAGAGAGAAAATCTTTTTTTTTTTTTAAAAGATTTTATTTATTTATTTGACAGAGAGAGAGTACAAGCAGGGGGAACAGCAAGCAAAGGGAGAAGTAGGTTCCCCACTGAGCAAGGAGCCTAATGCAGGGCTCGATCCCAGGACCCTGGGATCATGACCTGAGCTGAAGGCAGACGCTTAACCGACTGAGCCACCCAGGCACCCTGGGAGAGAGAAAATCTTAAGCAGGCTCCATACTCAGTGTGGAGCCCGATGCAGGGCTCAGTCTCACGACCCTGAGATCATGACCTGCGCTGAAAGGAAGAGTTGGCAGCTTAACCAACTGAGCAACCCAGGCGCCCTGTGTTTCTTATCTTTATAAAAATTTAGTTACCCATGTGCTGAGCTCCTTTATACTCTTCATGGCCATTGTTTATAATATAGTTAAGAATTAACTTCATTCATTGTTTCCATGTACTCTCTTTCTCCTCTTCACCGGATTCTAGTTTAACTTCTAGCCCACCAGTGCACTGAATCTGTTCTACCAGTGAACTCCATGTTCTAAATCCAAAAATTTATCAATCTTTATTGGTAGAATCTTCATCAGTACTTGACACCATTAACTACTTTCTTCTTCAAATGCTCCCTTCTATTGTTTTTATGACCCTGCCCTCTTGTAGGTTTCCTCCTGTCTTTCTGGCCCATCTAAACCTTGTGGGCTTGTCTTTCTTTATCCTTTAAATATTGGTAATTTTTAGTATTCTATCTGGGGCTCTCTTCCTGACACACTTACATGTTTCCCCCTCAATAAGTTCATCCACTTGCATAGTTTCAAGTATTATCCTTATGTTGACAATTCCATCCTTTTTTCTCCTGAGCTTCAGACCTATATGTCCACCTAATCTTTTAATATTTCCATTTGGTTATCCAGTCCAGATCTAAACCATTTTCTTCCCCACTAGACCCCCCCCCCCTTTTTAATGTACATGGCAAGTCTTATTCCTGCCCTGAAGAGTCAGATTCAGTCAATCAGGGGGTTGGTGGATTTTCCTCTGAGTTCCTGTCTTCATGAATAGTACTTTGTCCAAAGCCAAGCTTGAACGGTAGGTAAGCTTTTATTCTAATATCTTGAAGAATATCAAGATTTACTAACACGCATACTGTGTTTTAGCCATGCACATTTTCTCCAATCAAGTGAGGAAGAATAGAGGAGAGGCTTAACCAATGTCTACTAATTTACAATTACAGTCTCAAGTTAAATATTTTTAAGACCCAGATGTTAACCAGGATAATGGAAGATCAGCAGGACTATTGTCCTGCTGACAAATTGAGTTAATGTACTCTTTATGGCCAGAATTCTATTGTCTATAGATTGTTTGGAAAATTGTTAATCCATCTTTCAGTGGATTTCAGGAGATGTGGCCTAAAGATTTGTTGTGGTGATTTCTGGGGAGATTTTGAATCTAAACCCAAGGTACCTGTCCAATAGTAAGGTCCACTAAAATTCCAATGAAATATTCTCTAAGAAAGAAGAGTCTTTTATGCTAGAGTAAAATGATGTTAAATGGCACTTTTTCTTTTGTCTTGGGTTTTGGCTGAGGTCCCAGAACTGGGTTTTATGGTATTATGGTTATTAAAATCCCACATTAAAGAGATATGCTGGACCCATTTATCAAAATTCATTGGAGAGAGAAAGGTTATTCAAAGGATTCTGTAGTAGAGTTTTGTGGAATTTTACCTCCCTGGCCCTTATAGAGGAAGAGTCTTTATTGATGGGTCCCTTAAGCTATGTGATGGGAGGATTTGGAACCACTGCCACAGGGACTGAACCAAAGTGCAATCATATCACACTTAGGGGAATCTGGCATGATTTCCCTGGAGTCCTTCTCCCTCGTGGAGAGAGACTGGTGTGTGGGGTTGGGAAGTTGGGCTGGATGAATAAATTTTAAATAGGATACATAGAGAGTTTTAAAAAATAAACACTATTTTAGAGTAGTTTTAGATTTAGCAAAATAATTGTGAAAGGCTTTCAGAGAGTTCTCATATATCCCACATTCACTTTCCCCTTATCAACATCTTATATTAGTATGATAGAGTTATCACAAACAATGAACCAGTTTTTTCAGTTTTTCCCTGAACTATTCAGAAAGATGTATAGGAAAAAATAAAGAGACAAAACATATATAATAGAATAAAAGATACACAAGAAATCCAGTAAACATATAACATGAGTTTTATCTTTTTCTTTTCCATCCCACTATTATACACAGTTTGTCCTGCAGCTAGGAACTTATATAAACCACAAATATTGAAGAATATTTCTCTAACATAGTTGACAGAATTGTTGGTGTGAACAATTTGTTGCATGTATGTTAAACCATTGTTTAATAGGTCACCCATTAATTAGAGTGTTAACTATTTAAAGAAAATTCATAAAAAATTAAAAGTGGTGTGCTTATCTAAATATGAGATTCTTTTTCTTTTTAGGGATACAAATAAAACTTTTGTACAATCAAAGTAAAAGAAACAAAATGGCACATATGTATGGTAAGTGATTGATTAAAGTCTAATATCAAAAATATTTTTAAAGAAAAATATTTTTATTTCTTATTTTATTTTATTTTTTTTTTTAAAGATTTTATTTATTTATTTATTTATTTCACAGAGACAGAGATAGCGAGAGCAGAAACACAAGCAGCGGGAGTGGGAGAGGGAGAAGCAGGCTTCCCGCCGAGCAGGGAGCCCGATGTGGGACTCGATCCCAGGACCCTGGGATCATGACCTGAGCCGAAGGCAGATGCTTAACGACTGAGCCACCCAGGCGCCCAAGAAAAATATTTTTAAAGATTTTATTTATTTAGAGAGAGAAAGAGACAGTGCGTGCACGTGCACACGCATGAGTGGGGGGAAGGGGAGAGGGAGAGAGAGAATCTCAAGCCGACTCTCTGCTGAGTGTGGAGTCTGTTGTGGGGCTCAATCCCACAACCCCAAGATCATGACTGGACCCGAAATCAAGAGTTGGATGCTCAACCAACTGAGCCACCCAGGCGCCCCTAAAGAAAAATATTTTTAAAGAAATTGTTAAGTTCACAATGGAAAAAAATGGATGATGGCTGTGATAGAGAAAATTGCATAAAATGATATACAAATATTAATTTAACAGTTACAAATTGTTGACAGGAAAACAAGCTAAGAATAATATAAACAAAAGTTAAAAAAATTATTGATAATACTTTGGAGAAAGTGGCAAATGATCATTTCTTGGGAGAATTATTAACTGGTTCAACCTTCTTGAAGAGCGATTTGGCAATGAGCCACAGAAATTTTAGACTTTCTTTTCCGGTAATTGTAGTTCTGAGAATTTATTCTATAGAAATAATTCCGAAGAATAAATGAACTATGGTTAGAGAGATTATCTTAGCCTCTCTATTTATTATAGAAAAAAGTTCTACATCAAAAAGGTTGGGGGTACCTGGCTCAGTTGGTAGAGCATACAACTCTGGACCTAAGGGTTTCGTGAGTTCTGACCCCATGTTGTGTGTAGAGATTACTTAAAAATAAAATCTTTTTTTAAAAAGGAGGAAATTAAATAATTTATATTCTGATAACTTAATGGACTATTTTTAAATCATTAGAAATAATAGTTATGGAGACTGTGTGTATATGTATATATATATTTTAAGATTTTATTTTTAAGTAATCTCTACACCCAACAGGGAACTCAAAACTTACAATCCTGAGATCAAGAGTCACATGCTCCACCAACTGAGCCAGCCAGGTACCCCTTTATATGTTTTATATACAAAGAACAAAAGACTTATATGTATATAGTAAACAAATTTAAAGTAAAAAAAATTAAAAGATAATTTTTTATCAATGAAGATTAAGTTTATGTAAAAACAATACATTTTGAAAGGGTCATAGAAATGTAATCAGTAGGGCTTACATAAATTGGTTATCAGTATAATTTTTTAGAAGACATTTTAATACTAAAACTGTCATTAAAAAGATTTATTACCTTGATATTAATGCGTGCTTTTTTTGGTGCAAAAAGGTGGCTTTATTAAAGCATGAGGACAGGCTCTGTGGGCAGAAAAAGCTGCCATTAATGCATATTTTTAAAAAGATAAATTGAAGGAGATATTTTCTTCCTGAGAAGAACAAATAGGTATTCTGATGTCAACAGATATGATAGTGTCTTATTAATAGCTGTCCAAATAGCGAACAAAACCTAAAATGCTTTTATTTAATTCTTTTTCCTTTTGTTTAATCCATGCATATTTCAGAGAAAAGTTCACCCAAACCTCAGATCCATCTTTTAATTCATAAGAATGCTGATTTGGAAAATGTAATGTCTGTGTCCAACTATCTTATTTATTAGATATTCAGTGTTCTCATGTTTTGCTGACAGAAATCACAATTACACTTCTATGATTCCAGTTGGGAAACCAGGCCTCCTTTCATCTGATAAAAAGCGCCATGACACTTGTAAAGGCGTAATGTGCTAGTTACAAGTTTATTGAGTTTTTATGAAGAGAAAAGGGTCAGAGCAAGTTATATAAGTAGGTCTCATGTGAAAAAAGATTCTAAAATCTAGAAACCAAGAAAAATAGAAGTTATAAAACACAACTCATTAAGGCCTAAGAAGAATGAAGGGGTAGGTTTTTCAAGACCTTTAAATGGTGAATTGAGTCTTAATTTTGGCTTAATTAACAACTGATATCAAATATTTACTTCTTTTCCGAGGAAAGGGACCAAAGCAAAATATGCAGTTTGTTCAAAGCTCATAGTCTTTTTACTATGGTGCAAAGAATAGTAACATAATTACCAAGAGATAACTGTATCATCCTTTAAACATTTATATTTTTCCCTAAATTTTGATACTTTGGGAGGCAACGCTGATTAAGTAAATTGAATATTTGTGTAATATGACACATGGTGACATTTAAACTGAGATATTGAATTTCGTTAAGTTTGTTTAAGAACTGGCAATGGGGGCATCTGGGTGGCACAGTCGGTTGAGTGACTGACCTTTTGTTGTGGCTCAGGTTGTGATCTCAGAGTCGTGAGATGGAGCCCGACGTCATGCTCTATGCTCAGTGTGGAGTCTGCTTTGGACTCTCTCTCCCTCTTCCTCTGCCCCTCCCCACTGGACTCTGTCTCTCGGTCTAGGATAAATAAATAAATCTTTTTTTTTTTATTTAAAGATTTTATTTATTTATTTGACACAGAGAGAGAGAGATAGTGAGTGCAGGAGCACAAGCAGGGGGAGTGGGAGGGGGAGAAGCAGGCTTACCGCTGAGCAGGGAGCCGGATGCGGGGCTCGATCCCAGGACCCTGGGATCATGACCTGAGCCGAAGGCAGATGCTTAACGACTGAGCCACCCAGGCGCCCCTAAATAAATAAATCTTAAAAAAAAAAGAACTTGCAATGGTCTGAAAGTGAAAAGGTCGCTATTCTCCCTTTTATGTCCCATTTGTTCATGTAAAATAAAATCAAATTTCTGTTGTCAAATGTTTTTCCTCCTAAGATTTATGTATTTTATGTATGCATGTATGTATGTATGTATGTATGTATGTATTTAAGTAGGCTCCACACCCAGCATGGAGCCCAAAGCAGGGCTTGAACTGACGACCCCAAGATCAAGACCTGATGAAGACCTGAGCTGAGATCAAGAGTTGGACATTTAGCTGACTGAGCCACCCAGGTGCCCCAATATTCATTTTAAAAGATGATTCAGTTTAAAAGACTGGTTTATGCTTCCAAAGAATAAGATAGTTGTCACAGAAATCAAGATGAGCAGATGATGGCATGTTTGCCCATCTGCTTGAGAATTAATCATCAAACATTTTTGAGAAAAAAAGTGCCTCTTTCAAGGGTCCTTCAAAGGGTAAAGGGATGATTTCCTGGACCTCTCCATGTTGGGTAGCTCTAGTTTGGATTGCCACTGACAGTATAGCTGTGTTAAGGCTTCACTTTCCATGAACATTCTCCTCACCTTGGAAACAACATATGGTCTCCAGACCTCCTTGCCACCTGAAAAATGACTCTGAACAACACCAGATCTTTCCTGTTCTTTATAGAATTTTTTTTTAAATGAATATTTCTTTCTCCAACACCAGCCTTTTCTCTTGTGAAGTTTTATATGAAGAGAGACATTCTCTAAATCATTTGTCTGAGTAAATTTATCAAAAATCGCTTCATACATACCACATAGTCATAGAAATATCTTCTCAGATACTCTATATTAACATCTAAGAAATTGCTTCCTCTGCTCTTTTTCAAAAGAATAAAACAGGATTTTAAATCATGTTCAAGAGTAATTCTGAAATGTAACTGTGATTTGGAGAACACAGGTCTGTTCAACCATTCTGTTGGAAGGCCTCAACAGATTTGGAAGGCAGGAGAAATTGGTTTTAGAATTATCTCTTCATGAACTACCTGTGTGGCCTACATTTTCTCTCCTGGAGTCTCCTGATCTTGGAGTCAGGCATCCCTCAAAAGTCTCATCTTATTACAACATTGGCTCAGATTTTGGTATTTCTTTCTTTCTTCTTTTTTTAAAAAATTATTTATTTATTTGATGTAGTGTTCCATGATTCATTGTTTGCGTATAACACCCAGTGCTCCATTCAATACATGCCCTCCTTAATACCCATTTGATTAGGTTCAAATGTGCTCGGGACTGAATGTGTGCCCTCCAAATTCCTGTGTTGAAATACAGTCCCCAAAGTGATGGGATTTGGAGCTGGGGCATTTGAGAGGTAATTAAGTCATGAGGGTGGAGCCCACATGAATTGGATTAGTGCCTCCGTAAGAATAGGCCAGAGAGCTAGCTTGCCCTCATTCGGCCATGGGAGGATGCAATAAGTTAGTCGTCTGAAACCCAGAAGTGGGCCCTCCCCAGGACCTGATCCTGCTGGCATCCTGATCGTGGGCTTCTAGCCTCTGGAACTGTGAGAAATAGATCTCTGTTGTTAAGCCACCTAGTTTATGGTGTTTTGTTATAGCAGCCTGAGCTAAAGCGAGGTGTGGCTGGGATTCCTTGGTGTAGTTCCTTAGAAGGAAAGCCATGTTAAAAAAAAAAAAAAAGTTGTCTGACACTCATGTATCCAGCAAATAATAATGGCAGAGGGATAAGATAACCCATGAGACAACCCTGTTCAAAAAGGGGGAGAAAGGAGGCAGGTAGCAATTTTGGAACCAAGCTGGGCACAAGCCACCATTTCTGCTGACTCTGGGAACAGGAAATATTCTTTAATTAGGATTCACTTCTGCTACTGGAAAGTAGTTTTCTATGGCTCTTGGTTCTGCCTTCTGGGTTTTGGGTCAACCTTCTAAGTCACACTTTTTTCCCCCACAAGAAATGGCATGTGCTTGCATCTGAGGAGCACGCTCAGCTTGATTTCTGCTCGGGAGCCTCTTCCTGTTTTGAACTGTTTTTGACCCATTTAGCCCAAGCTTTCAAAGACTTTGTAGGCTTCCTACATACTTCCTTGTGTTTCTGCACAACTTGTGTATCAAGTTAGAATGTGCTCCTTTAGGCAAAAGCCACACTTGCCAAAGCCCTCTACCTTGTGCTGAGACACAGGGTGCTGTGGGAGGAATGCCTTTAAGATCCTTAGTACACCTGTGGTCTTTCTGAGAGGAGCTATGAGGCAACAACTTAAATATTTCTGAGGTTTAACAAAGGGCCTTATAGCCACGGTATTTTATTTCATTTTATTTTAATTCCAGTATAGTTAACATACAGTGTAATATTAGTTTCAGGTGTACAATATAGTGATTCAACACTTCTGTACATCACCCCACGCTCATCACGACAAGTGCACTCCTTCCTCCCCATCACCTATTCCCCCCACCGCCCCAGCGTAACCATCAGTTTGTTCTCTATAGTTAAGAGTCTGTTTCTTGATCTGCCTCTCTCTTTTTTCTCCCATGTTAATTTGTTTTGTTTCTTAAATTCCACATATGAGTCAGATCCTATGGTACTGGTCTTTCTCGGACGGACTTATTCATTTAGCATGATCCTCTCGAGCTGCAGCCACATCGTTGCTATAGCCACACTTGAGCTGCGCTTTCCCTGGAGGCTGCATTTTGCTGGCAGTATTATCATCTCCAATTTATAGATGAGGAAGCTGAGACTTAGGGTAAGTGACTTCCAAAAGCACATATTGCTAATTTCCTCCCTTCCTGAAATCCAAAATCTAGCAGAAGGAACCAAAAATGTAGAGGAAAAATAAAAAGAAAAAAGCAAATAAGGAAGAGTCTGTCTCTAATCCAAGTTCAGAATGCTGGGGTATGTGAGGGAGAAAGATCAGACAGGCTTCCTGGAAAAGGCAGCGTTGGGTTTGGACACATGAAGAGGGACGGAGAGGCACTTCAGGCAGAGGAAACAGAAGGGAGAGGATCCATGAGATGAGGAAGAGAGTCTACTATGGGCATGTAGGGGCCTCTCTGGGGTGGATAGTGGTGGTGGTGATGATAGTGAAGAAGTGTAATGAGGCATATGATTGGAAGTGGAGGGTTGAGTGAATTTTGGAAGACTTGGAATCCTAGACTGAAGAGGTTGGATTTAATTGAACAAAGATTCAAGAGTTTTCGGCACGATCTGTTGGTTTTACTTGTCTACGTAATCATTTACACATCTCTATGTTTTCATACTCTAGGAGGTTACTGTTCTTTTTGTATTCCAGTCTGAAGAATGTATATGAAAGCAGTTCAAAATGGAAGCAGTGTGGCATAGCAATTGAGAGCTTGAATTCTAGACTCAGGCCGACCTGGATTAAGACCAAGTCTACCACCTACCATTTGCATCTCTTTGGGGAAGGCTCTTCACTTTCTTTTTCTTCTTTTTAGGGAAGAGAAAGAGAGAATGTGAGCAGGGAACAGTGAAGGGAGAATCTTTAAGCAGTTTCCATGCTCAGAGCAGAGCCCAACACCAGGCTTGATCTCAAGATGCTGAGATCATGACCTGAGCCAAAATCAAGAGTCAGACACTTAACTACTTAACTGACTGGGCCACCCAGGCACCCTGGGTCTTAACTTTTCTAAGCCTCCGCTATCTCACCTTGAATGGGATACCTATCTCAGAAGTCTGCTGTGAATATCACATGAGATAATATGTGTAAACCACTAAACAAAGATTAGGATGCATGGTAAATAATCAGTAAATATTGTTACAAATAATTAATGAAATTTGAAAATTACTGTTATGGACTGAATATTGTCCCCCAAAATTCATATGTCAGAGCCCTAATCCCCATTGTGACTATATTTGGACAGAGCCTTTAAGAAGGTAATTAAGGGTAAATGAGGTCCGAATGGTGGGGCCCTAATCTGATAGGACTGGTGTCCTTATAAGGAGAGGAAGAGATACTAGGGACTTCTCTCACACGTGCATTCTGAGGCAAGGCCATGTGAGGTCATAGCGAGAAGGTGGCCATCTACAAGCCAGAATGAGAAGCCTCACCCAAAACCAACCCTGACAGCACCTTGATCTTAGACTTCTGGCCTCCAGAGCTGTGAGAAAATAAATGTTTGTTGTTTAAGTCCCGCAGTCTGTGGCATGTTGTTATGCAAGCCCTAGCAGACTAATAAGAAAATGAACTCAAAAATAAATACAAGAATGAAAAATTACATTCTTTTGTATGCCAACAGAGTCAATGTCATAGAACTTTCCTTTTAGCAAGACAATAAAGATTTTTTTCCTGCAGCCTAGACCCTGATAGTTGAAGCACAAGTATTTTGTTGCAGCTTTAGAAGTTCATTATAAAATCTTATGAAAACTCACATTACAAAATTTAATACAGCCATATGGTGTTACTATGCTGTGGATTATGCGTATGTTGGGGATGAGTGGGTGGTGAGGAAAGAATGGTAAATAAAAGAAGTATGATTTAAAAAAGATCTCCCAAGGGGCGCCTGAGTGGCTCAGTCGTTAAGCGTCTGCCTTCGGCTCAGGTCATGATCCCAGGGTCCTGGGATCGAGCCCCGCATTGGGCTCCCTGCTCAGCGGGAAGCCTGCTTCTCCCTCTCCCTCTGCCTGCAGCTCCCCCTGCTTGTGTGCACTCTCTCTAATAAAGAAATAAAATCTTTAAAAAAAAGTGACCATATATTTTATGAAATGTTTCAATAAATCAAGAGGCCATGGATTGTAAGATACACTGCTATCTTATACATATTATTTAGAAAGAAAATACAACCAGAATGCTTGTTATATCAAATGTAAGATATATTAAAATATGTAAAAAAAAGTTCATTTTAGGATCTGGAAGTATACTGGTTGACCATTAAATACAATAGTCAAACCATATCGGATATGAGATAAAGGCTCTATAGCTCTTTTTACAGGAGTTTCTGCTAGAGAATTTTTGTATGTAGACATTTTTCTATGTGATTAATTACCTCCTCTATCTAGAATAGTACTAGCTGTTTACCATCTTTTAGATAACTGAATTAAAAAATCATTATTCAAATCATTTTCTGTAGGACCGCAGGACTTTATTCTCTTGTAGAACTCTGAAAAAGGCTGCCAGAGAGTAATGAAGAGAAGAATGTTTTAAGAGTTTAAAGTTTCTCATTAAGTAGATGAAAACAGCCCCTCAGAAAATCGTTACTTTATTTCCACAGGCATTTATACTATTTTCCAAACACTGTTCTCTAAGCAGGTAATGGTGGGTACCTCACGACTCTGCCTCTGCGTACCCATACTAGTCGTAGCAAGGACCACATTTATCTTATCTCAGGTAAAATAGTCTGAACACTTCCATTGCAAAGGACAGAATCCAAGTTGAGTTGGTATAATACTTTTTCCTGGTCTCAGGTAGAATTGGATTCAACTTCTCAAATTTTGTTGTTAGGACTCTTTCTCCATTTATTTGTTTTGTTTTTCTTTGTGTTAACTTCCTTCTCTAATAGGCTCTCTCCTTGTGGTGGGAAAGCTTGTGCCTAGCAAGGAGGGGCTTTGCATGGTTCCTACAGTTTACTCTCTCATTAGGAGGAAATTATCTCTCCTCTATAATCTACAGGAAGGAAACTTATTGGTCCTTTTTGGCTGTATTCCTGGGCCATTTGAAAAATGAAATGGATATATGGAAATAAAAATAACATATGTACATTATTTTGAGCATAGTCTTTGAACTCAAGCCATACCCTGGTGGCATAAGAATAGGACTTCTTACAAATGTGTAGGTTCACTGTATAAGAGTATTCTGCCTAGGAAGTGAATGAAGACTGATATCCGGCCTGTGCCTTGCATACCAAACCATAGTGACCCCATGAGCCTCCCATGGTTGGCCCTTTAATTCCTACAAAAGCCCCAAAGTAGCCCTTCACAAAGGATCCCTAAGACTTCTCAATTAAATAGACTATAAATAGAGTATATAAATACCTCTTTAAAAAAAATTTTTTTTTATTTTTTAAAGTTTTTTTTTTTTATTTGACAGAGAGAGACACAGCGAGAGAGGGAACACAAGCAGGGGGAGTGGGAGAGGGAGAAGCAAGCTTCCCATGGAGCTGGGAGCCTGATGCGGGGCTTGATCCCAGGACCCTGGGATCATGACCTGAGCTGAAGGCAGACGCTTAACGACTGAGCCACCCAGGTGCCCTATAAATACCTCTTTTTAAAAAGATTTATTTATTTGAGAGAGAGAGAGAGACAGCATGAATGGGGCTTGACCCTGGGATAATGACCCAAGCCGAAGGCAGACACTTAACTGACTGAGCCAGCCAGGCGCCGCTAAATGCCTCTTTGGGATCAATTAGCATTTGATGCATAACAAATCATGCTAAGTTTTGTGGCTTTAAATAATCATTTATTTAGCTCATCGATTCCACTGTTGGTGTTTGGGGCTGGGCTCAACTAGATGGTTCTTCTGCTGATCTTGGCTGGGTTCACTCATGTGTCTCCAGTCACTTCGTGAGTTGGCTGTCTGAGGTGACTGGGTCACATGTCTTTTATCCTCCAGCAAAATAGTCCAGTTTTTTTCTCACGGTGGCAGAGTTCTAAGAACAGCAGGTGACAAACTCCAAAGTGAAAGTACTTTTCAAGCTTTTGCTTGCATCACATTGACCAAAGCAAATGATACAACCTACCCAGATTCAAGAGTGAAGATATACACTATATCTTTTGGTTGGAGGAAAAACATTTGAGGCCATTTTTGCAATTTATTGCACCTTTTATGTTGCCTACAGAACAAGATCTTCTAAAGTCTCAGCTGAACTACCTGTGTTGAATAGTCACAGGGCTATGTAAATCCTGTCAAGTCTTACTAGAGCTGCATATAGTTATGAATCTTATGTTAAGCCTATCCTCAAATTCCTTTTTCACGTATCACTAATGCTGCAAATACTTGATCTCATTTTCTTGTTTGTTCAGGGACTGGTAGGAAGACCTTGAATCAACTTCTGAAGAATAATCCATTGTTTATTGGTTGTGAATCATGGGAATTAAATGCTAGTTTTACCAGTAAAAATATTAGTAGAATCATGAACATTCAGAGACTCCTAGAGCAGATACATTGTCCAGTTTAATGGACAATAGAGAAAGTTCTCTTGGCTTTCTTGAGAAGAAAATCAGCTGGTTCTTTTGGCTTCAGGCATTTCAGTATAATATCATAGAGTTCCAGAATGCCATCTTCTTCTGTATTCTATGGGTGGGGGTGTGGATGGAATCTCTACCAGGAAATAAGTTCAGTTCCAAGTATTCTTCTAATTCTAGGGTGACCAAGGCCTCTCTGGTTATTTGTGAAGCTGACCTGCATTTTAAGGGATTTTAAGACCTAGGTGGATTGATTCTCTTTAAGTCTGGTACCTTCTCTGACTATGGGCAAGGGAAACAGTCTAAATGTGGTCACAGGGTCACTAAACTTGGTGGAATCATTGTATTTTGGATTATATAGTGTGTAGAGAAATTTCTTGATGCAGATCGTCTGCAAGCCTTTTTATTTTTTTATTTTCTTTTAAAAGATTTTATTTATTTATTCATAAGAGACACAGAGGGAGAGAGGCAGAGGGAGAAGCAGGCTCCCTGCTGAACAGGGAGCCCAATGCGGGACTCGATCCCAGGACCCTGGGATCATGACCTGAGCCTAAGGCAGACGCTTAACCATCTGAGCCACCCAGGTGCCCGCCTGCAAGCCTTTTTAAAAATTTTCTTCTAAAAGCTTTATTTCTGCGTTGCTTGGGAGAGGGCTCCAGGGTGGTTAGAATGCTGCCTAGTGGCTGCAGGGAGGGGCTCCGGCTCGAGCCCTGGCACCAGGGGGATGCCCGAGGGGCCCCTCAGAGGCCGCTGGGCTCCGAGGCTTTCAAGAGGAAGAGATACCCGCCCAGCCCGGCCTCGGGGCCGGCCGGCCTGCGGAGGTGACTCAGGTGCTCGCCACCTTCTTGAAGAGTTTCATCTCCTCACCCAGGAAGTGGGTCTGCGGGAAGTCTCCGAGATGCGCGTCTGCGCAGACGGAAGCCGGGCACGCGGGGCAGGAGGGCTGGCTTCCGGTTCTTCGCCACGACTGCGGCAGGTTCCGTGGAGTTCAGGGCTTTATCCCACTCATCTTGGAACGGCTTCTCCACTTGCTGGGAGAGGCCGCAGCCGGTGCTGCGCTGGTTTGACATTTTCAAGAGAAGCTGACACCCTGCAACTTGTCTGCTAATTCGCAGAAACGGCCCACGCCCTCCGGAGCCTCACAGTCTCGGTGCAGATAGAAGCCCGGAGAGAGGTAAGTGTGGGAGGCCCGCAGGTGCATGTAGACGGGGGCCTCCACCAGTGGAATAATTCTGACAAAGTGGAGAGCTCATGGATGACGGGCGATGAGGGGCTAAGCTCAAAACAGTGTTGGCCGGCCCTGGGGGCAGAGGATGGCAGAGAAGGTGGTCCTAGAGGTGGAGACTGGAAGAGAGGTTGGAGGGTGGTCAGAGGCTGGAAGAGGGGGCGACTGGAAGAGGGGGTGTCGCTGAGTCTCTTTTGTCCACTGGTGAAGCGAGGGGACTGAGCTGCGGTGCTGCCGGGGGCACTGAGAGCTAAAATCATTCTTGGGAAACTTTCTCAAGAATGATCTCACTTATATAGCACAGGAGGGATATATATATACACAAATCGTGTGTGTCTGTATTTGGATAGGTTTTGTTCTCTCTAGTTGTGGAAGACATTCTTTTTAAGTATCGGCTTTAATCATTTGTTTAAACACTTTTAGAAACGATTTCTGCAACGACTTACAGAATAGTCTCCTGTGTAGTAAACACTTTTACTTGATTTGAAAAGTGCTTCCACCTTTTGAGAACTGTTGACGATTCCTTTGCCCAAATATGTGGTTTTGGTTAAGTCCTTCCCTTCCACAGGGTTGGCTTCTCACAGTACCCCATTTACCTGACCAGTGCTTGATCAGTGATGGGAGAATTTAGTTGGACCAATCAGAGACTTTCCCAGCTTTTTTTTTTAAATGAGGGGACCTCCAGCTCTCTTTTCTCTATGATTATTTAAGGATAGTGCTGGATGACTCATGTGCAGTCATTTAATATCCAGAAACAAGAATCTTTGTGTTCTTTGCTTCCCATTTCCTTACGCTATATTGACATGTTACTCCAAGGCGTCCTCATTGCCTTGAGAAGAGAGCAAGAGATAACTGAATCTTAGGGTTTAAAATTTTTTTCTTTTCTTTTTCTTTCTTTTTTTTTTTTAAAGATCTTATTTATTTGAGAGAGAATGAGAGAGAGCGAGAGCACACAAAGAGGGAGAGGGAGAGAAGCAGACTCCCTGCTGAGCAGGGAGCCGGATGCAAGGCTGTGGATCACGACCCCAGCTGAAGGCAGACACTTAACCGTCTGAGACACCTAGGTGCCCCTAAATTTTTTTTCTTCCTCCAAGTGGGGTTTTGAGAGTCAAAAATGAGGACCTGAGAGAAGCTAGGTACAGAATTTATACTGTAGTTATACAATTAATAAGAAACTTGAGGAATAATGAGATCGCCTGATCTGTATCCCTGAGGAGACCAGTGAAGGACACCTGGGCTGGGAGAGGTGGGGTCTTACTTGTAGGAGATCAGAGTTGGAGGATAAGAGGTCCTCACCTGGGGGTCAGCTTTAGGAGCCTGATGAGTTTCACTGGTGCCTGAGTTGAGGAAGCCAATGGGAGCCAAGCTGATCCTTGTAGATCATTCATCCCTCTTCATATGTCCCAGGTGTGGATCATATACCAGAAGGTCACCTCTCCATTCAGAGACTTTGATAAGCTCTGTTGAAATTGTCCAGTCTGTACATTTCAAGGGTCCAGTGCACTTCTCTCCCTATTTCCCTCTTCTCTTCAATGACATGAGGGAGAGGAATCTTAAGATCCAGAAAAATGATTTCTTTTAAAGATTTTATTTATTTATTTGACAGAGAGAGAGACACAGTGAGAGAAGGAACACAAGCAGGGGCAGAGGGAGAGGGAGAAGCAGGCTTCCCGCAGAGCAGAGAGCCTGATGCGGGGCTCGATCCCAGGACCCTGGGATCATGACCTGAGCTGAAGGCAGACGCCTAATGACTGAGCCACCCAGGCGCCCCTGATTATTTTTTTTTTTGCCATACATTGATTTTCTCATCTCCATCCAGTAGGCTGTTCTTTTTCCCATTAATAAGTTGATATCACATATAAAATTTACATATATAAATGGGCCTGTCTCTGGCAGGCTACCATCTAAAATAATAGGCCTCAAACTTCCCTGCATTTTCCGTGACAGCTGAAGGATAGAAGGAAAGGGAAGAACTGTGGAACATATATACACTCTGTCACTGGCCTGAGGTGGGGCGGGCGGGACTGGAACTGCAAAACTCATCAGCGGAGCCTACAGAGGTTTTTAATATCTGGTGGGTTACACAAATGGAACTTTGTAAATTTGAGTGGAGAAACTTGGAGAATTTGGCAAAGCAGGGTTATATTCATGCTACTCAGTTAAAAAAGAAAAATAAGCTGGGCAAGAATGGGAACAGAGCAGATGGGTAACGTAGAAATTTCTGGAATATTCTGAGAATATAATAGATTAAGTAGGATTTTATGAACTGGCCTGGGAAGCTGATGATTGTTTCTGTGAGAAAATGCATTCCAGTTTTCAACTCAGGATATCTGGAACACATCTCCCTTTGTCACAACTCCAGAAAGATTCACAGGAATTTCACTTTCTCTCTATTCTGATCTCGAAGATGGGAACTATACTCTCTTTAAGCTGAAACTCCACAGATAGAAGCAGGAACAAATGGGTGGGAGTGTTGATTTTTATCTCCACAGAGAAAGGGAATTTTACAGCAACGAGAGTAGGGCCTCTGATGCCAGGGTCCTATCCATACATATCTTTATGAAATGTGGGAACAGAGCCCGGAACCCAGGACTTGGTGAGAAAGCAGGCCAGAACTCCCTTCCTGCATGTGAACCCTTGACTTCTTCACGTGCTGCTTAGGTTGTGAATGGTTGATAATGTCACTAAAGCCTAGACTATCTTCTCCTTTTTTTTTTTTAAAGAGTTATTTATTTGTTTGACAGAGAGACACACAGCGAGAGAGGGAACACAAGCAGGGGGAGTGGGAGAGGGAGAAGCAGGCTTCCCGCCGAGCAGGGAGCCCGATGTGGGACTCGATCCCAGGACCCTGGGATTATGACCTTAGCCGAAGGCAGACGCTTAACGACTGAGCCACCCAGGCGCCCCAAGCCTAGACTATCTTCAAAGCCTGCCTGGCATGCAATGTGATACTGATGGCGTATCTCCTTTCCTTTTCATTCTGGGGACAAGTGGGATAGACTTGACGCCTGGGCATACTCTGAATTCATGACATGGGATGGGGGCGAAAGCTTGGCCAGCACCTGAAAGGTTCCGTCCACAGAACTAGGGAACATTGCTTCTCACTGGTTAAATAAATTGGTTAGAATATGAGACAAAGATAGCATTTGATCTGTCTTGAACAGATTTGATTAAAAACTTAAAAATACACTGAAAGCACCTAAAAACTTTTTCTCTTTGCCTGGATATAATAATTTTGTGCTGGAAATATATATTAACATCTAAGCATAAAGAAATGGAAATATTAGGTGTCACAGAAAAACAGATGAATAAACTCTTTCTCTCCTTTTCCTCTACCCCTCTCTCTTCCCCATTTTCTCCTTTTTAAAAGTTAATTTAATAGATTAAGGACATCTTTAAATGACTATAAAAATAAAGATGATGTTTAGACAGTTTTCCCAGCTGGAATGCTCTGTTTAAAACACTGTTTTCATGGCCCGCACTGTTTATTTTACATTCAGAGATGTGGGCACATGGGAACTGTTTGCAGAAATATTTCTGTTGCTTCTGCGATTGATATAATACAGAAGCAGAGGGTAGAGGTTCAACAAGCTGTCTTTCTAAAGCCAGATGTACAATCTTTTCTTTATTACTATTGGCAAGTACCTTTATGAGGGGGAAAAAAAAAGGAAGTCCTGGAAAGTAATGAAGAGATAAATCCATTCTGACTCTGAAAGTGTAACACCCAAGATTTACAGAAATCAAGTTCTCTGTGATCATTTGGGGTCTAATTCTCATGGAAATGCTCAGGACTATTTCACTGCTTGCACTGAAAAATAACAGTGATTATGTAAACATGCTGCCTTAAGCTCTCAGCACATCTATCGGTGGATCCATTGCAAGAGCCTTCAAACTTACCTCTGTATGTTCAATTTCAACTTCTCACTCTCCCAATCAGTCCATTCTACAGTCTGCCACCAGGGTCATCTTTAAAGATTTTTTTTTCTTAATTTATTTGACAGAGAGAGACACAGCGAGAGAGGGAACACAAGCAGGGAGAGTGGGAGAGGGAGAGGCAGGCTCCCCGCGGAGCAGGGAGCCTGATGCGGGGCTCGATCCCAGGACCCCGGGATCATGACCTGAGCCGAAGGTAGACGCTTAATGACTGAGCCACCCAGGTGCCCCCAGGGTCATCTTTAAAACCTGTGTTTCTGACCATGGCTCCACGCTGTCTTAAAGTTTTACAATGGTGGTTTTCTTTTGCTTCTAAAAGAGGTAGAAACTTGTGGTCTGTTGGCTGAAACCAACTTTCAAGCATATATATATATATATATATATATATATAATATATATAATATTTTTTGACCACATACGGTGAGCCTGAAAAAAAAAAAACACGTAATAGGTGCCAACATTTAAAAATTGGAGAATTTGACAGAAAAATATGGATATTCTGCTATTATTAAAACAGTGGATGCTCTGGCAACACTGGTCTTATATTTTGTGTAAAAATAATTAAACTGTTCCATTTGGAAGGGCAGTTTCCCAGTTTCCCACAGGATTGTACACTTCCTGTCTTTTTTCTCATTTACATGATTTCATTTTGCTCATTTACACGATCTGTTTGGCATTTATAGGCATTTAAATTTTCAACTCCTGGACTGTGGGCTCAAGTCCAGCTCCTTAACCTCACATATAAGGACCATCTGACTCTTACTAACTTTTTTAGGCTCATTTCTCACATTTTCTCCTCTTGAACTTTATACTGCAAAAATACAGGTTCCCCTCAGACACTGTGATTTTACCATTTCCAGCCCTTCCAATCTATCTGAAAAGCCTTCCCTGCTTATTAGCAAACTATTTTTTCCTTCTGGAAAATGTTTTCTTGATTTCCTTAGAGTTAACCATTCTTGGAGTTTTCTCTGAGCATTGAATGTACTTCCATGATTGATTATACTATATATCTTACTAATTTGTGTAAAATAAGGAGAGATTTTCCTTTACGAGCAGCAGGTGTCAAATTCCTTGTGGGGAGATCCAAACCTTTGAAGAGGGGTAGCTTTGGTAAGCTTGCTCAGGAGCCGCAGCTGAGCCCCCAGGACTGAGACTCAGACAAGTCTCTGCACGGGTTCCTCTTGGGGACGGGGGACAGACAAAATCGAGAAGACAGAGAGAGGAGACTTGGAAGGAGGACAGAAATTTCAAATGGAGGATTTTCAAGCAAAAACCACCAGAAGAACTAAATACAGAATTAGTTGAAAAGAATGAAAAGAGGTTGGCCCTCCAGAATGAGCTGGGAATGGAAAGCAGGTGGGGCAAGGCAGTTGCTTTTTACCACAAAACTGTAGTGTTTGAATTTTAAAAGTCAAATTCGTGTAATAGTTTGATACATTTAAAAAAAAAACTATATTTAGGAAAACTTCAGTGTAACAATTGATTTTCTGTGATCATTTCCCATGGTCCTAAAAATCTCATAAAGACTTCAAATAATCACCAAATTTGGAGTGATTTTTAAAACATTTTAAAAATTTATTTTTATTTATTTTTAATTTTTTTTTTTTAAGGAAACCAGTGAAGAAGCTGCATTCTAAGCACTGGCTGATGTGAGACCAGAAGTGGCAGCTTGTAAAGGTCAGAGAACGGCTCATATTTTAAGTACATACGTATTTTTTTTTTAAATACAATTTTTTAAAAAGATTTTTTATTTTTTAAAGTGATTTCTACACCCAACATGGGGCTCAAACTCACAGCCCCCGAGATCAAGAGTTGCATGCTTTTCCAGCTGAGCCAGCAGGGTGCCCCTCTAAATACAGTGTTAAAAGAATTTATCAAACTAATACATGCATTTGATTAAAAAGTATTACAGAACATGTAAGGTAAAAATCATGGTCCCCATCCTACTATTGATCAGCGCCAGTTCCATCCTCCAGGGTTAATCTCTTTTAATTCTTTTAAACTGATTCTGTATTTAGCTCTTTTGGTGGTCATCTTAATATCTCCAAATAATATACTAAGGTCACTGCAGCAGATTATATCTCCTAAAGATGATCAAGAGAGTGTCTCCTATCTCACTTTCTTTTTAAAAAAAATTTATTTTATTATGAAAAGAACACTTAACATGAAGTTTACCCTCTTAAATTTTCAAGTGTACAGTATACTATTGTTGATCTGTGGGTACAGATCTCTGGAGCTTTTTTTTTTTTAAAGATTTTATTTATTTATTTGACAGAGACAGCGAGAGAGGGAACACAAGCAGGGGGAGCGGGAGAGGGAGAAGCAGGCCTCCTGCAGAGCAGGGAGCCCGATGTGGGGCTCAATCCCAGGACCCTGGGACCATGACCTGAGCAGAAGGCAGACGCTTAACGACTGAGCCACCCAGGCGCCCCAGATCTCTGGAGCTTATTCATCTTGTTTGACTGAAACTATATGCCCTTTGATTAACAACAACTCGTGTCCTCCTCCCCTTACGCCCTGGCAACCACCATTTCAGTCTTTGATTCTACGGATTTGACTATTTTAGGTACTTCGTGTAAGTGGAATAATGTAGTAGTTGTCTTTCTGTGCCTGGCATATTTTACTTAGCATTTCCTCAAGTCACATAACTTTCTAGAAACTTGCCGTTCTCCTATCAAGAGGTAGAGTTTCCGTCTCCTCTCCTTGAAGTTTGAAGGCCTTTTTTTCCTCCAAATCAGAATGTGTTTATTTCTTTACGTTTATAACTGAAATTTCCATCTGGGTATGGGCAAGACTGTCAAGCACACTGATGTCCTTAAAATTTAATTATGCAAGTAAGTCCTTTTCAAATACTAATAGGTGTGTTACCATTCTTACAGCTTTATAGCTGAGAAAATGAGTCACGTGGTGGGTGTGTAGCCAGAGCACCGTTCTCCACAAGTTCAGACTTGGTGCTGCCTCCCACCCACCCAAGCGTCCCTGAGTCAGCAAGAGTCACTTGAGCTTTGGAACAGGGGTATCCTGGCCCTGAGCAGTGCAGTATCTTTGGAAATGTAAATGTGGCACAGAGGAGTTGTCATGAACTAGGAGGTACTGATGTGACTTCTGCCAATCAAAGTGATTGAACCTCTGGCCTAAGCCTGCCTGGGCTCTACTTGCCTCTCTCAGAATGGACCCGTAGACCTGACCGCGCTCGTTGGCCGTCCTGTGCCTTGAGCCAGTTAGTAAGAATGGGCTCCTTCCAGTGGGGTGATGCCAACAAAGTAGGTAAAAGAAGTGAGAACACAGTGCCCCACACAATCTTATATGCACACATTAGGGGCTTAACAAATATTTGCTTGTTGATCTACGTGTAAAAAAGTACACAATAAACTCAGTAAATCACCCCAGAGCAACTACATTTTTGTAGCCACAATTCAGATGAAGAAATAACATTATTAGCAACCTAGAAGCCTTCCCAGAGCTCCCTGTAGTCAGTAGCCGCTTTTCTCCCCAAAGGTAGACACTATCCTAATTTCTAACACCATAGTTTATTCAGTGTTATAGTCATGGCACCTTACACATGGCAAACAATAAAATACTCTTAACATTGTCATTTAGATTTCCCTGTTTTTGAACTTCATAGAAATGCAGTTGTACAGTGTGTATGTTTGTGAGATTCACCCATGTTGAGGTATATAGTTGCATTTGGCTCATTTTTTACTTCTGTATTCTATCGGCTACATCTATCATGATACTGACATGTACCTTTCCTACTGTTAAAAAATAGTTGCATTGTTTCCAGCTTTGGGCTATTACAAATAATGCAGCAATGAGCGTTCTTTGGCATGTCTTTTGGGACATATGTACGCATTTCTGTTGGGTATATATCTGGGAGTGAATTTCTAGGTCTTAGGGTATACATAAGACCTTTTTCTCTTTTCCAGTTCTGCGCAAAACATATAACATTGGATATGTTTACGGTGTACAATGTGGTTTGATACATGTATATATTGCAAAATGATTACCACAATAGGATTAGCTACCACCTCCCTCATCTCACATAATTACCTTTTTTTTCGTAATGAGAACACTTAAAATCTATTCTCTTAGCAACTTTCTAGTATATAATACAGTATTAACTGATTAGTCACCATGTTGTACATTAGATCCACAGAACATATAACTGAAAGTTTGTAGCCTTTGACCAACATCTCCTCATTTCTCCACTCCTGGTTCCCTGGCAACTGTTACTCTACTTTTTGTTTCTATGAGTTAAATTTTTTTTAGATTTCGCATATAAGTGAGAACATACTGTATTTTGTCTTTCTCTGTCTTACTTAATTCACTTAGCATAATGCCCTCAAAGTCCATCCATGTTGATGCAAATGGCAAGATTTCATTCTCATGGCTGAATAAAATCCCTTTGTGTGTGTGTGTGTGTGTGTGTGTGAGATCTCTTCTCCATTCATCTGTTAACAGACACTTAGGTTGTTTCCATATCTTGAATCTTGTGAATAATGCAGCAGTAAACATGGGAGTGCAGATATCTCTTCAAGATTCTGATTTCATTTCTTTCGGATCTATACCCAGAAGTGGGATTGCTGGATCATATAGTAGTTCTGTGTCCAATTTTTTTTTTTTTTTTTTAAAGATTTTATTTATTTATTTGACAGAGAGAGACAGAGTGAGAGAGGGAACACAAGCAGGGGGAGGGGAGAGGGAGAAGCAGGCTTCCCGCAGAGCAGGGAGCCCGATGCGGGGCTCGATCCCAGGACCCTGGGATCATGACCTGAGCCGAAGGCAGACGCTTAATGACTGAGCCACCCAGGCGCCCCTCTGTGTCCAATTTTTTGAGGAACTTCTGTACCGTTGTCCGTGGTGGCTGTACCAGTTTACATTCCTACCAGCAGTGCACAAGTGTTCCCTCTTCTTCACATCCTTGAGGACTTGTTATCTCTTGTCTTTTTGATAATAGTCATTCTAGCAGGTGTGAGCTGATATCTCTTTGTGGTTTTGATTTGCATTTCCCCGATCATTGGTGATGAGCACCTTTTCATGTACCTGCTGGTGACCTGTATGTCTTCTTTGGGGAGGGCCTTTTTGACTGCCTTGACCAGCAGAATATTGTGGAAGTGATATTATGTGGCTTCTGAGGGTGTGTCATAAAAATGTCGTGAAGTTCTGCTTTGTTCGTTCACATGTGATGGCGGCAGAAGGAAACAGAGTCAGGAGATACTACCCACATGCTTTGAAGATGGAGGAAGGGCCAGGAGCCAAGGAATGTAAGGAATGTAGCTGCAGAGGCTGGAAAAGGCAAGGAAAGGATTCTCTGCTAGAGCCTCCCAAGGGAGCACAGCTCTGCTGAACCTTAATTTTGGCTCAGTTATGACTGATTTTGGACTTCTGGCCTCCAGAACTAAGAAAGCATAAAATTCTGTTGTTTTATGTTACCGAGTTTGTGGTAATGCCCGACAGCAGCCATAAGAGACTGATAAAAATGGTCAAAATACGATGCTCAACAGCATTTAGACATGAGACAAGTGAAACTTAATACCAGAATGAAATACCACTACATACTTACTGGAATAGCTAATATTGAAAAAATAATAACTAATATGTATTGTATACTAATTTTAATGAGAAATGGAATATACAAATATATTTTCTTGTGTTTATGTGAAAACTCTAGGAGGATATTTAAACTAATCAGAGAGGTTATCTTTGGGTTGGGAGTAGGTGAGACTGGGGTGGGTGGGGAAAAGTTAGAGTATTTAAACTATTCTTTTTATATATTATTTGATTTTTGATTCTGAACATGTGACTGTTTTCTATTTTTTTAAATGAAGACTTACGCAATAAAAAATTTGATTTCAGTGGTGGATGTGAGTGAAGCCTCTTTACTGACAAGCTTCATCTTAGGGACCCTGTAATTAAGCTGGGTTCCCTAAGTTCCAGAAGAATTTGTTGTGGGGCAACAACATTGCCACTAGCTATTCTGGTTCACCCCAGGTGGTTAATCTTATTTCACTGGAGATAAATCATTTTTATATTCCTGGAGGTGGGGGGTGGGGATTGACTGACTGCTGAGCACTCTACTCGAGGGGGTGGGGATGGAGAGGAAGCCGGTCTATGCACGTTCAATTCAGGCTGGTCCCTCCATTTTGCCCTCCGTGGTAATCAGTGTTTCTAGTTTCTATCCCTTCTGGGGCTCTCCTGGGCAGACTGTCTCCATCCTTTTCCACAGCCCCTCTATGTGTATTCCAGGCTGTGATTTTTCTCTGCCCTACTTCATCAGTTATAAGTCTTTTACCTCCGAACTTTGGGATGTAGAGGAAAGGAAGATGGGCTGTCCCCCATCTTGAAAAGAAACTACTACATTTACTGGTTTTCATCTAACAGGTTTGTGAGCTCCTGGAAGGGAGGAAAGTTTATTATCCTTTTTTATATGCCCAAAGTGTATTAGTTACTGTCCAGTCAGAAAATAGAAACCATGCTAAAGATTTTTAACAGAGAATTTCATATAGGGAATTGTTTCCACAGGTGTTGGAGGAAGTGACAGGGACGAGGTTGGGTTGTTAAAAGCTAGAACTCAGAGTAGGGGACCTGCAGAGCTGGGGCTCAGGCCTCTGAGGCGTGGTTATGACCAGGTTGCAGCTAGTAACTCTGATGGCCCGAGGGAGGTTGGTTATGGGTGTCGGCAGTGCTTGCAGTGGGAACCAGGTGTTGCAGCTGGAACTGAGTGCCCTGACAGGAACACTGAGCAAAGGGAGGGAGAAAGTTGCTGTTCTGCTTGATCTGCCTTCCAGTCTCTCTCTAGTGCAAGGCTTAACAGGAAGCCAGCTGGCAAAGGAGTCTGGGAAATGTATTTTGCAGAATCTTTGTCCCAAGCATCACAAAATGCAGTACAGCATTGGATTTAGAGTTGGAGGATAATAGCTAAAAAATGGCACAAAGGGTATATATAATTTTTAAAAATGTTTTGTATAAATAAAATATGTTCAAAAAATATCTTTCTAGCCCAGAATCTTTCTTGAGAGTTGCAGGCTTGCATTTCTGTTTATCAGTCCTTCCCTTTTGGTTGTCTTTGGGGATATCAAAAGCAAACACAGAAAATTAACTGCTAAGCATAAACCTGTTTCCGCATACTCACTGTATCTAAAAAATACTACATGTCAACTTTGAATCGAATGAAAACAGAAGCAAAGCATTGTTTTCCAGGTGAAGAATATTTACCAAAACTGAATGAATCATGTTTTCATCAAACTTGCCTTTCTGGGGCACCTGGGTGCTTTGTCAGTTAAGCGTCTGCCTTCAGCTCAGGTCATGATCCCAGGGTCCTGAGATCGAGTTCTGCATCGGGCTCCCTTCTCAGTGGGGAGCCTGCTTCTCCCTTTCTCACTCTGCTCCTCTCCCTCAAATAAATAAATAAAATCTTAAAAAAAACAACTTGCCCTTCTTCCTGTCATCTTTTCTCATAAAGGACAACATTGCCCAGCTACTGAAGCCCAACTCACAAGTCATTCTCTGTGTCTTCCCTCAACCCCCACATCCCAGACAGAGTGGTCAGTTTTGCCATGTAGGGGTCTCTTGACTCCATGTTCTGTATGTTGCTTCTGCTCCTGCCTTAATCGGCCTTGATGATATTTTCTGTGGACCAGTGCAATTACTCCCAAATTGGTCCCCAGCTACTATTTTATCTTTCTTTACCCGTTCATCTGTTGATGACCACAGTGATTTAAAACAAACAAACAAACACAAATCTCAAGTAAGTACTAGGGATGTAATGGACAGCATGATGAGTCTAGTTATCACTGCTGTGTGATATATACATAGAGAGTAAGTCCTAAGAGTTCTTATTGCAAGGAGAAAGTTTTTTTGTCCTTTTTTTCCTCCCATTTCTTTTTATTGTATCTGTATGAGATGATGGATGTTAACTAAACTTATTGTGGCAATCATTTTATGATATGTATAAGTCACACTTTGATGCCGTACAGCTGAAACTCATACAGTGATATATGCCAATTATATCTCAAACTGGAAAAAAAATGAATCTTCCCAGATCAATGTCCAGGTTATATCATTCAGTGGACTATTTTTATTTTATTTTATTTTATTTATTTTTTATTTTTATTTATTTTTATTTTTTTTAAAGATTTTATTTATTTATTTGAGAGAGAGAGAATGAGAGACAGAGAGCATGAGAGGAAGGAGGGTCAGAGGGAGAAGCAGACTCCCTGCCGAGCAGGGAGCCCAATGCGGGACTCGATCCCGGGACTCCAGGATCATGACCTGAGCCGAAGGCAGTCGCTTAACCAACTGAGCCACCCAGGCGCCCTCAGTGGACCATTTTTAAAGACCATTCTAAACTAGGAAGTGGAGAGCAGTGTTCACCAAGTGTCAGTGACAGAAGGTAGACAGAAGAGAGAGCTGTCGTGCTCATGACCCTGTTTGAAATTACTGAATCCCTGTTTTGTGCAAGGGTTACAGGGTGGTATGGAGAAATAGAGGAAAAAGATTGATCTTGAGGGTTAGAAATTGAAAAGGTAAGATAAAAGGCACATGGGGTAAAGATTAGAAAGAGAAGAGAGAAAAATAAGAGTCATAACTTTTGTTTCTGTTGAGTAACAGAATTTTTGCATTAATGTGAAGGAAATTATTTTATAAATCCCAGAAGTGTCTCTAACAGTTCCCTAAAAAGATGTAAGGAAAGGAATCCCAATTGATATTGTAAAGGAGAGGAAAAAAAAACCCACCAGGGAATGATGTGGTTCTTTTTGAAGTTCAGGGGAAGACCAAAGAAAGTTATAAAAAATTTTTCAGAGGTTTTTTTTTTGGTCAGTTTAATGTCAAGAGAGCCACCATCATTTTCATAAGTCTGGAAAGGCATTTTCTGACGTCTGCTAAATGATCCTGGAACAAGAGCAGTGCAGGCCTGGTGTGGCATGATGTGTGGTTTATGGATAAGATTTGCTTTCTAAATGGTTAAGTCTGGTATTCTCTGTTTGAAAATACGAGAATTAAAGTTATCATAAGAAAAATTATGGAAAATTGACAGCTGATAAAAGACTGTGTACTCACATCTCTGTTAGAGCTCTGGATCAACTTTGTTAAAAAACAACAGAGGCAAAGCAGGGAAATCTACCTTTTCAAGTGAGAGGGAGGGAAGACTTAGGGGAAAGAGGTTGTAAATCTATTCAAAGTTGTCTTGCACAGTGCTATAAGCATTTGAAGATCACTGTGATAAAAAGGATAAGAAAGTAGCTAACATAAAATAGCTATTTTATTGGGATATCAGTAGAAATATTGCTGCCATCAGAAGCTTCCTCAGTAATGCTTTGAGTTTAAATATGTTATAAAAGTTTAAAAACAAAGCGAAGAAGAGCATTTTTACAGTGTAAATATGTAGTAGAGTTAATAAAAGAAGCCCTGTGTAATTTAAAGGCAAAATCAAAAGGAATTCCTGAACCCTGAACTTCATTTCCTAAATGGCATATAACAAATTGCATTGTATGTATGCCCATGTATGATTGGGTGGGACGTGCTTCACACAGAATCACCTGGCGGGGAAGGAGTCTTTTTCTGATTTGTCAACTCAGAGGAAAGAAGTTTTTGTAATTCATCCACCCAGAGGGGGCGCTTTTCCCTAATTTATTCAAAGTCCTGTGCAGAGTTAGTATAAACGAAGACCAGGAGTTGTCCTTGGATAGGTGTGATAGAACATGGGTCTAGAAATATGTAGACCCAAGTTTAAGTACTTCCTGCATTACTAACAGTGAGTGTGGCCTTGCCTTCTCTGTCCTGATTTCCTCATCCACAAAATCACCGAGACTACCTCACAGTATTTCTGTGAGCACTAAAGGTGGTAACATGTGAAAGTGCTTTGTAAATTGTAAAATAGAATTCAGTCTTCATTCGGATAACATATTGAGCACTGTTGTGTGCAAGGCACTTTGTTAAGCTTTGCAGATACAGAGCTGAAAGTCCTTGCCCCTGGGGAGCTAACAATCTTTGGGCATGGCAGATGGACCCATAATTATAATGCAGTCTGATCTGGAAGGTAAAAAATTGCTATGGACTTAGAAGATTGAGGGACCCTCCTAGTGTAAGATCCCTGGACCCCTTGGGCTCTTCATTACAAGTTTACACAATTAGATGACCTCGCTCCAGAGTACCATGTGTATCTGAATCAGAAAATGGATACATAGGTGGAAGGCCAACTCTAGCACAAATTACCTTGTGCAAATGCGAAAGAAAAACTCCTTCTTGACAGATACATTGCAAAATGTGCTTCTCCACTCTTCTGCGAAGACCAGTCAGAAAAAGGCATCCCTCTGGGTGAGCCAGATCAGTCCCGGGCAGGGCACCAGGCCTGGGAGACAGAGGGCGGGATTGGAGCAGTTGGTTACAGTGGCCCCTGCCAGGGCAGTCTGTTGAGCACAACCGGAATCATTAAACATGGTGGCCTGCTAGGGGTAGGTTTTTGTAAGTCTTGCTTTTGAAGATTATAGCTAAAAAACAAAAAGCAGGATACAGCACATGCAACCATATGTGCATGCAATTTAGGGGACGGATTTAATTTTGTGAACTTGGCTTTCATAGACAGAATGATACACTCCTGGGAGGGATGGGAGCACTTTGTAGTAACTGGGGCAGATACTTGTCAGCTTTCTCATGTGAGCTTGAACAGATTTCGAAGAGGTGTGTCAGACCCTAGCAGGAACACAGAAGCCTCTCTGAGTAGTTAGAGAAGTTGAATGCAGGAATTGGTTACACAGGTAATGGAATTACCGAGAAGTCAAACAGGAGGTGGTGAGCCAATCCTGATACTAGCAATAGCAGCAAGCTAACGTCGTTTGTGGGCCAGGGTGACAGAGGGAAGTGTTAGTATTACTGCAGCCTGGAAGCTAGGCACGCCGTGGAAAAATGCAGCCACGGTAGGCCTGGCTGGTCTGAGCTGGCACTATGGAGGGAGAAAATGAGCCCCTGTTGGAGATGCTGCTGAAGATGGACAGGGAGGGGAGAAATCCCCTGGGTTCTCGTTTCCTCCAGATCTCCAGGCTCCCTCCTGGACCCTCACCGGCTGATTGCAGATCTTCCAACTACAGGAGAACCTTGGAAATGTAGCCTGTGGGCTCAGCCCCCTTGCTATACAGTGCAAGCCAGGGAACAGGAGCGGAATGGCCTCTGAGGGCTCACAGGTTCAAGCGTGGTATGATGACAGAGAAGAAGATATGGGACTGAACTGAATAACCAAGAACTACACAAAGTTCTTTTTATAAAGTTGTTTAGAAAGCATAGAGGAAGAGGGGTTTAGATTTTAAATTAAAGTATACCAATCAATATACAGTGACTAACTAGTTAAACATCAAAGTGTAGAGAATGGCAAGTAAAAGGAATATAAATATTGAAAACATGAAAGTTTTCATTTGATATTATTTAGACTTGGTGAAATGGGCCTGTATTATTAAAGAATACACATTTCCCAGAGGAGAGTTTTCCTCCCTTCATTTTGTAGCAGGTGTCAGCTGTGTGAGGAACAGCCAGGGGGAAAGACTATGATGGTCTCATTCCATCATAGCCCGGGTCAACCTGTGATTAGCTTTGACAATAGCGCCTGCCCAAGACTCTCCCTATAGTTCAAGGGAAGGAGTGATCCCTGGGGTCTCTCAAGAATTGCCGATTATCCCTGGTATGAGCCCTTCTGGCTTCTAGTTGTCCTGGATGCTGAGGTTAAATGAGGTTATTCTAGTTTGTGAATCTGGACACCTGGTGCCAAAATAAAAAAATTCTGCTCTTTGGGGATCTAATGCTTTTATTTAGAGTATCCTCTTGGCTCTGTCTTATGTAAGCATCCTCTAAGACCATGCTGTCCAATAGAATTTTCTCTGACGATGGAAATGTTCTATGTCTGTGTTGTCCAATAGGGTAGCCACTAGCCTACTGGAGTACTTGAAATATGGCTAGTGTGACTGAGGAACTGAATTTTAAATTCCGTTTAATTATTCATAATTTAAATGTAAATCTCCACATGTGGCTAGCGGCTACCATGTTGGCAGTGTATGTTTATGGGATTGAGACTGAGCCTTTGGATGATCTCACTAGTTTATTCCACAAGAGGAAATGGTCTTTCCTTTGCTTTCCAGGTAATCAGAAGAATTAAGCTAATTAACTCAGACCATCAAGATAGACTGAAATTTCACTGCAGCCTAAGACTTTGTTCATAATTCCATTGTTTGTGTGCCCAGTGCCCCATGCATCCAAAGAGATTCCAAACCTCTCTTCCTGATAAGTCAGGGGAGACAAAAACTTGTGGAAAAGTTTCTTGGCCAGTGTGAATCTAGGAAGAGAGGGCCTGAGGCAGCACTCCAGTTGTTCATGGCCACAGAGTGGTGCTGGAAGGCATCTGGAATGTGTGCCCCCTCCCCCCCCCCCAGGAGCCATCTATGACATCTCTTAGAGAGTACCACCAGAGAACATTGCCAAAACCAAAACAGTGACAAAAATAACAAAACCGGGATGAGATCCGTCCCAGAGGATGCCAGCGGAAGACAGAGTATGACTGGACCAGAAGCCTTCTTGCCATACAAAATTATGACTCCTCATGATGCCACATGGACTACATTTTACCCCATTTGATGAAAAAGTCAGAGCCAAAAATCCTGAATTGACTGAGTTCAAATCTACATTGAGAAAACACAAAGTGACTCCCCAGAAAACTTGTGTCACCGAAAATAATAGACAGATTCTTTCATATGTGTATCTCAGGTGTAGTCAACATGATATAAAAAGGGTTAAAACAACAACAGAATGAACTCCTGGTGGTGCATCATCCCCACACAGTGTAGTCTGCAGTGTAGACCAGTGCACTATGAAGGAGGTACTGCTTTGTGAACCAGTGTGGAAGAATTTCCGGAAGCAAGTCACAGAAGGATACATACAAACAGTATGTAAGATAATAAACTGGCAAAATGGAGTAATACTTGTCTTAGGGATATGTGTGGTAAGTGGTAGGAACTATAACACAAGTAGAGGAATAAACAAAATTCAGGATAGGAATTACCTTTGGGAGTCGAGGAGGAGGATGGGATCAAGGGGGTGCCCATGGTAATGGAAATGTTATTTTCCTTAAGCTGTGTGGGGGGGACAAAGTTGTTTACTTTGTTGTTATTACTATTATTAAAATAACCCATAGGCTAAGGGAAAAGTCTATGTACAATGGGATGTCATTTTTATAAAGTTTAACATCAGATAGAATGAGGAAAAAAAATCATATAGAACTAGCTATTGTTTCTAGATTTGTATTAAAGTTATAAAATGTATCCCAAGGGGCACCTGGCTGGCTCAGTTGGGGGAGCACACGACTCTTGATCTCAAGGTTGTGAGTTCGAGCCCCACGGTGGGTGTGGAGCCTACTTAAAAAAATGTACCCCAAATTGAGGATAGCAGTTAACTCAGGGAAGAGAAGGAAAAAGCATCAAACAGGGCTCACCAGTGCTTCAGTTTCAGCATTCATTTTCATTTTTTATTTCTTTAGCTGAGTGGTGTCTGTTACATTTTTATATGCCTAAAATATTTCACCAAAACTATAAAAAGCAGAAGCCAGTGTGGCTTCATTAGAGAATCTGCAGGGAATGCATTCTCAAAAGAGGAGATGGACCAGAGAAGAAAGCACGCAAGGAAAGACAGAGGCCAGATTATCTCTAGGTCCATTACAACGAATGCTAGAGATAGAAGTTCGTAGAAAACCCGTCTGCAGAGCAAGGCACACAATAGGGAAGCATTAGGCCTGTTTGCTGAGGATAATCTCATGTTAACGGGGCTGTGAGAAAGCGGAGGTTCCCAGGATTTCATTCAGTCATTCACTCAGCCCAATTTTATTGACTGTTTCCATTGGAAGGCTTCATTCTGCTCATCTCCTGTTTTGTGCACCTTCTTCAAAAAGTGGAGAACAAACTGGAAGGGATTGGAAAATTCCCACAATAATCAGTGTCAAGTAGGCAAGGGGTTAAGAGACTACTTAGCATCTTGCATTTTTGTTTGCTTGCTTGCTTATTTTTGAGAGGTAACTTAGGGCAGAAGTTAATGTGTTCTGGAACCAGATTGCCTCTGTTCAGATTCCAGCTCCACCGATTCTTGGCTGTGTGTTCTTAAGCCTGCTGCTTGACCTCTCTCTGTCTTAATTCCATGGTCTGCAAAAACATGAATGACAGTATCTACCTCATAGGGCTATGAAGATTAAATGAATTAATATATGTAAAGACCTCAGAACACATGCCATAAAAGGGTTTCCTAATAATTCTATCCTCATTAAGTTTTTTTTTTTTTTTTTTCAGGTTTCTGGGGCTGAATTAATTACCATCTTAGAAACAGTGTCAGAAGTTGTCATACTAATTGGTTACTCAAGAAGACAGAAATGAGGTCAAGTGTGGTGGGCCTGGCACAGGGCAAGATAATCAGGTGTCCAGGTAGAGGGGTAGACTAGAGATAAAAATTTAAGAGTCATTAGTATGCAGATTTCAGTGGCTGATCTTAAACTAGGTCTTAAAATCTCCCAGATGATACTGGATATCCCTCATTATGAATAAAAACTGTCCCCCCTGCTATTCAAGTGAGAAGTTTTATCCTTGCTTCATTGCTCCCATTTACTTTCCTCTTGGATGGCATTAGTCCGGGGTTCTATCTTCTTTCATGTAGTCCATTTTCACAATGACTTGAATGGACTGTGCTAGACATCAAGGAGGGAGGAGGTAATAGTTTGTCATCTAAAAGAACAATAATAGTTATTAGTAGCACACATGAGACCAAATAACATGCTTTGGAAAAGGGATGCAAGCTTGTTTTGAAAAAGAAAAAGAAAACACAAAATCCTGCGGGATTTAATTCTGACTCATAACAAAAAACTTTATGGGCCTTCAACCATCTAGTTCTCTGCTTTATTTGCTGACAACAAGGCCCAGAAAGCATATCTTTTTGTTACTTTATATGTCTTTAGGTTTGCCTCTTTTAGTAACTAGGAAGTTGGAAATAGTATTTTTGAGGTGCTTCTATACAACATTTCTTGTATCTGGGATATTTTAATGTCACTGAAATGTATTTAAATTCTAGATGCATATGTGACTATGCGGAGGGTCATTCAAAGCAATGGAAGTTGATGTTTTGCTTGGTAGGACTTGCCAATTATGGTCTGTGTCAGAGGCCTGGACTTTGCTGTTTATGCTCTTTAGGAATATGAGCAGCTTTTTCTAGCTCTTAAGGCTAAGGATTGAAAATTAAATTTCTAGAGAAAAATAATCCTTGGGTAACTTTGGAGAATGGCTAAACTTTTCATCCTATGTATTCGATTATTATCAAGTTCCTAATTTGTGTCAGTCATATTGATTCTGAAGATGCTGGATCTAATGACAGACTTTTTTTCAGAACACTTCATTAAGGTTCTAATTTGGTCAGTTTCCTGTGTCACTGTGTTCATTATCATTGACTTTCTCTTTATGCCTATCGATTCCTTGGACTACATATGCTTTTCCCCATAGTTGTCATTCTGAAGTGGTTTTCTTCTCATAAGAAATGCCAGGTCACTGTCTGGGGAATGTTAAATAACTTTATGGTCATTTCATCTTATTTTGCTTGGCTTATTTATCATGTGTCTTAGTCTTGAAAGCAAGAAATCTCAATATCCATCCTAGTGTGTGGTCTCAACTTTGGAAGGAATTGCTTGTCAGGACTTTTAGAAATATTAGGAGCTCCTTTGGCTCATTTACCTACTTAACATAATGGAAAAATGGCCCCAAACTCTTTCTGAAATTGCAGTTAATTTATATGAAAAATGAAGGCTCTACCAAGAGAGCATTTTACTACTTGGTGATAATTTAGCTTTTTAAAATTGTGTTAAAAGAGAAATCACTAAACACAGCAATAGCAGCAATGTTTCTGCCATAACAGACATTTCTAATTAATTCTTTGGCCATTAAACCCTTCAGGCCAATCCTCATGAGCAATAAAAGGGCAGAAGGAAGGATGTCTGGGTGGCTCAGTCGTTAAGCGTCTGCCTTCAGCTCAGGTCATGATCCCGGGGTCCTGGGATCGAGCCTTGTATCGGGTCCCTGCTCAGCGGGAAGCCTGCTTCTCCCTCTCCCACTCTCCCTGCTTGTGTTCCCTCTCTCGCTTTCTCTCCCTCTGTCAAATAAATAAAATCTTAAAATAAAAAAAAAAGGCAGAGGGAGGATGATGGAGAAAGTTTTCCTTTTTCAACTCCGTTTTACCAGTCATATTTTTTCATTTATCTGAGGTGCAAACTAGGAGCTGCAAAAATGGCTAGGGAAAAATTTAAAAGGATCAAATACTCTCTGCATAGCTATTAAAATAAAAATTCCACCTGCGTATTATACAGTGATTCTGAGGAAGGTATTAGCTCTTAGTATTCCTTCAGTAGTTCTTTGGTTACAATAAGTTCCCACAAAGAAGACTTAGTGACAGAGCCTGTCTAGAAAGAAGCAACAGACTCTGATTTTCTTTCCAGTAGATGATGATTTTGGAACAGGAAGATTTATTTTCCTTTTGACTTGTGTACACAGTTCTCTAAGAATGCCAAACTAAACATTTTTCATCTCTATTTTCCTTCCGATTTCAGGGCATGCAATGATTTGCCTTCCATAGCTACATATGGTTAAAGGCTCTCCCCTTTTCCTTAGCATCTTTCTTAAATTCTTTGCTTGGATTAATCTTAAGCCAAATTTGAATAGATATTCACTGTTTTGCAACTGGTTGGCTAGTGAAGCTGCAGGTTCTGTTGCTTTTGTGTTAAACAATGTCTAAATTTGGGGCGCCTGGGTGGCTTAGTCGGTTAAGCGTCTGCCTTGGGCTCAGGTCATGATCCCTGAGTCCTGGGATCGAGCCCCACATTATGCTCCCTGCTCAGCGGGGAGTCTGCTTCTCCCTCTACTCTTCCCCTGCTCGTGCTTGCTCGCTCTCTTTCTTGCTTACTCTCTGTCTCTCTCATAAATAAAATCTTAAAAAAAAAAAAAGTGCCTGGGTGGCTCAGTCGGTTAAGCATCTGCCTTTGGCTCAGGTCATGATCCCAGAGTCCTGGGACTAAGACCCGCATTGGGCTCCCTGCTCAGTGGGGAGTCCACTTCTCCCTCTGCCCTCAGCCCGCTCGTGCTCTTTCTTTCTCAAATAAATAAATGAATAAAATCTTAAAACAAACAAACAAACAACTCTAGCTTCTGGCCCTTCTAGTCTCACCCTTGTTCCCCAAACCACATTAACTCTGCCACATTGCCCCCGTGCTATAATGGGGTTTTCAGATACCCAGAAAGATGCATCTGTAGCATAAATTGAAACAATAGATTTGGGAATGAGAAGATGGGGGCTGAAGGTGCAACTCTGTTTCTTAGTGACCTTAAAGCTTTTAGTCAAGTGATTCTGCTTATCTCTAAGAGGAGTGTTCTCCCTACAAAGAACCCCAAAGTGTTACAGTCCAGAGTTTCACAAGCATCTCTCTGACTTGTGGGTTAGAAAATCTGATTTGTCTTTACTATTCTCTTATGAAGAACTTGATAGAAATTACTGGCCGCTGTTATTTGTCAAGAAAATCATGACTTCAGTCCCAAAAAACACTGCTGAATGAATGGAATGGTTATTTTCTATATTTGAAATTCTTTTGACCCTGTAGATTGTTATTATTATAATTTCATTTTATAAATCAGGGAGCAAAAAGGACTTAGGACTTCCTAATACATTGTAAGTTCAAAACGGTAGTTTCTAAACTTTTTTTTTTTTTTAAGATTTTATTTATTTATTTATTTTAGAGAGAGAGTGTGAGTGGCCAGGGGAAGGGCAGAGGGAGAGGGAGGGGCAAAGAATCTCCAGCAGACTGCTCGGAGCTGAAGGCGGAGTCTGATGTGGGTCTCAATCGCATGACCTTGAGATCCTGACTAAGCTGAAACCAAGAATCATGCTCAACCAACTGAGCCACCCAGGTGCCCCTCTAAACTTTTTTGATTAATACATACTCTATTAATAGATTAGTGCTATACATAAAAATTGAAATTCCAAAGAATGCGGCAAAATATAGACTTTCTTATATTTTCTTCTTTTCTTTGTCCCATGAATGAGTTGTTTCGTTTACTCCCTGGATTATGTGCAACGCTCACTGGAAATTGCTGTTCTAAAGAACAACAACAAAAAATGTTAATAGCAGACTATATTGATCAAGAACGTATGAAATCTTGTCAGGTGTTCTGTAACTCATTTTCTCTGGTCCTACTCAAATGCTGATTTCCAAGAGCACATGTTAAGAATTAGAGTTTTTGGACATGCTTTATTCTAAAGAGAGAATTGATACAATGAAGTAACTTGAGAAGATTAAAGATATAATACTAAACAATTATGAGGTACTTTAACGTGCAGTGTAGAGACAGAATCCCTATGCATGAGACTATATGCTCATAATTGTGAGGTTCTAAAACTTTCTCTCAGGAACTGTTTTAATGACTTCCATATATACATGAAAGAAAGTATCCAGCAAAAGATGGAGAAAATTAAAATTTTTTGGAGAATGAAAGCAAGCCCAGGGGTAATTTCTAACCATATGCATAGGATATTTATAGCCTCATTGTCTTATTCATTCTTATCACAGCTCTGTGAAATAGGCATTATTATTCCAGTTTTTTGATAAAAACAAAGTTCAGACTAAGTGACCTGCCTAACATCACCTCTTCAGTGAAAATGGCGTCGGAACTCTGAGCCAACCCTGCTGATGTCCTCGCTATGACAGGCTGCCTCACTATCTGCCATACACCTGGGTGTGTGTCTTTTCTTGTCGTTCCTGAAGTGAAAAATGATGAGGACAAATGCTCCTAAAGTGGGTGTCAACTAAATAGGTAAACTGAGGCAAGAAGGTGCTATTTGGGAATAGCAAAGGAATTGCGATTCAGGGCACAACCTGTAGCACGCTAGAGGTGAGTCCTGAGGGTTGGGGGCAGGCCATGTGTATGGGCCAGGAGTGTGGGGAAGGGGGAGTTTAGCAAGAGTCCAAGCAGCAAGTCTGTTGGCTTGAGGATAGGGAGAGGTTTTGGTGGCTTTTCATTGGTTGAGTGATAAGTTTTGGTTGGCTGTAAATTAGGCATTTATGGGAAAGTAGTCTCAGTCGTTAAGTTTGTTTTCCTGAGGACACATGTTCGAGATTCTCCTTTTCTATCCTCGGTTCCATTTTAGATTGAGATATTTTCACATGAGGAGTTAGACACTGCTTTCCTACAAAGGATTAAGGCCAGCGGCATGGCTAAGGATCATGGAAAAATCAGTGAAAGACAAATTGGAGTCAAAGCCAATTAGAAGATGCGGGTAAGAAAGTATTGAAGAGTCACCAAAAACCTTGCATAAACATACAAAATATTAACCATATTTTGGCAAGAAATATTAACCATGTTTTGAAAAGTTTTTTTTTTCCAATTCTATGTAAAAATGCTAATTATTTGAAAGAGTACATTAATGAAGTTTTAATGATCTGAACAGGTGGGAGAGAGAAAAAGGGCGAGGGAAGAAGAGATGGAGGTGGGGACAGTTTTCTTTAGATAATTGCCCTCTTTGAGATGGGGTGTCCTTCTTAAGAAATTCATATATATTTCAGTTGAAGCTTTTAATATTGTTGGAACTCAGTTATTTGTAGAAGATGGGAACTAGCCATATATACTTTGACTTTTCTTTCCTATTTTTCATTTATTTATTTATTTTTAAAGGATTTATTTGAGAGAGAGAGAGTAGGGGGAGGGGCAGAAGGAGAGAATCTTCAAGCAGACTCCCCACTGAGCATGGAGTCCCAATTTGGGGCTCCATCTTGCAACCCATGAGATCATGACCTGAGCCGAAATTAAGAGTTGGATGCTTATTCGGCTGAGCCACCCAGGTGCCCCTCATTTATTTATTCTTTTATCTCCACATTTCACTTGCATTTTCTTCCTCTCACCCATGAGCACCCACTCTTATAACAGTATATATAAATTGCTTACTGTGCACCAGGCAGTTTTTCAACATGTTCAGTATATATCCTGTTTCTGTCTGTATACTTAGAAAATAGCCATGGTTTTGCATACATTTGTCCAAACATTTTATTGTGAAAAAAATCAGATTACAGAAAAGTTTGAAGAATTGTGCATTGAACACCATCTAGATTTTACATTTTGCTATATTTACTTTATCATGTATTCATTCATTTTCCATCCCTCTATCCATATTTAAATCTAATTAATAACATGTATATCGAAGCTTTAGAAGGGCACTGATATCTACAGTTTACTTTGAAATGCGTCTAGAAATTAAGGTTAATGATATATTTGTTTACTTTGTTTAGTTAAAATTTACAGAGAAATGATTGACTTTTAAGGATACTATTCGATGAGTTTTGACAACTGACATGTATTGTTAGTTTACATGGATGTTAGTGTGTTCTATAGCTGTTTCTGGTTTTCATTTTTCTCACCAACCTCTGCTTTTAGGATGTGTCCCTGCTGCCATGGTACCCCTAATCAGTTGCTGACCGTGCCTACTTTCAGGGTAGTAGTGACTGTTAGAAGTCATCCATTTAGAATACTAAGTGGAGCGCCGTTCTAAGGCACTAGATGATTGTGAGCTTTTTCCATTCATTCCACATTTAATAAGTAGCTATTCAGCGTCTACAGTGTGATGGGCATTGAATCTATTGTGGTGAACCTTTTTCTGCTGTCAGTACTCAGAGCTTTTGGAGGAGAGGTAGTTATTTAACCATAACTCTCTTTCAAGAGTAAACTGTTTCTTATCACACTGAAGTCTAACTGGAGCTCCTTAAAATCCGCAAAAGGAACATTGAAAATGCATTAACTGGCTCAAATTAAAAATGAATTTGGAAGCCTGCTTGTGGAAGTATATGCTAGCTTGTTGTTTAAATGAGGTAATAAAACAACTCACACTTACTGAACACTTAGTACATAGTAGCCACTGTGCTGGGCGTCTTACATCTCATTTCATTACCATAACAACCCTATGAGGTAGGTACTATTTCCTTCATTTTATAGATGAAGAAAACTCAGGTCAGAGGGGTTAATATGTTGCCCAAGGGCATGTAGAGGAAAGGGTAGAGTGGAATTTGGATTTATATCCATTTGTCTCTAGAGCCTGGACCATGAGCATTTGTTCTACTTATCATCAGAGGAGAAAAAAAGCTCCAGTGAGTGGCGAATATTTTGACCTAATGAGTCATGGTAGATTGCTCTTTTTGATTCTGTGGAAATTCTGTTGTTTCGGACCCCATATAGATCCACAAAACCGCACGACAGAATACAGCATGGATTATGCTGCTCCCTTGTGCACTTTGTATGGAGGTGCATATTCCTGCATTTTCTGGTGATCTGTATTTGCTGGGCCTTGATTCTAGCATACTCAGATAGGAAAGGCCAACAGATTTAAAATGATGGTATCCTCTTCAGTTTCTGAAGAAGGCAGATTAGAATGGAGGGGCAGACAAGAAGCTGGTGATAGGTCGTCTGAGGAAGAGAGAATTCCCAGTAGTTGCTGGATAAAGGTGCAGGGGTATCTCTCTGGAGTTCCTCCCGGGGTTTCTTAATGGGGGATGGGTTATCCTCACAGACAGTGGAAACATGTAGGGGCTTTCGGTTGTCAGTGATTTGGGAGTGCTATGAAATTTAATACGCAGGGTCAGAAATGATAAACATCCTACAGTGCCTGAGTCAGGTTTACCCAGAGAGGAATGGTCTTTCCTCAAATGCCAGTGCTACTCCTGTTGGAATGAGGAATGAGAGCACAAGGAAAGCTGGAAAGGATTCTGGGAGGAAACCAGATGTATCTTTAGTATGTTTTATTCATATGGTCACAGTGTGCTTCTGTGTGCGTGTGAGAGAGAGAGGGAGGGAGAGATCTTGGAGAGTCTTGTGTTACATTGAGAAAGTTATTGAATTCCCTCATACATGTTGACATTGATCTGACCTGCTAATGATTTGAAAATTGGTTATGATGAATTGTTCTTTTAATGCACTGCCAGAATTTAGTTGATATCATTTAAAAATGTTTGCATCTTTATTTATAAATGAAATTTGCCTATGGTTTTCTTTTCCCGAATTATATTTATTATATTATGTTAAGAACATGATAACCCATAAAATAAATAAAAGGAATTCTTTGGTTGAGAATAGATAAATTAGGAATTATTTGTACCTTAAAAGTTAGGTATAATTCAGCTGTTATATCATCTAGCTCTCTTTCTAGAAATGGGACCTTTACTTTGCTATTCAATATTTTTTGTGGTTATTAATCTCTTCAAGCTTTCTATCTACTACTTGGTCAAATGTATTATAATTTTTCTTTTGGTTGAAAATCAGTGTTTCTCTAAGTTTTCGTATTTATCACTGTCTTAGCTTGGGATGCCTAGAACACAGAGGCAGAGGCTGTAGTGCTGTTTTATTGGGAGGTGCTATCCTGGGACAGGCTTGGGAAAGAGAGGGAAAAGGGAGCCTGGGAAGGATGGGAAGCAAATGCAAGTTGGTGCATGACCATGATGCCCAGTGCTTCCTGAAGGGTGAAGGGCATCTCCAAACAGGTTGTATGGAAAATGTTTTGGAATAGTCTGCAGGAGAGAGGAAGGGAGGTGGATTTATCTGCCAGCTCCCTCCCATCTCCTTTCTCTCATTGGTCAGTGTTGGCCCCATTGGGAGGTTACTCCCTGCCCTGCCAGCCTACGTCACCTGGCCTCTTTGCTGTGGAAACTGGATACCACTACCGTGGAATGCCAATGTTTCGAAGCCCTGTGGCTTCTGTCGTGATGGGAAGGGGTGACGGACGCCATGTTTCCCAGGGCCTGGCCGTCACCTCAGGAGAGAACGAAAAGATCAGTGGCAGTGGCAGCTGTGGGCTGAGGGCTCCAGGAGACGGGTGCAGTCTTGAGAATCTGAGGTAACCCTTGAAATGTGTCTGAAACAATTTCCATAGATTTGCATATATGTTCTTTTATGATTTTTAAATCACTTAAAAAATCTGTGGTTTTATCACAATCAAAAATAAAAAAATATCTGTGGTTATCATCTTTTTTAAGGTTGTATAGTCTTGGTTTTTTTTTTTCTCTTTTTCCATTAATCAGGCTCGCCAGGGGTTTATGCATTTTTAAGGAATGTTAGCAGAAAAAACTTCTTGCAGAGAAAGTTTTATACGTTTCTTATTTCTTACTGCATTCTGATCAAAATGTAAATTTTAGATGCTAATAATGATTTCCTTTAGTTTGGTATTTTTTGATGTTATATTTTTAATTTCTTACATTTAGTACTTGTTTCATTTTTAATATTAACACATATTAAGATATTTAATGGTATATTTTGGCTTTGAGTATAGCTTTACCTGTGGCCCATGGGTTTTGGCATCAAGTGGTCTCTTTTTTGTTACTTTTCTGACAATTTATGAGTATAATTTTGAAATCAATAAGGTCCTTCTGGAGTAACAATTTCTGACTCAAGGAGTGGCACCACAGTTTCTTAAAGAAGATTTAGATATATTTGGAGGTCTTTCTGAGATTCTTGACTCAACTTCTGCCTCAGAATCATTCTAAAGATAATATATAATAATGATAATTAAAAAAAAATGCTTGACATGGCCCTAATCCAGTTTTGGGTCAGTAGACATAGCAAGTCAGCTTGGCATTGCCCTTCCTTGGGGAAATGGTCACCTTTGCTGTGTCTCATGTTCTGGACAATTGACTCCTTCACAGTGATTTTGGTGTTCTAATCCCATAGCTATTTTCACCCTGTTGGTGTTTTGACTTTGGATGCACTAATATACACATTTTAATCAGACTTATACAGACATTGAGGACCTTTCATTAATAAAATAGTTTTTGGAGTAAACTCTATTAAGCAAATTAAATTCTTGTCTGCTCTACGTTACTGCTTATAATGGTTAGTGAGCCAGGAGCCAGTCCTGTCTCTTGTGATTAGGTGACTCTGTTGGCCTCTTCCACTCTGGGATCCTCTAATCTTTATTGAAATAATGGGACCTGTTCCAAAGGTGGCTTTCCCACTTACCTTGATTCACAGGGTTCAACCATTAAAGTGCTTTTCAAAGACCTCAACATTTAAATATTTCTCAGTGCTGTGGTAAAGACCTTGGGCCTTCTTGGAAAACATAATTTGGGATAGATAAATAAATGTATATAATAATTTTAGTTTATTATTCCTGTCTCTCTGGCTCTTTGTATTTTTTTCTACTACATTATATAATCTGGTATCTCAGCCTCCTTTAGCATAGGCCACCCTCAAGTCCACATTTGAGCTAAGCAACCAAGAAAACAGTTGGAAGCAACTGGGGTTACCTAGAACTAGTACATTGGGTCCTGAATTCTTGGCATTTATTTCCATATTCATAACCTTAGTAAATCTAAAGTTATGTTCTTTTCCCTCTAACATCCTCAGAATTCATTTTCATATTTATTCTCCAGATTCTGGTAATAGAAGTTAACCACTTGTAATTTTTCTTGTTGTAGATTCATGGTTTGACTTTGTAATTTACCTTAAAGGGTGTGGTGGGATGTATCTCTACTTTTAGTTATAAAAGTCCTGTAAAGAACGGGACATGGGAAAAATTGGCACTCCTTGTGAAGGAACTATGTTAGGTGAGTCATTTACAATCAAGCCTTCTGTATTAAGTCAGGAACGGACTTACGGGAAGAGAGAGCTACTTTATCTGGCAAGGGAGGATTTTGTTTTTGTTTTTTAAGATTTTATTTACTTTTTGAGAGAGAATACCAGTGGGGAGAGGGGCAGAGGGAGGGAGAAGCAGGCTCCCCATTGAGTGGACCCTGAGATCATGACCTGAGCCGAAGTCAGAAGCTTAACCGACTGAGCCACCCAGATGCCCCTGGAGGATTAGTGTTTTTGAAGATTTGGAGATATCAGTGGACTCCATTCTAGCTCTTAGGGCCTTATTCTTTCTCATTCCATTCCCTAACTAGTACTTCAGAGAAGGGCTGTGAAATCAACCGACCTTGCAATTGTGCAACTTAAGTTCACACTCTGTGTCTGACTTCCAAGCGATCTCCGCCAAGCAACTGCAAGATATAGGAGACTCTTTTTTACGGTAGTCATAGAAACTCTATTTGGTAATTATGCCCGAAGCCAAGAAATTTAAATATTGAGTTTGGCATTTTCTTTCTTTAAGCTCTTCAGTGAGGAAGCAGGGAGAGTGCCGTGTTGCCAGCGATAGGTGCTGCGTTCCAGGTTACTGCAGGTGATCGCATACGTGCCACTTCGGCCCTATGTAAAGTGAACAGCCAGTTCTTTAAAAGTCGTGAGATCTTCACTGCCTTCAAACCCAACCCAGGAAGAAACCCGAAGACTCTTGTTTTTTTTTTTTTTTTTTTGAGGCTCTGGCTCTGTGGACTGCAAACTCTTTGGCACCAGTTGCTCTGTGGCTTACGGTTCTTAGTTTGAATCCTCTCTTGCTAGTTATAACAGAAAGGGCTTTATTAAAGGGTATTAGGTAGCTCACAGAATCTCTGGGATGGCCAGATAATCAGGCTTTTACATTAGAAATACCAATAAATTTCAAGTTGTACCAATTATATCTAAAGGAAATTCAGTCTGTCCTTACTTTCAGGGCTCTAGTATTGTTTCCTTTTACCCTGAAGGTAATTTCCAGTGAAGATAGTTTTGCCAAAATATGTATTCAATAGTTTCCTTAATCCCTTTGGCTCATGTTACTAGTATAAAAGTCAGGCGAAGATATTAAAACTGAAAGGTAAATCCTACACTCACTTTTAATTGGCAAGAAAACGCTGCATTGAATGTTTTATAAACACTGTGTTGTAACGAGGCCAGCGACTGATGCATTTGTTCTTTCTTCTGCCTGAGAAGACCGGCAGTTGACTCTGATTTACCTTTGGGTGAACTTTTGTTTCTGATAGTAAGCAGATTTTTTTTTTTTTTGCTCAGAGGCTGAAGAGTTGGTGCTTTTACTTTTGTTTTTTTAGGGAAAATAACTACCCTAGTGCCTTTTGATTTTCCAGCTCTGTTAGCTGTTAGTAGAAAGGTAGAAACCCAGTTCCTGTTGTATTAAAGCAAAATCCTTCAGTAAATGAACATTGACAAACAACTGTTTTGTGTACTCCTTTCAAAACGCCTTTTGGGTCCGATGTGTAGCATTTTGGAATTAGAAAAAAAAAAAATACCCAGGTAATTAACGATTTTAGCTGAAGTGGCCAGAGTCCCAGCATTCAAATCTTTCAGGCAAAGGAACTCTGTTTCTATTTAAAAAAAAGAAATCCTTCAGTATAAGAGAAAACAAAAATGAAAGGAAGGCCTAACTATATTGGCTGCTTATTCTGGCTATGTTGGTCAGAATCGCTCAATTCTTTCCTTCTCTCCTTTTTTGCTGATGCTAGTACCCCGATAGCTTTTAGTCTGTTCTCTTAGAAGCAGACCATCATTTCAGAAAAAGCACACAGGAAATTTAAACTCATGCAAATCTTTACTTAATTTGCCTTGAGTTAAAATCCTGTGATGTTCCATCTCCCTCCAGGAAATCTTTCAAGAGACTGATCTCAAGTAACTGTTTATATGCCCTTTAGTGACTTAAATAAAAAATTCCTAATGGTGAATGATCATTAATGGATTAGACTGAAATTTGAGCATATGCAGGAGTGCAGTGAGGAAGTTTTAAATAGCAGAGGACTCAGGTCTAGGCTCCATCACAAAGTGCTGGTGAGAATCCTGTGGATATACAGAAGCAAAGACTTGCCCTGGCTGCGGTCAGGTTCCTGAGCACAAACTCTGAGACTCTTGAGATTTCCATGCAGGGGGTTTGTTGGATGATTTTCTCGTAATTGCCTGTAGGGAAGTGAAGAAGTAGGATAGGGCAGAGAGAGGAGTTCAACTATGTATGATAGTTTTTAAAAATTTTTTTATATTACTTTTTTTAATATATATTTTTTAAAATGTGAAAGCAGAGGTTTATTATCTAGTTTTCTTTCTTTCTTTCTCCCACCCACCCACCCTCTCTCCCCCTTCCTCGCTCTTTCTCTCCCTTCCTTCTTTCCATCTTTCTTCCCTCCCTCCCTTTCTCCCTTCCTTCTTTTCTTTTCCTTTTTCTTCCTTCCTTCCTTCTTTCCTTTTCTTTCTTTTCATTTTCTTTGCTTTCCTTCTTTCCTACTTTTCTTTCTCTCTTTCTCTCTCTCTCTTTCTTTCTTCTTTCTTCCTTCCTTCCTTTCTTTCTTTCGTTCGTTCGTTTGTTCGTTATTAAATTTTACTTCCAGTATAGTTAACATACAGTGTTATATTAGTTTCAGATATACAATAGAGTGATTCAACAGTTCCATATATTACTCAGCGCTCATTGAGATAAGTGTACTCCTTAATCCCCTTCACCTTTTCACCCATCCCCCCACCCACCTCCCCTCTGGTAACCATCAATTTGTTCTCTACAGTTAAGAATCTGTTTTGGTTTGTCTCTTTTTCTCCCCTTTGTTTTGTTTCTTAAATTCCACATATGAGTGAAATCATATGGTATTTGTCTTTCTCTGTCTTACTTAGCTTAAAATAATATTCTCTTCATCCATCCATGTTGTTGCAAATGGCAAGATTTCTTTCTTTTGTATGGCTGAATAATATTCCATTGTGTGTGTGTATACCACATCTTCTTTATCCATTCATCTATTGATGGAGACTTGGGCTGCTTCCATAGTTTGGTTATTGTGAATAATGCTGTAATAAACATAGGGGTGCATATATCCTTTTGAATTAGTGTTTTCATATTCTTTTGGTAAATACCCTGTAGTGTGATTCCTGGATTGTAGGGTAGTTCTAATTTTAAGTTCTTGAGGAACCTTCATACTGTTTTCCACAGTGGCTGCACCAGTTTGCATTCCCATCAACCGTGCATGAGACTTCCTTTTCTCCACAGCCTCACCAACACTTGTTTGAAGTTTTGATTTTAGCCATTCTGACAGGTGTGAGGTAATAGCTCATTGTGGTTTTGATTTGCATTTCCCTGGCGATGAGTGATCTTGAGCATCTTTTCATGTGTCTGTTGGCCATCTGTATGTCTTCCTTGGAGAAATGTCTGTTCATGTCTTCTGCCCATTTTTTAATTGGATTATTTGTTTTTTTTGGTGTTGAATTGTCTAAGTTCTTTTTATGTTTTGTATGAGAGAGTTTTAATGGTGGCCTTGGTAATCTAGTGGGTAACCATGGATTTAGAGTGACCATTTGATTTTGTTTTGAATTGAGGCAAAGGCTCAAGCCTTGGTACCCTATCATTGAATGCAGGCTACCCCTGGGGAGGGGGCAACTTTGGGTGAGGCAGATTCCTTCTGCCGAGGGCAATTCCTAGAAAGTGATAGAGGCAAGAGTCCTGGCAACTTGGAAAATGACTGTGTTGGTGCTGCACTGGGGGAATCTGGCCAGTGCACCCCAATATAAACTATATACCACTTTTTTTCATGACTGTATTTGCTTTTGCATTCTATCCAAAGGGTTTGTAATTTCTAAAACTGACAGTATTCCAGCTTTTGTTTAACTATCTTCCTTTTTCTGGAAGACATGATAAATGGGAAAGCAACATATATCACAAGGAATGCAAAGGACCTGAGATTTTGACCTATTTGCCAGCTAACAAGTTAGTTTGCCACAGTTTCATAGATGCTGGAAAAGTACAGGAGATTCCTGGGTCAAAGACAAAGGACTTTATTAATCATGGCACAACAAACAATGTGAGCTTCATGTTCACACAATTCTTGCCCTCCCAAGTCCCACAGGGGTGATGTGGAGCAGCCTATGTGGATATTGTGTATGCAGTGGGGTCGTGTTCCAGCTGAGGAACTCTAAGCTTTGGAAATGCAGAGTTTAGGAAGCCCCAATATTTCATACTGGGCTGCAGGCTAATCAGCTCACACTTTACCCTACATAGATAAACACAGATCATTCTGCAATGAGTTCTCATTAGTGCATGGTTTTTATTACTTAAAATTTGGGCTCAGATAAACTTAGGATGAGATGTCAGAAGCTTGGGCAAGTTGTTGGATTGCTTTATTACTTGAGGTGAAGGTAGATGCAAGGAAGGTGAGATTTGGGAGAAAAGAAGGAAGTGTTACTCAAATTGCAAGGCATTCTGTAGTTGTAATGGCATAACTGATGGGGGTGGTTGTTTGGGCTTTCAGCCTCCACACACTCCCTTTAGCTATCTTCTGGCCAGGCTGGAGGGGTGGCCACAACACAGTCACTCCCGATCACCACCACTGTTGTGATTTCTAGATTACACCTTCATCTCAGAAATACCAGTTTGGAGTTGGACTCGGGTCTGGCCCTGTCTCTTTTGTTGGGACATCTGATTTGACAGTGGCTACCCAGCAGCACTTAAGACTGGACAGTCTATACTTGGCAGCTGCAATGTGTACAAAGACTAAGAGCATAAGACTTTGTAGAATGCTTCAAAGCCATGATTCCATATTGCCAAACCTAGGTCAAGAAAAAGTCCAGGCTTATTTGGGTTTACCTTGGAGGGCCAGGTGGCCATTTTCTGTTTAGAGATGAATTGTTCTGTCTGACCGGATGCACCGTGAAGCCTTGGCAATGATACACCACCTTTTCTAGTTAATAGGAAGTTTGAAGTTATCTGTAGTCCATTATCGAGTCAAAAAGTTTAGATTTGAGCCTTGAAAAAATTAATCTTGAGGTGGCGCCTGGGTGGCTCAGTCATTAAGCGTCTGCCTTTGGCTCGAGTCATGATCCCAGAGTCCTGGGATCGAGCCCCGCATCGGGCTCCCTGCTCCGCGGGAAGCCTGCTTCTCCCTCTCCCACTCCCCCTGCTTGTGTTCCCTCTCTCGCTGTGTCTCTGTCAAATAAATAAACAAAATCTTTTAAAAAAAAAATTAATCTTGAATTTCAATTCAACTGTCATTTCTAATTATATAACTCCCATTGTAGGAATTGCTGTTAGAATATTGTGCAGTGATTCCTTGGGTTAATTTCCCAGCTTAGTCTATTGTGGCTTCATTTTGTATGCTCCTGGGTATGTGTTTCAATGAGATATAGTCCATAATGGCCATAGGGGATTATAATAGGAGATTCTGAAAGTTTGTGTGTGGTAAACAAGGAAAAGCTTAGTGTGCACATAAAAATGGGTGTGTATTAGTTCTGTTTTACAGATAGAGGAGCTGATGTTTAGCAAAGTTAGATAAGCTGACCAAGGTCATACAACCAGAAAGTGAGAGTTGAGATTTGAACACTGCTCCAACAAGGTCAAAGCCTCGTTTTAAACTACAGTAGAACCACTGCCCTTGTGCTTTGAGACTGCTTCCTGTTCTGTGGAGCAGCACTCCAAAAATTATAATGGTATTGGGGCACCTGGGTAGCTTAGTCGGTTAAGCATCTGTCTTTGGCTCAGATCATGATCCCAGAGTCCTGGGATCGAGCCCCTCATTGGGCTCTCTGCTCAACGGAGAGCTTGCTTCTCTGCCCCTCACCCCACTTGTGTGCACACTCTCTCTCAAATAAATAAAATCTTAAAAAAAAAAAAGTATAATGGTAGTGATTGAACTACTGATTCTGCCTTTCTGGAAAATAACTCTTTCACAAAACTTGGCAGAGCTCTGTAGAAGCTCAAGGTTGCATCCCTAATGCCACACCCCTTAGTTCATTGGTTAGAAGTAGAAATTATTTTCTTCAATTGGCCTGAAAAGCTTATGGCTAAAAACTTAATGAATTTTTTTTTTTTTTTTTTTTTTTTACCAATCACGTAAGTATGTGCAAGGCACTGTGTTAGGCTTTTTGCAAACAAAATAATTTATGATTTAGGCAAACTTGATATAAGTGAATGAAAAAATAGCTGCCTAGGTAAAGATTTCTTTGAAGATTTTCAGGCAAGATTTTCAATCTGTTTATGATTAGAAAAAGAATATAATTATCCATGGGGTAGGATATGAGAAGTGAATTCTGAATACATGGGCACCCCAGTCCCACAACTCCCAAGGCTTTATGATCTTTTCTGAAATTTAATGATTAGAGATTGATTCCTTTGAGATGTATGTAATCGCTTTTTAGACTTCATGAGTGATCTATTAAAGTTCAAGAACTTTGACTACATGTAGGTGAACACCAAGGGAAGAACACCTTAAAGACTTTACTGATACCTAAAGGAGGAGAATTGACACCTCGCTGGGAACCCTTTGGATTGAGATTGACTAGGCAGTAGGGTGAGGTAAGGTTCTCTGGGATGGAAGGTGACTCACTTCTAGTTTGGAGCCCTTAGCTTTGCCCTTCCTAAATGTGTCTTATACAAGGTCCAAATTTCTTTAAATTTTACTATAGGATATAGTGTTTACTTTTCACATCTGTTCCCATATTGCCATATTGCTCCGTCCTCTTGAAAAACATGTCTTTGTTTTGGGCATGCACACGTGGACTCATCCCACACCCCACAGCTAATGCAAGAGGGAGATATCTCTTGGACTTCAGTGTCTAGGATGGCATTGTTAGAGGTCAAGGTCAGAATGAATGAAGTTTGCCTTTTTTTGAAATATAACTTAGTAACATAGTGAGGAGATTAAGTAGCTGGGTAAATGAAGTGTCAGAGTTAAGTGTATCTGTCTCTAAATACAGCACTTTGTAGGGACGCCTGGGTGGCTCAGTTGTAAGCGTCTGCCTTTGACTCAGGTCATGATCCCAGGGTCCTGGGATCGAGTCCTGCATTGGGCTTCTTGCTCAGTAGGGAGCCTGCTTCTCTCTCTCTGCCTGCTGTTCCCCCTGCTTGTGCTCTCTCTCATAAATAAATAAATAAATAAATAAATAAATAAAATATACATAGCGCTTTTTTCCATACCCAAGAGCCTCTCTGTTTTGCTCTGTTAAAAGGAAACAAAAGCATCACGGCCCAGAATATAAGCTTTTCCTACTCCATAATTCACCTTAGTTTGTTCTTAAGTTTGTAATAAAAACTAAACCTTTATTTCCTTCAGGATTTCCTAATCTCTGATTTCTTCTGGAACTCTGTAGGGAGAACATTCCAACTGCCTATAAATTTCTTTCTCTCAGAATCCTTAATCCTTTCTGAGACAGTAGAGTTGGGCAGCATGGTGTCAGAAAGGCTGAACATTCTTGTCCAGTGTAGTCTTTTGAGGGAATGCTGTTCTGTATGGATTGAAGCCACTGCAGAGGAGCCCCTTGCAACCGATACTCTTGGGACATAGGGCTTCAGTTTGCCATTGCTATTATGTCAGACTTTTCAGGTCCTTAAGACTGTGGCATAATTTTCCATTTTATTTGAAATCCGTCCACTTTTGTAATGACTTGATGTTGCTCTTGCTTAAAGAAAGACATGATTTACTATCACGTTAATTATGTTGCAGCAGGAACTGTGTAGGAATGCCAGCCTGGTAAGGTTTGTGTTTATACTATGCTGCATGAGTATGTTATCAGGCTCATTCACAGTAATGATTTAGGGCACCCAAGATCCAAGTGTTTGCTTCCCTGCCTTCTCCCACTCATTCTCTCCTTCCTCTCCATTGGCCTCTCTACCCTTGTTGAGTCTTTAGGCTGAGACTGGAGTCATACTGGTTAATGTCTTTCTGCACACGGATCCCTGACTACATTTCACAGTGAAGTTTCACAGTGAAATTGAATCTGAGGGTTTCACAGTCTGTTAAATCTACAGCTGCTCTTGGCCGTTACTATCAAAATGAGCATTAAAACAATTGGTCAAGTATATGACATGAATTGAAGATTGCCATCCAGCTGAGAGTTCAGTCAGCCTTAAAAAAAAAAAAACAAAAAAAACCCTTACTTTCTAAGAGTTTCCATTTGAGTACCAGAAAGCACCAGAGAGCTTTGGGTCATATGTTAATTTTGTATCGAAAGCTCATCTTCACACACACTCATTTTATTGAGGCCCAGACGAATTCCATCTCCATGACTGTGGCTTGCATTCCAGAAAAATTTGCATGCCTTTTCTGTTTTTTCTGCTTTTTCATGGATATATTTAAAAATCACTGTGGTCTAAATGTTTAAATCTGTAAGAACCAAAGTGATAAAGAGCTGGAATTGCTTTATATTCTACCATCTGTTTTACCATTTGTCTTGTGTAATGAGAGCATTAAATTGAACTTCCTACCTATTTCTCTTTAAGGCTCTGATTTAGTGTATACCAGAAAGAGATGAACCATATGTAGGTTTTTCTGGCCAGTAAGGGTTAGTTGCCAAATCTCCTATGATGGCCTTCTATTGAGCAGTAAGTTATATAGGAGGGCAGTTCATTGATCTTTATTCCCAGTTTGTGTACAGACTATATAGAAAAACGTTTGTGGATACACCATGTGGTAAAATGAAGGTATGTCCTGCATAGATGCAAGGCTACATTTGGAAGGGATTTCCTTCTGTTGGCTTATTTGGGGTACTATCAAGCTGGTTAATGTTTTAAAAATATTTTAGAAGGGAAACAGAGGAAAACTTAGAAAAATCTCATTTCTAAGCCTCTTACTTCACTAGGGACATACAGCAGGCTATGGATTTTGACTCTAGGCATATAAACACCAAAAGAAGACAGCTGCTAGTTGCTATAAAATAGTTAAATTCTCCATCTGGTTTGCAATATGGGTGAAGATTTGCTGCAAATCTGGATTGAATGCCATGCCCCAGTTAGTTTACAAATATAGTGTGTCCTTTAATTATAGAACATGAAGTGTGGTCCTGAGCACCAAAGAATTAAACTCTCTTATGAGTGTTCAGCAAAAAGGCAGTAAAGATAAAAGCAGTACTACTTTATTTAAAATGTACTCCACTGATATCTAAAAGTGATTTTTTACATCCTCAAGAATCTGACAAAGAATAGAAAAATCTTAGGCCTGGGGCACCTGGGTGACTCAGTTGGTTAAGCTTCCAACTCTTGATTGTGGCTCAGGTCATGATCTCAGGGTCGTGAGATCCAGCCCTGTGTCAGGCTCTGCGCTCAGTGCAGTCTGCTTGTCTCTCTTCCTCTGCTCCTCCCACCCCCCTTGTGTGTGCTCTCTCTCTCTCTCTCAAATAAATAAATAAATTAAATCTTTAAAGAAAAAAAAAAGAAAAATCTTAGGCCTACTTTAAGCTTGGGAAGATGGTGCACTGAAGAGAAGCACAAAGATGTTTGTGCTTGATGTTTAGAATTGAAACTGGCCCAACATATAAGGCAACACTTTGAATGTGGTATTCCTTCCTTTGAGAAAGTTATTTTCTTAACAAGAAAAAATTAAAAATTTCTATTTTTATTGAGATATAATTGACATATAGCATTATATCTCAGGTATACAACATAATAATTTGACATTTATGTATATTGTGAAATGATCACCACAATAAGTCCAGCCTAGTTAATATCATCCATTACCACATACAGTTACCAATTTCTTTTTCTTGTGATGAGAACTTTTAAGATTTACTTTCTTAGCAACTTTCAATATACAGTACAATATTACTAACTGTAGTTGCCATGCTGTACATTACATCTCTAGGACTTAATTATTTTATAACTGGAAGGTTCTATCTTGACTCCTTTCACCTGTTTTACCCACCCTCAACCTCTCTGCCTCTGGCCACTACCAACCTGTTCTCAGTATCTGTGAGTTCCTTTTTTTTTAAGATTCCACATATAAGTGAAAGTATACAGTATTTGTCTTTCTTTATCTGACTTCTTTCACTTAGCATAATGCCCTTAAAGTCCATCCATGTTGTTGCAAATGGCAAATTTCCTCCTTTTTTTATGGCTGAATAAATTTTATTGTATACATACACCACATTTTCTTTTATCCATTAATCTGTCACTGGACACTTGGGTTGTTTCCATATCTTGGCTATTATAAATAATGCTGCTATGAACATGGAGGTGCAGATATCTTTCCTTTTTTTTTTTAAAGATTTTATTTATTTATTTGACAGAGAGAGACACAGCGAGAGAGGGAACAAAGCGGGGGCAGCGGGAGAGGGAGAAGCAGGCTTCCCGCTGAGCAGGGACCCCGATGCGGGGCTCGATCCCAGGACCCTGGGATCATGACCTGAGCCGAAGGCAGATGCTTAATGACTGAGCCACCCAGGTGCCCCGCAGATATCTTTCTGAGTTGAAGTTTTTGTTTCCTTTGCATAAATACCTAGAAGTGCAATTGCTGGATTGTATGGTATTTGTATTTTTACTTTTTGGGGAACCTCCATACTGTTTTCCACAGTGGCTGTACCAATTTACATTCTCCTCAGCAATGCACAAGGGTTCCTTTTTCCTCCACATTCTCACTAAAACTTTATATTTCTTATCTTTTTGATAATAGCAGTTTTAGTAGGTGTCAGTTGATACCTTGTTGTAGTTTTGATTTGCATTTCCCTGATGATGAGTGACATTGAGCACTTTTTCATGTATCTGTTGGCCATCTGTGTATCTTCTTTGAAAAAATGTTCAGATCCTTTGCCTATTTTTTAATTGGTTTGTTTTTATGGTGTTGAGATGTGTGAGTTCTTTATATATTTTGGATATGTATCCAAATATATCCTTATCTATATATCCTTACCAGATATATGATTTTGCAAATAATTTCTGCCATTTTGTAGGTTGCCTTTTCATTTTCTTAATGGTTTCCTTTGTTATGCAGAAGCTTTTGAGTTTGATGTTATCTCACTTAATTTATTTTTGCTTTTGTAGCCTTTGGTTTTGGTGTCAATTCCAAAAAATCGTTGTCGAGAATGATGTCAAGGAGCTTACTGCTTATGTTTTCTTCTAGGAGTTATATGAATTCCGGTCTTATGTTTAAGTCTTTGATCTTTTTAGTTAATTCTTGTGTATGGTGTAAGATAGTGGTCCAGTTGCTTTCTTTCTCATGTGGCTGTCCAGTTTTTCAAACACCATTTATTGAAGAGACTGTCTTTTCCCCATTGTATATTCTTAGTTTCTTTGTCATAAATTAATTGACCATATAAATATGTGGGTTTATTCTTGGGCTCTCTGTTTTGTTTTATGAATCTGTGTGTCTGTTACTATACTATTTTGATTTCTATAGCTTTGTAATATAGTTTGAAGCCAGGAAGTGTGATGCCTCCAGTTTTGTTCTTTCTCAAGATTGCTTGGCTATTGGGGGCCTTTTGTGTTCTACACAAATTTTAGGATTGTTTGTTCTATTTCTGTGAAAAATACCATTAGAATTTTGATAGGAATTGCATTGAATCTGTAGATTGCTTTGAGTAGTATGTCCATACTAATTGAACTAATCAGTCCAATACTAATTAAATAATATTAATATATTTTTTTGAGGGATCGAGAGCATGAATGGGGCAGAGGGAGAGGGAGAGAGAGAATCCTAAGCAGGCTCCACGCTTAGCATGGAGTCTCACACGGGGCTTGATCCCATGACTCTGAGATCATGGCTTGAGCTAAAATCGAAAGCTGGATGCTCAACCAACTGAGCCACCCAGGTGCCCCAATACTACAATATTCTTTTAGTCTGTGAGTACAGAATATCTTTTTATTGATTTGTGTCTTCAGTTTCTTTCATCAAAGTCTTATAGTTTTCAGCATACAGGTTTTTCACCTTCTTGGTTAAATTTATTCCTAGGTATTCTTTTTTATGCAATTTTAAATGGGATTGTTTTCTTAATTTCTCTTGTTGATAGTTCATTATTAGGGTATAGAAATGGAACAGATTTTCATATATGATTTTGTACTTGCAACTTTACTGGATTTTTTGTTCTAACAGTTTTTTGGTGGGGGATTTAGGGTTTTCTGCAAATAGTGAGTTTTACACCTTTTCTGATTTGGATGTCTTTTATTTCTTTTTCTTGATTGTTCTGGCTAGGATTTTTAATACTTTGGTAAGTAAAAGTGGTGAGAGTGAACATCCTTGTCTTGTTCCTGATCTTAGAAGGAAAAGTTTCAGCTTTCCACCATTGAGTATGATATTAGCTGTGGGCTTGTCACATATGGCCTTTATTATGGTGAGATGCATTCTCTGTGTACCTACTTTGTTGAGAGTTTTTATCATAAATGGAGATTGAATTTTCTCAAATGTTTCTTCTGCATGTATTGAGATGATCATATGATTGTTATCTTTCATTTTGTTAGTGTGCTGTATCAGATCGATTTGCAGATGTTGAACTATCCTTGCATCCCTGGAATAAATCCCACTTGATCACAGTGTGTGATCCTTTTAATGTATTGTTGAATTTGGTTTGCTAATATGTTGTTGCATCTATATGTTCATCAGGAATATTGTCCTATAATTACCTTGTGGTGTTCTTGTCTGGTTTTGCTTTTAGGGTACTATGGCTTCATAAAATGAGTTTGGAAGTGTTCCCTTGTCCTCTGTTTTTTTTTGTAAGAGTTTGAGAAGGATTGGTATCAATTCTTTTAGTGTTTGGTAGAATTTACCAGTGAAACCATCTGGTCCTGGACTTTTGTTTTTTTGGGAGGTTTTTGATCACTCATTCAATCTCCTTACTAGCAATTGGTTTGTTCAGATTTTGTTTCTTTATGATTCGGTCTCAGTAGGTTATATATATATATATATATATATATATATATATATATATATATATATATTTCATTTAAAATTTTTTTAAATTACTTTATTATTTTTTTACATTTTAAAAATTTTATTGTTAATCACCATACATTACATCATTAGTTTTTGATGTAGTGTTCCATGATTCATTGTTTGTGTATAACACCCAGTGCTCCATTCAGTATGTGCCCTCTTTAATACCCTTTTAATACCTTTAATACCCATCCCCCCACCCCCCTCCCCTCTAGAACTCTCAGTTTGTTTTTCAGAGTCCATCATCTCTCATGGTTCATCTCCCCCTCCGATTTCCCCCCCTTCATTTTTCCCTTCCTACTATCTTTTTTTTTTTTTTTTTTTTAACATATAACATATTATTTGTTTCAGAGGTACAGGTCTGTGATTCATCGGTCTTACACAATTCACAGCACTCACCGTAGCACATACCCTCCCCAATGTCTGTCACCCAGCCACCCCATCCCTCCCACCCCCCACCACTCCAGGAATCCTCAGTTTGTTTCCTGAGATTAAGAATTCCTCATATCAGTGAGGTCATATGATACATGTCTTTCTCTGATTGGCTTATTTCGCTCAGCATAATACCCTCCAGTTCCATCCACATCGTTGCAATTGGCAAGATTTCATTCCTTTTGATGGCTGCATAATATTCCATTGTGTGTGTGTGTGTGTGTGTGTGTGTGTGTGTACACACACACACACACACACATGTATATACACACACACCACATCTTCTTTATCCATTCATCTGTCGATGGACATCTTGGCTCTTTCCACAGTTTGGCTATTGTGGACATTGCTGCTATAAACATTGGGGTGCACGTACCCCTTTGGATCCCTACATTTGTATCTTTGGGGTAAATACCCAATAGTGCAATTGCTGGGTCGTAGGGCAGCTCTATTTTCAACTTTTTGAGGAACCTCCATACTGTTTTCCAGAGTGGCTGCACCAGCAGAGAAAGGGGAACCCTCCTACACTGTTGGTGGGAATGTATATATATATTTTAAAGATTTATTTATTTGAGAGAGAGTGAGAGAGTGTGTGCGTGCAAGTGAGGGTGGGGCAGAGGGAGAGGGAGAAGTAGACTCCCCGCTGAGCAGGGAGCCCGACTGGATGCGGGGCTCAATCCCAGGACCCTGGGATCATGACCTGAGCTGAAGGTAGCTGCTTAACTGACTGAGCCACCCGGGTACCCCCAGGTTTTATATTTCTAATAATCCAGTTCCTTTAGGTTGTTTGCTTCTGGAATATCCTGTGCCTGAAAGTAAGGAAATGCTAAAACAATGATGGAAACATGTCAGAAAGACTTGGAATCCAGCTCGAGTGACTCCTATTAGTCAAAACTGGGACGATTTTAGCATCAAAATAAATAATGAAAACAACAGGTATAATTTATTAAATAAGATAAAACTTTATGAGTCATGTTGATATAAATAAATGGGAAAGAAGGAAATTCCTCATAATAGTTTGCCAAGTAATAAATAAAGGAGGATGGCAACCATCATTGTAATAAGCGGGTGAGGCAAAAATCATCATTGCATGCTAAAACTAATGATGAAAGTTTGATGAGGCATTGGCTGTTTGCATAGTCTCAAAGTATGTTTTTAAAAATTACTAAGTACAGAGGGCAAAGTGGAGAAACCTGGGAAGTGTCCTCTTGATCAAAGTTAACCTTACCAATATTGGACAAATAGTATTCTGTGCCTCCTGATATGATGTCCTGAGAAGAACCGACATCACCTCTGTTTTATTTCTGTAAGAAATGCATAACCCAGATCTAATTATGAAGAAATATCACGATTACCAAACATCACACAAACCCTCATTGAGACACATTCTATATAATAACTGGCTTGTATTCTTAAAAAACATGAAGGTCAGGAAGGACAAAGAAAGATTGTGGAACTGTTCCAGATTAAAGAATACTAAGGAGTCTTTTTTTCCCTACTTTTTCTTTAGTACAGTTGCCATCTTACATGATATACTGTTAGGTGCCTTCTTAATAGCATGTAATCTACTTTTTCGTTGTGCCAGTCAGCATTTTAGGATAGAATTCTTATTGCCACTCATGTTCATGGAGTACTGTTCTTAAGTACCGTACACCTAAACTCATGGTTGGGCCATAATTAATGGGTAGTAGTATTTTCTAAAAATGGATTAATGCACACATCCAAACCACATTAAATTTTCAGCTTATGAGTTCATACATACTCTGTTTCCTTTCTATAGTTCCTATCACTCCAAATTGTAGTTTTGAAATCCAAGAAGTGGGAAGAATGTCTTTTTGTTGTTGATGCTTTCTTCCTTCCTTCCTTCCCTTCTCCCTCCCTTTTGCTCCTTTCCTTCTTCCCATCTCTTTTTTTCTTTCTTAAGAAGATTAAAAGAAATTTTTTTTGTATATTTTTTAAAGATTTTATTTATTTATTTGACAGAGAGAACACACAAGCAGGGGGAGCGGCAGGCAGAGGGAGTGGGAGAAGGAGAAGCAGTCTTCCCACTGAGCAGGGAGCCCACCTCGGGGCTCGATCTGAGGCCCCTGGGATCATGACCCGAGCCGAAGGCAGACGCTTAACCAACTGAGCCACCCAGGTACCCCCAAAGAAATGGTTTATTAAGGAAATCAAAGTGTAGTAAACATCAAAAACTTACAGATCAGAGTGGTCACAGACTCTTTGTAATGATGTTAAAATTACCGACAAAATGTTTTTTAAAAACAAAAACAATCTAAAAGCCAGCACACGCCAATAGTGTTGCTTATTTAAGCAACTGGCGTTCCTCTGTGCTTTTGAGGCATTTCTTCCGGGGCTGATCACTAGATTTATTATCTTCTGATTCATTCCTGAATTCTAGTTTAGGAAACCTTTTTTCTGGATAAAGGTTCTTTTAGTTTTAGGGGTAGAATTTAGTGATCCATCAGTTGCATATAGCACCGAGTGCTCATTAATCAAGTGCCCATCACCCAGTTTCCTCATCCCCCACGTACCTCCCCTCTAGCAACCCTCAGTTTGTTTCCTGTAGTTAAGAGTCTTGTATAGTTTGCCTCCCTATTTTTATCTTATTTTTCCTTCCCTTCCCCTATGTTCATTTGTTTTGTTTCTTAAATTCCACATATGAGTGAGATCACACGGTATTTGTCTTTCTCTGACTTATTTCCCTTAGCATACATTAATGCAATATTGAAAACATCTTATAAGGCATTACTTGTCCTTGCCTGTGCCAGCCATAATGGAAGGCATCTGCTCTGGAAGGGGAGTTCCTAAGTGAAGGGAGAGTGGGGCTTTGCCCTGGAGGTGGGCGTGTGGGGGCGGAGTTTATGTGTTACTTGGTGCTATGGAGAAGCTGTTCTGAAGTGGCCATAGTTACACAGGGGTAATGAGAGATTATTAGGAATAAGGGAGAAAATGGCTGGCAGCAAGAGAAATGGCAGTTACATTAGTAAGGTTCAGAAAAACTCCTTAAGAAGTTAGCTGCCTGGTGGAATTTGTAATTGAAATCACCTTGCTGAGAATTTTCTTTAGAGGTGAAGCAAAACTGATGTCCACCCTCACTGTACTGAATTCATAACTCCAGTGATAGACTTTGTGCCTTTGGAGAAAGAAAGGAAATTTGAATCTTAGGTTCAGTTTACTTATGTTCTTCTGGCTGCTGTAGCTTTCATGGGAGATGTAGTTAGGGTATTTGAAGTGAACTTCTCTAGAGAGAAGGACTGAAGTCTTTGTATGATGTGTCACAAGCATGCCTTAACTAGTGATGTGTCACTGCTAGTCCTAGTATGGGCCATGTGGATAACACCCTCATTCTTACCCCTTCTTACCAGCATGAGGGTGCTTTGTGGAAACTGTGCTCTACTCAGTGGAGTAGAAAACCAGCTAACTGTGTCAGGTCAGAAGTCTCTTTTCTCCTTTCTTCCTGCAACCCTCTTGAGTCGTGGGAAGTGCAGAGAAAAAAAATTAGTATTTCTGAATACTGGCTTAAACCAGGAGACTGTAGCGCTGCTTTTGATAACTAAGCTGAAAGGGCCATGCCATTTAGTCATGCTACAACTTCTGGTAAGTTTGACTACATAGTCACGGGCTTGAAAATGGCCATCAGTGTCCAGAGCCCTGGCATACGGCCCTGGGGGGGTATGTGGGCCAATAAATGATGTCCTAGTAATTATTTTCCAGCGTATGTTTATAGTCATTTACGCAGTATTTTGAGGTATCTGACAACAGTGCATCTCCTGGGCTTTCGTATTCTGTAATAATTAAGATCACTCACTACCATATTCTTCAAGTTGCAGGTAGAACATAGATTCAGAAAAGATTTACTGAGTCCTTACCGCCGCAAGCAACCAACAGTGTCTGTGGCTGCACGGTCCCCTTCCTCCAGCTTCTGCTTCCTGTCACCTCCCAGCCCCGACTTTCTGGCTATAGGGCGGTCAGTGCCCTGTCAGATACCACTTGCATAATAAGATAGTAGACATGGGAAAGGAGTGGATTTAGTTACTTAACTCTCAGCAGAAAATGTGAAATGTTGTAAGTCATGCTGAGGATATAGAAATTGCTTAGTTATATTGAATATTCCCTTGAAATGATATTTGTTTCTCCAGTACAACTGTCCTTAGTGAATATTATTTTTGCCTACAAGGATAAAGTCAGTGTAAATAGAATGCAGGTAGCAGTGTCTTGAGTTCCTTTCAAAGTAGGAGTTGATCAGTTGACTATCAGCAGGACTTATGGAAGCCCTCCACTTTTAGTAAAGGCTCAACTTTCCCTTGTTGGTAGCCCCTAATGCAGAGAAAAGGTACATGTGGCCTTGAAAAATGTGCACATCATCTGTTCTCTTCCTTCAATCAAGTTGGAATGTGCCGACCTTGCCTGTGTCTGTTGAGTCTTATGAAGTATCTCCAGGGGTTTTAAAGGCCAGACAAGAAAATGCTCTGAAGGCAGATGAAAGGGAAGTCTGTGCAGGGAGCCCCAGCACGAGCCGGAGAAAATTTTCTGTATCTAAAGCAATCTGCTTTGTTGCGTCTGGACAGAGCCCTGAGAGGAGGGGGAAGTATGTGCTGCCTTCCAAATGGGAAGGACCATCGTGTCACACTCTTGTTGGCAAGAGCTCCTTATTGGGGGAGCTCCGCCCCAGCCATGAGAAAACAGATGGATGGTATAGTCTTCTGAACTGGAACTCTTGACTGCTACCTCTTGTAAAAGACCTTCATATTTTTAGGAGACTTTGTGTTTCATCTAGAAGTCAATTGTTATGTTATTGTACTTGGAAATATTTGATTTATATCATATGAAATTTTAAAGGGAGAATAGACTGGAAAGATTATGAAAAGAACTGCATAAACATTATGAATAAAACAAAATGCCTGTTTGAATTTGGTAAACACAGATTGAGTCTTTCAGTGCTAGTTAGTGAGCCTACCTGGATAAGGACGACCTTGCCCCAGTGGATCCTTCAGCCCGGTGAAGTCATTACACCCCTCAGTGCTGCATAAAAAGTGTATAATGGGGGCACATACAGTGTGCCACTGGGAGGCAGGGGTGAATATATCTGAAGAAGATTGGGAAGTGTCTACTAGGGTGATGCCACTGTTGATGTTGTCTTGCAGGTGTTCACCAGGTGCAGAGGAGGGGAAAGGACATTGCAAGCAGAGGGATGGTTATGTGCAAAAGACAGTGGGGTGTGTGCGCATCTCACCTGTGCTGGGACAGTGGGGAGGTTCGGGTGGCTAGAGCTTTATGGTGGACATGACCCAAGGTGAGTCTAAGATCTGCTGGGGTTAAGTGGAGATGGGCGGTTGAGAGTGTGGAGATAGGGTGAGTGTCACTGGGGTGTTTCTAAGCTGGAAGCGGGGGGAGTTGGGACACAGGAGGCAACTGCTACCTGAAGACAGCTTGTATGTTGCATGAGCAAAATATGTAAGATGTCAACAAATTACAATTTATGTTTGTCTCTTCCTGACCCTGTATAATGTATTTAGTGGAATAAAATACCCTCACGTCTGGATGAGAACCCTGGCAGGCGCATGACTTGTCTGCTTCTCCTAGTGACTTGACTCCCCTGTTTTAGATTGCACACACACAGTCCCAATTCTGTATTTACAAGTGTCCAGCTCAGTGTATTAATTAACATTTCGGTCTTCATTCAGTACGACTCTTCTTTATCTACCCTATAACCAGGGTCTTCTGTGGGCTCCTTTCTCCACTGTAGCCTCATCTGGAGCAGGTGGGAGGGAACCCGTGGTGTCTAAAGGGGAAGCTAGGGCAGGTTCTTCTGTTACTCTTCATCCTCCCCCACGCTCTAGATGCTGTTTTGATCCCATGAGAGGCTAAGGACTTTCTGTGATGGGATAGATTCTCTCTCCAGGCCTGACAGATGTTTCAAGCTGGCTCTTATCCTTGAGACTTTGCATTTGAAATTTTGGACATGATCAGCTGGCACATTTCTTTGAAGTTTAATGATTGTTATTTCTTGGGGTCTCTGTGGAAATGTTAATTTTAATTTTCTGTTAAGTGTATAACATCTGGGTGTGTGGGATATGGATAGCTGGCTCGGAAATATGTTGGGAAAAGGGAGGAATAACATAGATAGTTACAATTAAAAAATAGTTAACATTTATTGAGAATTTATAATGTGTTAGGTACTGTTCTAAGCCCCTTATATGGAGTAACGCTCTTAACTGTCGTAACTCTATGAGGTAGGTACTAATATTATCCCTATTTTATAGATGAGGAAATAGAGGTACAGAGGAGTTCAATAACTTGCCCAAGATTAGAGTGAATGGCATTACTGGGATTCCAGCCCAGGCAGTCTGACTTCACAGATTGCTCTTAATTGCTCTGTGGCATTGAGGGCTACAAAATGCCAGAAATTGAACTGAATACTTTACATAGGTTCTGTAATTTAACCCTTTCATTGATTATGTGAGGTATGTTTTATTATAATTCCTATTTTCTTTTTTTATGTCTTTTTTTTTTTGGAAGATTTTATTTATTTGACAGAGAGAGAGATAGTGAGAGCAAGAACACAAGCAGGGGGAGCGGGAGAGGGAGAAGCAGGCTTCCAGCGGAGCAGGGAGCCCGATGCGGGGCTCGATCCGAGGACCCTGGGATCCTGACCTGAGCCGAAGGCAGACACTCAACGACTGAGCCACCCAGGCGCCCCTATAATTCCTATTTTCTATTTTAAAAGATTTTGTATTTGAGAGAGAGAATGAATGAACGAGTGTGAGGGGGAGGGGCAGAGGAAGAAGCAGACTCCCCACTAAGCAGAGAGCCCGATGCGGGACTCGATCCCAGGACCGCAGGATCATGACCTGAGCTGAAGGCGGCTGCTTAACCGACTGAGCCACCCAGGCGCCCTGAGGTGATAATAATTCTTAGGTCTCTCTTTGTTTACTTTAACATTCTGTCTTGTTATCTGAGTACACCCTTGAGCAATTATATAGGAACACAGGACTTCAGGTTTTCTTGGAAAGAACAAATTTGAATAATCTGCTGTTTTGCTCTGATTAAAAGCTTAGCTGACATTTAAGGCTAGGATAGGGTTTTGCCCTAAGTTTATCATATGAATACAGTTTTTTTTTTTTTTTTTTAAAGTAGGCTCCATGCTCAGCATGGAGCTCAGGGTGGGGCTTGAACTCAGGACCCTGAGATCAAGACCTGAACTGAGATCAAGAGTTGGACGCTTAACCGACTGAGCCACCCTGGCGCCCCTGAATCCAGTCTGTTCTTATGACTTCAATGGATTCTTTTATTCAGAAACAAATTCTTGAGTGCCTTCAATGTTTGGCACAATTCTAGATAATAGGAATACAGTAGTGAACCAAACAGACAAAAATACCTGCTTTCAGGGAGCTTACGCTCTAGTGGATGAGACAATGAATAAGTAGGCACAATATATAAGTCAGATAGCAATTGAGGCAATAGAGAAAACGTAGGAAAAGAAAGTGCTGGGGGATTTGTAATTTAAATTTTTTTTTTTTTTTTGGAGAGAGAGTGTGAGCTGGTTGCGGGGAGGGGCAGAGGGAGAGAATCTTAAGCAGACTCCATGCTGAGCTGGACTCAGGGCTTGACCCCACAACCCTGAGATCATGACCTGAGCCTAAATCAAGAGTTGGACACTTAACCAACAGCCACCCAGGTGCCCCAGAATTTGTAATTTTAAATAAAATGTCAGGTTTAGGTGTGATGCTGTAATTATGATTTTTGTTTAAAAAAAAAGAGGCTTTATCATTTGGAGATGTATACAGACATATTATGATGAAGTATACTGAGGTGTTATGGAAGAAAGTCTTGAGATTTGCTTTAAAATAATCCAAATAAAATAATCCAGAATTGGGTAGGGGGCATCAGCAAGGAGTTATAGCTGGAACAAGAAGCCCATGTGTTGAGTGTTGATGCAGGGTGACGAGTATGTAGGGATTTAGTAATCTTTCGCTCTAGGTTTGTTTGAAAATCTCCACAATAAAAAGTAAAAAAAATAAAAATTACAGTATCTTAAACATGTACTAAATTAAAACAGTAGAATTCCATTGTGAAAACATAGACCAAAACCCTTAAGTCTACAGAGTTACAAAAATAATTAACAAAGCAATTATTTAAATTATTAAGCTTATGTAAACAATTTATATAAAATTATTAAATTCACAATTAACCAATTGTCACAGACGGCTTTTCTGAGAAGGTGCTTGTCCAAGTGGAGACCTGATGGGGTGAGGGTGGGGATGAGGCAGTGAGCCCTGAGGAATTCTGGAGAAAAACCTTTCAGACCCAGTGATCCAAACTGTGAGTCAGATTCCGACTCTCGTTGGGGGAGGAGCATTACCCTTGTATAGGGGGCAAATGGTCGATGATGATGCCCTTCCTGTGTGATGCTCTTTACAAACCTACAAGGTAGGGCCCATGACTGACTTATCACTACTTCCCCAGTGCCTAACAGAGATCCTGTGCTTGCTGAGGGTTGCACATTCATTTTCTCATACCTTCTCCTGCAACAGACCTGTAGGGTAGACAGGGAAGAAATCTTTACTCTCATTCAGTACAGATGAGGTATCATTTAATATCATTAGGAGTCTTAAATCACAGAGCTGCTTGCTAAGTGGTGGAGCTACTTGATTTCAAGTCCTGTGGGTCTTTTCCCTCTACCACATCATTAAGGGACCCAATTTCTCAATTGATATAGAGGGATGGACAGATGATTAACTTTTTGGTGGTGCAGTTTCTTTGAGAGGTAAATAAAGCACCTAGTGCTTCATGTGTAGACTCTTAGGGCCAAATTTAATTTCCTCTAACTGTGTGGCCAGAGAAAATAAGAAATCTTGTTCAAGTATAAACCCAGGCATGGAACTGTTACTCTGAAACTCAGTATCATTTAACACTGAAAAAAGTAAAACAGAGCAAGACTCACAGAGATATTTTACATGCTGCTTAAAAGTTATACACCCAGGAAATTATGTGCAATGTCTATATGCACATACATTGAATTTCAAGTTCAGTGGTTTTAAAGTGACTTTCCATATGTAGAATTTTTATAACCAGCCAATAGATGAGACTTTGGGGTTTAATGAAAAGATTTGTATGGATAACATATGTTTCCCTTTATAGAAAATAATCTCTTTGCCTCTTGAAAATGCCTGAGTTTTTAAGTGCCCATGGAATAATTTTATTTGACTCTTAAATCATGCAGTTTTCTTCCCTTCTTTTTTTGGTGTGTCATGGTTCCTCTAAGGGTCGTATGTTTAATTCTGGAGGCCTGTTCAGAGTAAGAATAAGAAATACTTTTTTTTTTTTAATTCTATGTAGATATGTCTTTTACAAATGTTAAAATATTATAGGTGTTTGGGCAGTATGTCAGAAGTATATTTAGAACTGTAACTTCATGTTCTTTGTTTCGTCTTTGGGGGACAGATTTAATTAACAGCCTAAATGAGTTTCTTGGCTCTTAGAAGAACATGCTTTAGGGAAATTAGAGTAAGTTAAAGGCAAGTCTGCAATTTTTTTAATCTTAAATGCCATTTGGGAGAACTGGTTTGAGTTAGGATGAAGTTATTTGGGGATTCATCGTCTTTTAAACACACACTTTAAAGAGGTCATCAGTTTGTAATAGAACTTACCCCAGGGTCTGATTTTATATTTTAAGCTCATCCTGGATGTACCCAAGGTCTGCAATAATATGTCCCCCACAGGCTTTTCTAAAGGGTCAGCTGTTAGAGATCTCTAAGGAAACCAAACTAATCTTAGCAGAAATAATTAAACCCTGGGAAGATCTATGGCTAGGCATAGTGATACTTGTATGTAAATAGTAAGTAATGTTGACATTAAAAAGTTTACATCAGAAATGTAGGCTTTAACCTCAAAAACACATACCAAAAACCTTTTCTGAAGTTGTAGTTAAAAACATTTTCATCACCTGGAAGTTGTGTGAATCCTTTTCAATTGACAGGTCTTTTTTGTTTATACTTTAAATTTCTACTTTTATTGTATTATGGTCAACAACTGTGGCCTGGATTATTTGTTGAATTTTGTACTTTATGAGGTTTTCCTTTTCACTGACTATATAGTTGAATTTTTGTATGTATTTTTATTGTATTTTTTTTTAAATTACAGAAGTATCTCATGAGCATATGAAAAATCTCAAACTATATAGTTGAATTTTGTAAATGCTTTCTGATGACTTGAAAAATGATGAGTTATCTGATTTTAGTAAATACAGTTATATTTACTGTGTGTGTGGGATACTGTGTGTATTTCTTTTCCTTTTTTTTTTTTTTTTTGAGAGTTAGTGCAAGCAGGGGGAGGGGCTAAGGGAGAGGGAGAGAGAGAATCTCTCTGAGATCATCACCTGAGCCGAAATCTAGAGTCGGAGGCTTAACTGACTGAGCTACTCAGGTGCCCCTATATGTGTGTATTTCTAGGAGTTTCTCTGTATATTTCCAGAAATTGTTGCTTCATGCTAGGTTAACATCAACGTAGATTATGACTTTAAACAAAATAAAAAGACCTCTTAAGAATTAGCAATACTTTTATGTGTTGGTGGAATGTCGCATCATGGCAATATAATATTTTCTCTTTCCGTAAAAATATGTGATGGCCTGCCCTAACTCCCTAGGCAGTATAAGGACATATTTCTTATGAGATGTTCAACAGTCCCATTGAGATGCAGGAAGGCTGCTTGGGTTGTGATGAAGTCTGTCATCCTCTCTGCAAATTATGAATGCTTTTGGATCATCTGTAGTTGGGGGCAAGGGGAGTTTTTCAGAGAAGTGATATGTCCTATGGGAGGAGACCCTAGGTCTCAAATTCCATGTGAGTCTCTGGCATTCAGGGGCAGCTGATAAATGAACAGAGCTAAAAGTTCTCAATAGAGACTGACTTCACTCTTAAGGTTATGGGCTCAGTTGTCAGGGTTTTACTCCTGGCTGGAGAACAGAAGTCTTGAGGCATCTCCTGCTGTCCCTGGGCCAAGTCATTGGTGCTGCCAAATGAGTCCTTGGAAGAAGAACTTGGAGCAGGGTTTTTAACAGAAGTCTGCTGGCAGAGTGTAGGGGGAACTTTCTGTTGTGATAAGAGCCTTCATCTTGGGATTGTCACTGATAATGGGGGAATAAAGGTATTTCCCACACTGACATTGAGAAGGTGTGTAAATTAGGACTTCCATAACCTTTTGTTAATTTTTTCTTCCAATAACATATATTTTTGATATATATTAGCACTGTGATCATTATTTAGGAAAATGATGTCCTACTGGGGCTGTCCAAAGATAAAAATTTTCTGTGATTTCTAGGAGGGGTTTCTCAGCCAAATAAAATATGAAAACCCCTTAAAATAAAATCACATGGCCTCTTTGACGAGACAGACACTCTGTCCTTGATTTTTTTTGTACCACTGATATTTTCCTCATGTTTGAAGTACAGAATTCTCTTCAGATTTTTTGAAGTGTGAAATGGCATACCTGCCATACAGGTTGAAACCTGTAGGGGTACTCACCACATTTAAAATCTGGGGCTCTCAGATGAAGTCAGTTTTATTTAAGATGGACCAAATAGGTATTGAAAATCTCAATGAAAGGATGCTTGATGTTATTGGCTCATTTCCTACCTTATTGAATTTCTGTTACTGTTGCCTGAACAATGTTCAGTGACTTAATTTAATTTTCTCTCTTTCTTTCTAGGGGACAGGTGGAAGAGAAATTCAGACAGAAATAGCAAGACCTTATAGCTAAGCAGATGTATGTAGACAATTAGAATATGGGATGGGAAATCTGAGATAATTATACCGAAATACTGATTGGACATTATAAAAGGGATTGAATCTTTTGATAAGTAGATTTGAAATTATAAATACTTTAAAAAATACATTGAGGAAAAAGTGATTTTTTGACCATGGCCTTCTAGAAAAGAGTGCCAGCTAAGAACTAGGAGACCTGGTTTGTATTTTCAAAAGTCCTGTTCCTTTTCACCTGTAGTGTTAACTTCATGGGCTCTGGAGCCAGGCTACTGGGATTCCCACTTTAGAGTGACTATTTCCTACTACCTGTGTGACCTTGGGCAGGTTGCAGAATCTCTCTGCAAAATGGGTATGGTGATAGTAGTCCCCTACCTTACAGGCTGGTTGTGAGGGCAAAATGAGTAAATATGTGTGAAATGCTTACAGGAATGTCCAGCACATAGTAAGTGCTCAGTAAATGTTAGAGATTATAATTTACAGCAATTTAATTTCTCTAGATCTCAGTCTTCTTATTTGTATAAGAATATATTTTTCTGAGTTTCTTGGTATGGATAAGAGGAAAGAATCACTTGGCTGAAGGAATTTTGTCTCCAGGAGAGAGAAATATACTCAAAGGTCAAGGGCTCAAAGCAAAATAAACAACATCAGAGGTCACTTTGGGTCTGGGTAGATAATGGAAAGCTTCCTGGTCAAGGTGCCAGTTGAGTTATGCTTTTTAAAGCAATGGTTGCCAGACTTGGGAATATTGCAAAGTGATAACATTTAGAAAACAACACTGGAAGCAAAATACAGATACCAGACTTTATTTTGCTAGATAATGAGGGGGGGAACCCCTTCTGTCATCTAATGTCGCCATTATTTTATAAAAGAAGGCACTTAAAGATGAAAGTATTTATCCCTGTCCAAGGAGAGTGCTTTAAATTCACCCTATTTGCTTTTATGGGATCTCATTACATTGTCATTTTCCTCTTCTCCTTAAGTACAGTTTCATCATGGAGCAGGCAGTCTACCTACCAAGTTTGGGAAATACTACCTTTAAAGATGAGACGATCTCATTAGCCAGAAATCATAGATGGGAAGAGAAAAAAGGAGTTTAGCATGTAAACAAAGGTAGAGCATTGACATAATTCACGCCAGCTGCTTCAGTAGGTGAATCCTAAATCCTAGTGGTGTAACAAAGTGTGTTTACTTCTTGCTCACATGAAGTCTGATATGCGGCAGGCGATCTTTCTTCACCTTGTAGCTCTACCATTAGGGACATGTGCCCTCCCAGGTGACTGGAAGGGGAGATGAGAGATGGAGGAACACTTTGCTCTCAACATAGAGTTTTGGAACAGGGACTAATATCAGATCCTTCTTAAAATAATAATTAACTATAGAAAATAGTAGATTTAAGGAGAAACAAGAGCATAAATGAAGGTAGTCATTCTAAAGTTAACTGTGAAAGACAGTGTGGGAGCAGAATTGATAGAACTTCTTGGCAGCTGCTCACATATGGAGGAACAAAGAAAACTAAGAAGAGAAAGGTATTGAGGCGCCTGGGTGGCTCAGTCGTTAAGCGTCTGCCTTCGGCTCAGGTCATGATCCCAGGGTCCTGGGATCGAGCCCCGCATCGGGCTCCCTGCTCCGCGGGAAGCCTGCTTCTCCCTCTCCCTCTGCCACTCCCCCTCCTTGTGCTCTCTCTCTTTCAAATAAATAAAATCTTAAAAAAAAAAAAAAAAGAGAGAAAGGTATTGAAGATAATTCTAAGGTCTCTTGTCTTGGAGATTGTGTGAGTGATAGTAAATGAAATAGAACATCATCTAAAGAGGAAAATCCAGATAGAGATGCTCAGAAGACAAACATTTCAGTCTGGAGACAAGGTAGACATTGGAATTCAGATTTGGGAGAAGGTGGCTGAAGTCGAGTGAAATGAGACCATAGAGAAGGAAGTGCAGAGATATAAAAGAAAGTGACAGAGAAAGAGCCATAAAGCACTACATTTTGGCCCTTTTGCTACTGGGAGGGGGAGGGGGAGAAAGTTGAAACAGTGAAGAAGCCAGAGGAGTGATAGAAGAGGCCTGGGGAGAACCAAGGGGGCTCCCCGTCCATCTTGCTCTCCAGGATGTGGCTAGAGGAAAAAAGTCCACACATGTGCTGACAGGTACCATTTTTTAATTTGTGACTTCAAACCTCAAGGAAGCCTCTGGAGCTTTCCAGAAATCCTATTGTATTCTCCCTAATGAATTCACCATCCCCATTCAACACTTTCTCCTTTTTCATTAAACCCTCAACACTCCTCACGTCTCCTCACTCATGACAGAGGAGCTGGCTTCTTGTTTCATTGACAACATGGAAACAGTCTGAAGGGAGCCGCCTCATCTTCTCATCACCACATCCATGCAGGGCCCAGCCTCTGGTCGGCTGTGCTCCCCTTTCTGGAGGAGCTGTTCCTGCTTCTCTCTGAGGGCCTTTCCTTCACTTGTGCAATGGCTTTCCTGCTCACTTGGTTCCTGCTCCTGCAGCTCTTCTCCCTACTTCTCCCCATCATCGTTTTCTCCTCTCTCTCGGATCATTTCTGTCAGCACATAAATGTGCCGAAGTGCCTCCCATCCCCCTTAAGCTTTTCCTAGAACCCCATTTTCCTGTTCCTCTTTACAGCAACGCTCAGCAGGATGTCTGTGCTCAGTGTCCTCCCCCCGTGTTCTCTCTTTGGCTCCAGCCAGTCCTTTCCCCACGTTCTGCCAAGAGTACACTTGCCAGCGTCAGCAGTGACTCTCATCTTGCTCAATCCAGCGGTCAGTTCTTCATACTCATTTACTTGAATTCTCAGAAGCTTTTGACAAGGTTCATCACTTCTTATTGAAACACCAACTTCTGGAACACCTGGCCTAGCCACTGTGGTTTTCTTTTTAGTTTGCTGGCCCCTCTAAAGGTTGGCAGGCCCCAGGGCTTAGGCCTGCATTTGCGTCTAGGTGATCTTACTCAGTTGATTGGTTATCAGTGTTATAAATACACAGGACTTTGCAAGTTTTCTCCAGTTCTGACCTTTCCATTGAGCTTTAGATTTGTGTATCTATTTGCCTATTTGACATCTGTAATAGAATGACTAATAGAAACTCAAATCCAACTGCCCCAAACAGAACTATTGGCCCCTTCCTAACCCTCCCAGCAAACAAACGCCCCTCAGTCTTCTGCTCTCTGATCCTCCTCCACTGCAGGCCACCCTCATCCCTCCACTGGCTTTGTAGCAGCCACCTGACTGACCTCTGCTTCCACTCTTTTTTTTTTTAAGATTTTACTTATTTATTTGACAGAGAGAGAGAGAGATAGCCAGAGCAGGAACACAAGCAGGGGCAGAGGGAGAGGGAGAAGCAGGCTTCCCGCTGAGCAGGGAGCCCGATGCGGGGCTCGATCCCAGGACCCTGGGACCATGACCTGAGCCAAAGGCAGATGCTTAACCAACTGAGCCACCCAGGCACCCCTCTGCTTCCACTCTTGCCTCTCACCCCAAACCCAGCATATGCTCTGTACAGCAGCTGCAGTGATCTGGATTTAAAACTGAAATTAGTGGGGCGCCTGGGTGGCTCAGTCGTTAAGCGCCTGCCTTCGGCTCAGGTCATGATCCCAGCGTCCTGGGATCGAGCCCCGCATCGGACTCCCTGCTCCGCGGGAAGCCTGCTTCTCCCTCTTCCACTCCCCCTGCTTGTGTTCCTCTCTCACTGTGTCTCTCTCTGTCAAATAAATAAATAAAATCTTTAAAAAAAAAAACAACTGAAATTAGACCTTATTACTCCTCTGTTCAAAACCCTCCAAAAGGCTTTCCTTAACCTTTATGATAAATCCCAGCACCTTTTCCATGGCCTGTAAGGCCCTAGAAGGCCTCATCTCTCTGGTTGCTCCTTGGTTTGCTTACCCTATTCCAGTCACGCTGGCTTCCACCTTTTCCTCGAACAAACCAAGACTGTCAGAGCTGTCAGAGCTTTAGCCTTCTTTTCCCCCAGGTATTTGAGTAACTCCCCCCCCCCCCCCCCTTGCTTCATTGGGTCTTTGCTCAAATATCACCTCGTGAGAGAAATGTTCCTCAACAATCCTGTGTGAAGTGGCCACTCCTTATACCCGTTCTAAGTCCTTTGTCTGTTTTGTTGTTCCTCAGAGTCCTTATCACTACCTAAATTTACAGTGTATACTTGTTTGCTTTTTACTCATCTGTCTCCTACACTAGAATATACAGAAGATCAGTGAGGGCAGAACAAGTGGTATAGAATGATGTTTTATTCGCCTCTGTTCCAGTGTCCACTGCACCCTGCTAGGAGACAGCGCTCCTGTCAAGTTCTGGCTGCTGCCCTACTTTTCTGACACACAGTAGGAAGTCTGTAAATACGAACTGAAGGAATGAGTGAACGAACGGACACGTTTTGTTGTTCAAACTCTTGTGGTGATGACCACCCTCATGTCTACTGTCCTTGGCTACTTCCAGTGGTAGCTGGAAGATTCTGTGAATCCGCAGACAACTTCTGGTTCTCCATTTTCCACATGTTCACCCTCAGTGACTCTTCTCACCCCTTTCAACTCCTCTTACTCCTCAGCACTCCCTCAGATAATTCAACCTTAAAATTCCTTTTGATTGAGAGAACTGTACGACTTGGGAAAAAGGCAGTAAAGTGTTTAAGAGATCATGCTGCCATCTAAAGGACAGAAGCGGTAGGAAGCCTGTCTTGTTTGCAAAAGCAAGGGAACTAAGATTGGAAATTTCACGGGCAGTGGTCTGGTCAGATCAACTCTGCCTGCTCCTCAGAAACCTCGTGTTCTAGGGTGATACAAGGAAATGAAGGTTTTTGGGAAATTAGCACAAATGTCTGCAAAAGATTTAAAGTCAGAAAATCACTTTGTATCTGTTTTTTTTCTTCCCACCTTTAAAATACAAGTGTGTGTGTGTGTGTGTGTGTGTGTGTGTGTGTATGTGTAGTGGGAAAGGAGGACTTTTTTTTTTTTTTTGGCTTGGAGAAAAGATCCAAAAATGTTGCATTGGTTTCTTTGGGTGATGGAAATATGCTATTTTTTTCTTCTTTGTTCTCTTTCTCTGAAGTGTCTTCAAAGTCCATTATTACTTAAATGATTTTTTTAAAAATGATTTTTTAATTTAAATGGAGAATGAGCAAGGTTGAACTGGAAAATCCATATTTTGTGAAGATGAAATTGAAAGAAATCTTTGATCAAATCAAAATTATGCTGACAGGGTAGTATGTTTTCCTTTTTTGTGTTTTCCTTCTTTGAAGAAGCTGATTTCCTAGGCTCAAGTTGACAAAATGCAAAGGCTTAAATTTGGAGAAATAATGTAATATGATTAAAAGTGACCATTAGGATGAATAGGCAAAATTGTGGAAAATAGTTGGATAATTCAATAATTTCTGACTTTTACAGGTAGAAGGCTTAGGAGAGATAATTTGGCCAGTGGGGGAGAAGCAGCTTTAGGACATTCAGAGAACTGCATTTTGGCTAAGAAGCAGGAGAGTTTGGAAGAGAACAACACACGGGAGGGTCAGGAAAACTCTAAAGGAATCAGCAAAGTAGGCATGCCCAGTCAGTCTGCAAGGATTATAGTTGAAACAGTGATTTTTTTTTTTTTAACCCCATGCTACCTGAAAGCATTAATAGCTCCTCTACACAAACAAAATCATTTGAGCTGGAAAAAAATTGTTTTTAAACTGTGAAAGCTATCTCATAATTGAGTAGATCAGCAAAGGAACACTGAGATCCAGGCTCATTAGAGATCCCTTAAGGAACCAGAGCAACCATTAGGAAGAGGCTTGGCTGGGATACATGTCCGTAGAAGAGAGAGAGCTAATGTCTAATGTGTGCTTAAGGAATGTGGGGGTTCCAGTGCTAGGGCACTTTCTTAGAGGCTAATTGGAGATGCTGTCCGTTATGAGCTGAGGTTGGGATTAAGGATCAGTGTTTTTGTGCCTACCCACAGAACCCTGGGGATTGACCTGAAAGGAGGATTAGAGAAGGGTGAGGCTGTCAGGACAAGCCAGATTTTGGGAGCTCCTCCTGCATTACAGGTCTTGGTGGGTTATGGTCTGCAAATAATACCTGCAACATGATAATAATAGCATTTGTTGAAGAGTTACTGTGTGTCAGGAACTATGCTGAGTGGTTTGCAAATATTATCTCAGTTAATCTTGTCCTAAACTGGATGAAGTAAGTGCTTAATATAACATATTAAAACAACAACACCCCCCAGGCCAAGGAACTCCATTTAAGTAATTGTCCTAAATTCACACTGCGTATAATCTGAGTCCTTAATTTAAACAGCTACACATTATTGCCCAAGAGCCTGTTTTCAGATTTTGCTCCCATGACCCCTAAACAGATTTCAAACTGGCCAGCCTCCACAATCACTAGCCAGTTCTTTATTCTATCTCCTGTTGGTCCTCTTTCTCTTGAGAAGCCTCACTGATAGGTTCACCTTAGTATATTTAATGGCGATAGTAACAAAAAATATGTAAATTGAAGTTAAAAATTACATGTTTTTCTGTGGCCCTGGTTATTATGTTAAAATAGTTCTGTGGCATCGAATTATCACTATGATTATTAATGGTCAGCGGCTGCTCAAAATGATATATTAAAATATTTGTTTTTTTTTAAAATGAAAATAGACGGGAAGTGCATCTTTTAATTGAGGAGTATGTATGTGAAACTGTTTCTGAGGTTTTGATTAAAGGAATTAATGAATTCTTTTTGGTTATGGACCATTTTAAGGTTTGAGATGGGTGAGGGGTAGACTTTTCTTTTGTAAACAGGGAGAAAAGTGACTTTGAGGAGAAGAGTGTGCTCTTAGCCCAGTTAAAGGAAAAGTATGAGTAGAGGACCTGCAAACTTATTCATTTAAAACTATCTGTGACCTTGTACCCATTCTAAAATCTTCGTATACCTCCAGGGCAAGAGTGCCCTCCTTGGAAGACTGCTTCCTATTTGGTTTTTTAAAGTGACCTGTTTCTCTCAAATATCTTGGTGGCTGGCCTCGTTTGGATTTAGCGAATTTGTCAGACCTCTGGTTTCTGCTTGTTTTCCTGGCTTGTGTTAATTTAGGCCCATGGCTTCACTCTAACCTTTGGATTCAGTGTCCATCCTGGGTCTGTCTTCCTGATCTGTCTTCTTTTTCAGGTCTCCTGTCCCAGCAGTTTCCTTGGCTTCCTAACTTTGTCACCTGACAGCTTGATCTTTCATTATGCACATTCCAGAAAGGCACAACAGTTATGATCACCTCAGGGGTGTTAGATAGATGCTGGAGGTGGTGACTTCAGTCCACCTGTCAGTCATCTTGCTTTCACTGACTTTATCATGAGATCTCAATTAACTTAAAAAATACTTTGTTATCCTATTTGGAAATCTGCCTCCTTTGTCTGCTTCAATCTGTTTCTGTGTATCCTGCTTTATTCCTATTTACCCTTTGGTCTTTGCTCTTTTAGGCTTAATTGCTTCTTACTTTTCCTTCTGAGGTTTTAATTTGTCCTGATTCATGATTTTTCTAAATGCTAGCAAAGATAAACCCATAAAAATAATGTCAAAATGTACCAAATTTTAGAGATGGAAGGGACATTATAACTTGTGATTTCTGTGTGTGAAATAGATTTTGGGATCATGCAGAAGTCAGTTAAGTAGGAGGCCTGAAGCTATAAGAGGAAAGTTTAAGGACTAGCATCCCTCTAGGACTTCCCAGCACATTCCTTTGCCCTTCCCATGTTGCCAACCAGTGTTCCTGACCCTGGCAGTTGAAACAGGAAGGAGGGAAAAGAGATGGGGGAAGAGGAAAGGAGGTTTGTGATTGACATCTTATAGAAAGGGATTTGCCAATATTCAAAATAAACTCTTTCTCACCTGGGATGCTTTCTTTTGTTCTGTTGACACCCATTTTGCCTCATGGGTGGGGGTTCCTCATCTGTAGTTCTCTTGTTCCAGTTGAATGCTCTTCCTCATGCCCTCTGCTGACTCTTGCAGTTTGGTGGTCCACCTGTGGCTTCTGTTTACTGAGGTCTCATGAACCTCTGCAGGTAGCCATATTGAATCCCTGTGCTGGTGCTCCCTCACTCTCACATACATACAGAGCCCACATAGTGCCATTGCTCGCCCATGTGGTGCTTTTGTGTTGATTAGAAAGAAGTGCACATTTCCCAAGACACTTTGTTTCTACCTGTTGGGAAATTGTGGCCATGTATACCAGTTTTGTTAGAACAAGGCCATCTATTGCCCTGTGCCAGAAAATAAATATTCCTGTACTACCATATAAATGAATTCCTCCTAGCACCTCCCCCCTCCACCCAATAGATGATATACTCTTTTTTTTATTATGTCCAGTTAACCAGCATATATATATGTATATGAGGTACTCTTGATAGCACATAACCTGCACACTATATATGGTGGCTCTAGGCTCACATATGGAAATGTTCTTTGCCTAAATTCTGTAAATGAAGGCTGATTCCAGCATAGCAGCAAGCTCTTCTTTGCCCTGTTGCCAAATCCTGGGATTATTTATTCCCAGAGTACTCTTCTTGAAACTATCTCTTACCATGAGGTGAGGGTCAGCCTTCCCCCCAAACCCAATGGGACATTGAAGATGGGGATTCACAGAGGAGCAACAGCTACCTCCATAGAAATCTTCTTCATAAAATCTCACCAATATCTAACTGACTTTTTTTTTTTTTTTTAAGTAAGCTCTAGGCCCAACATGAGGCTTGAACTCATGACTCTGAGATCAAGAGTTGCATGATCTACTGACAGAGCCAGCCAGGCACCCCATTTTCTGAACTTTTATGATCTTAATGTTCATAAAGAATTTCAGGAGTCATGTAGCAGGTTTTTGGCTTATTCCTTTGTAAATTTTGCATGTGGTATCATACCATTTTTTTCATTTATTTTTATCTTGGTACTTCAGTTAGAACTTCTAATTTAACTTTCTATTATATAAATAAAATATAAAATGCAAATATTTCTCCAAAGGTGATCAACACCTTTCATTTTCCTTCAGTGAGAATAACTTTGCATAGACAACTTACCTTCACTAGAAAACTAGAATTTACCAAAGAATCTTCTTTATGGATTTGCTTGTAGGAACAGGGCAAATTTCTTTCAGTATAATTTATCAGGGAAGAGTATCATGAGAGTCTTTTATTTTTGGTCCTTCTGGAAGGCACAGAGGATCATGTGAAAGAGAGATCCCTGAGGACAGTTTAAGAGGAGATGGGTTAAAGCTGCAAATAGCAAGATTTAAAGTTAAGTATGAAGAACTTCCTAGCATAGAAAATTCTTTAGCACTGGAATGAAATATCAAAACCCCTCCCCGCAAAGCTAGCCACCAAACCACATTTGTGGGGTTATTTAAACTGCTTTGTTTCCTATAAGTGTTCGTTGATCGCTTCAAGTTGATGAAGGTTGATTATATACTTAGTCCTTGATTAAACTAGGAAAATTCTGCTAAGAAGATCTAGTTATAATTTCTCCTTCCACAGGTATATGGAATTATCTAGCCATTTTAACCCACATAAATGAATATAGTCTTGTGATCCAGATTTCTGTCAGTATCATATTAAGAAAAAAAAACAAAAGCAGTAACTTGCCTGGTCATCAGAGGCTTTGGTTTTCACATATGTAAAACAGTATTAGAGAAAACATATAATTTAAAGCAATTAAAAATCTTTACTCCCGTTTCCTATGCAAATATATAAGGGTACCCGGTGGGGATGCGTTTTGGGAGACACTTTTTCATGAGTTACTCAGATTTCTCTATGTCTTGTGAAGGAAGGCTCTGACTGCTCTTTGCTCTGGACTATCTTTTTAAGGGTGTTTGTATAGCTAATAGCCTTGGAAGATAGAGATTATATCCCCTTCTGGAACAAAGGACAGGTTTTCTTATAGTTTTGTGTGGTAGGCGGAATAGTGGCCCCTCCAGAGATGTCCATGTCTTCATCCCAGGAACCTTTGAATATGCAAATTTATAGGTCAAATGTAGATAGAATTAATGTAGATAGAATTAAGAATGCTAATCAGCTAAAGGATCTTAGAATAAGGAGGTTGTCCAGGATTATCCAGGTGGGTACATTGTAATCAAAATGATCATTTAGAGTGCAAGAGGGAAGCAGAAAAGGACGTTGGAATGATTTGATGTGAGAAAGACTCAACTTACTCTTGATAGTTTTGAAGATGGAAGAAAGGGGCCATAAACCAAGGAATGCTTGGTGACCCTTAGAAATTGGAAAAGTCAAAGAAATGGATTCATTCTCCTCCAAAAGGGTGCAACCCTGCCAACACCTTGATTTTAGTTCAGTGAGATCCCATTTGAACTTCTGACCTCCGTTTAGAACTGCAAGTAATACATTCGTATTGGTTAAGCCTCTAAATTTGTTTATCGTCTTTACACCTCACTATATCGTGTCTTAGAGGAAATTGTCTTAATCACTCTGATTCCCCTTTTCCCTGACGCAAGACCTGGCTCAGTTGTTAGTTTGCTTAAACGGTATTGCTTTCCTCCATGCCTCCAGAAATATAACTGTGAAATTGAAATGACTGCATTTTACAGGCCGACTGTGGCCAGAGACTGTGAAAGAATTTGGGAAGAAACTTAAAACGGTGCTTATAATTAGCTCAAGAAACAGTCCAAAACTATTTATTGAGGGGTTAATATATGCAAGGCAGTCTTATTTATTCATTCATGCATTCATTCATTCATTCATTTATTTATTTAGTAGGCTCACGTGGAGCCCAATATGGGGCTTGAACTCACAACCCTGAGATCAAGACCTGAGCTGAGATCAAGAGTTGGATGCTTAACTGACTGAGCTACCCAGGTACCCCCAAGGCAGTATTTTAGATACTGAACAGTGCTAGGAGTAAAGTCTGAGAGATGGAATTTCCTGAGGAAGGTTGAAAAGGACCTTGTCTGGGAAGAAACTGAGAGATGTATATCCTGGGGTCTGGAATTATGAAGAAGTTTGGGGATTAAGGGGAAGGGAAATTTTGTGGGGTTCATCATTGAATTTTTTTGTGGAACATGTCATTTTTTCCAGAGCCAGAAGCTTCACTGAAACATTTCTTCTTTATCAGTGTAGTAAGAAAACCTATAGGGTCACAAGGCTGGCTCAGTCAGTGGAGCATGCAACTCTTGATTTCAGGTTTGTGCATTCAAGCCCCACACTGGGTATAGAGCTCACTAAAAAAAAAAAAAAAGAAAGATTTTTTTTTTTCTTTTCCAGTTCTTCCTCTTTGAAAGAAATAATGAAAAAATAACACTGCTCGTGCTCTTGGAAGTCACTGATAAATAATATAGGTCAGAGCTTTATATATCAGGGGACGTATTGAATTTTTTTCTGAACTCTGTGTCTAAAATGTGTGCTTCTTTTGTTCTGAGGACTACAAAATCACCCACTTCTTAAGAGATTTGGAAGGAGCTGGGCGTTACCAGGTTGGTTAGTGGATAATCTTCATGTATTCTGTGCAAAATACCTTATGCATAAAATATTAGTTTTTAAGGAAAGACAAATTAGGCATGCAGAATTTTGGTTCCTGAAAGAATCTTTTCTTGATTGGAAGAATGTAAGCAAAGAAGTGCATTTTGGTAATCTTTTCTGTTCTGACCACTGCAAAAGAGAGAAAAAGCTTCCACATATAGCAAAGATGCATTCCAAAACAAGGAGACCAGTCAACCCCACTTCTACCTGTCTAGTCTACAAGTGTGAAGATGGTCTATGTAACAACAAGAGAGGCTTCAGAACAAATTATGAATCCTTAAGAGATAAATTAACATCTTTTTATATTAGTTGCAAAGGAATGGTTATTGCCAAAAATGTCCTGTAATGAGGTCACATCCTGAGGCTGTCTCTCAGGCTAAATTTCTGTATAGGCAAGAGACCACATGTAATTCATTGACTGATAAAACTGTAGGTGAGAACAAACATGATTTCTACCATTTCATGAGCAATAAAAGGACATTTGGATTTAGGAAGAGTTTATATTTATTGGTTGATATTTACCTACTTAAGGTGATTAACACATAATATTTAAAAAATCTTCAGTAGGCAACATAGAACAATACTCATAATCTCATTTTGTATGAAGACATTTTTCTAAAGAAGAAACATATATTGTGCTCATGTACCCCGTCTTGTGTTGGCCTGGCTTTTTGACCTACCAGGCTTAAGCCGGGTACTACCATTCACTCGGTGACTCTTTCTCGAATTGGAGGAATGATATTTAGAAAGATAAACTATTTGGGATTATACCTTATAAGCCCATAAGTACTGGTAAAATTCAATGGTGGAATAAAAGAAGTTAGGGAAAAAAATACTTTCCACAGATGAGCAAGATAAGGAAGCAAAGAACAGGACAAAGAATTAAGGAATAAGTAAAAATAAGTAAAAATGCTGCATTTTTTCTCATGGGATAGATTTTTCAGCAACTCCTGAGGACCAAAATAAAAACTTTGACGTCTCAAGTTCCTTTGCGGTTCTGTTCTAGAAGTAATTAAATCCATTTAATATTTTTGTCTTTGCACAACACTAGTTTATTCCTACTTTGACCTTAAAGGGTCTAGCAGAACTTACGGTTTATTCATGTGTATAAATGTGGATTGTGTAAAAACAGTCTTTAAATGACTTAATATATACGAGGCACTTAGAAGAGGATCTGGTACATGTTTGCACTACGTAAGTGTTATTATTTTTTCACAAGAGGAAAAAATCCTACAAGAAATCGAAAAGCATTTAAGCTGTTTATGGTTAATCGTTGGAATGCCTTTTGGTTAAACTTTCCACAGCTCAGCACGACATGAGATTGAATGCATTGAGCTTGTTTCCCAGATGGTCGGATGACATTTTTGACTTTTTAGGATGACTTTTGAGGCTGTCTTTGTCTGATGGTTTATGTCAAAGTCTGTCTTTCTAGTCCCTTGAGTTTTGAAGAGCAACTGGAGATGTTTTGAACCGTTAGATGTCGCTTTTGGTTTAGGAAATATGCCCAGGGTTTAAGCTTTTTAGTTTGCTTTTTTTTTTTTTTTAAAAAAAAGTCTATAAATAGTCTTTATGTCAAAGCTAAATGGGAAATTTAATTTTAGATTAGTAGATAAGAGGCACAATACTCAACTCCTTGGAATGATTAAACTTTGTGCCTGTTTTAAGTGACTTGACTCAGTGTCCCTAGTTGACTAAATTTGGAAATGCAGTTTGTGCGTGTGTGTGTGTGTTTCTTGTAGAGGTTAACATAGCACTGTTTCTACACCCGACATTTTTGCCTGGGTATACCTTTATTCAAGTCAAAGTTCATGGGTTTTTTTCTAGCTATCACTGAGTGAAAACTTTATTCCTCAGATACCTGATTAATGTTGCTCTTCCAGAAAAACCTCTGACTCCCCTCCTCCACCCAAATCACTTAGGAAAAGCTTTGTACTCACCACTTAGTTTTTAGCCTCATGGAACCTTAAGTAACCTTGAGAATGTGGACTCTTTTTTTCAGTCTTATTACATGCCCAGTTGTTGGAGGAGGTCATTGAGAGGACGTGACTGTTAGTTGACCCAAGAGCTGGACCGAGGCAATCAGAGGTTCCTTAGCCCCTCCCCTGCCCTTGGAATGTATCTTCTGCCCACTTTTCCCACAGTAGCCATTTCAAGGGCATGGCCTTGAGAAAGTAAGGGGTTTTTGAGACCACCTGGATGGTATACATGACTGAACCCAGCTAAGGCCTCTGTTTATAAACTCTTAAGATTATGGTGGGCAGGTGCAGCCGCCCAGACGAGCTGTATAAGTTCCCTTGCTTATTAAATCTGTCACCTACCAGCCTGGAGTGGCCTGCCTCTGTTCAGGCTCTCCTTGCTCTCTATGTACAGGGACCGATTTCAAATTTCACCTGGGGAACTCTCAAAGTTTGGAACCAACACAAGTTTACTGCACAGAGTTCTTCTGTCAGGTACATCATCAATAAGTATTTGTTAAATGAATGAATAAATAATTAAATGGGGCAAAAAGTGACTTGGGGATGCTTTGATCTTCTTGTCTGCTATATATTCAGTAGTTCTCTTTTCCTGTCCTGGAACTGACCACACACACACTTGTTTTGAAATACTAAGTCATGGTTTGGGTGGCATGAAAGTAAGAGGAGCTTTCTCCAGCAAGAGGCAGAATTTGGCAATACTGGTTTTCACGTGGCTTAGGCTCCTTCTGTCCATCTTTTCTCTGGGCATTTCCTTTAGTGCACACAGTATTAACTTCTAGATTTGTTGAAAAATAATTTTTTTCAGGAGTTGCTCATCAAAATAGTTTCTTGGAATTTTGAAAAACAAAAACTTAACAGAAAGATGGGGGCAATTTTAAATTGATGTGAAATTTTTTACTTGCAGTTTAAGTAATTGTTTTATTGGTCCAATTTGCTGTGTTTGGGAGACCTGGCCTGATGCCTATGATGGCTTTATCCCTGGAGCATTCTTTTCATATGCCTACTTGTTATCTGTATATTTTCTTTGGTGAGGTATCAGGAAGGTCTTTAGCCCATTTTTTAACCAGTTTTTTTCTTATTGTTGAATTTTAAGAATTCTTTGTATATTTTACTGGATAAGAGTTCTTTATCAGATGTATGTTTTACAAATAGTTTCTCCCAGTCTGTGGCTTGTCTTTTTTTCTCTTGACAGTGTCTTTCATAGAACAGAAGTTTTAATTTTAACGAAGTCCAGCTTATTAGAATTGGCATTGTATCTAAAAGACATCTTTGGTTTTGTATGTTTGGTGTTGTATCTAAAATGACATCACCATACCCAAGGTCATCTAAATTTTCTGCTATATTCTAGAAGTTTGATAGTTTTGCATTTTACACTTAGATATGTGATCCATTTTGAGTTAATTTTTGCGAGAGGTAGAAGGTCTGTGTCTGGATTGACCTTTTCTGTATGTGGATGTCCTGTTGTTCCAGTACCATTTGTTGAAGAGACTGTCTTTTCTCTACTGTACAGCCTTTACTCCTCTGACAAAGATGAGTTGACGCTATTTCTGAAGATGGTTTTCTGGGCCCTCAATTCTGTTCCATTGGTCTATTTCTTTTCTTTTACCAATACAACACTGTCATGATTACTGTAACTTTAAGTCTTAAAATCAGGTAGCCTCAGTCCTCCAACTTTGTTCTTCTTCAGTATTATTGTGTTGGCTGTTCTTAGTCTTTTGCCTCTCCGTATAAACTTCGGAATAGTTTGTAAATATCTATAAAATAACTTGCAGAGATTTTGATTGGGATTGCATTGGATCTATAACTGAAGTTGGGAAGAAATGACATCTTGACAATACTGAGTTTCCCTGTCCATGAACATGGAATCTCTCTGCCATTTCTTTAGTTTTCTTTGATTTTATTCATCAGAATTTTGTAGTTTTTCTCATATAGATCTTATACATGTTTTCTGAGATTTTTAAAAAGATTTATTTATTTTAGAGAGTGCGAGCACACACGAGTTGGGGGAGGGGCAGAGAGAGAGGGAGACAAGCAGGCTCCCTGCTGAGCAGGGAGTGATCTCACTGACCCTGAGGTCATGACCTGAGCCGAAACCAAGAGTCGGAGGCTTAACCAACTGTGCCACCCAGGTGCCCCTGAGATTTTTTTAAAAAAAAATTTATTAGAGAGAGAGCATGAGTGAGCAGGGGGAGGGGTAGAGAGAGGGAGAAGGAGAGAAGCAGACTCCCCACTGAGCACGCAACCTAACTTGGGGCTTGATCCCATGACCCCGAGATCATGACCTGAGCTGAAATCAAGAGTCGATGCTTAACTGACTGAGCCACGTAGGCACCCCTGTTTTCTGAGATTTATACCTAAGTATTTCTTTTTCTTGGTGCTAATGTGAATGGTGTATTGTTTTTAATTTCACATTCCACTTTTTCATTGTTGCTATATAGGAAAGCAATTGACTTTTATATATTAATCTTGTAATCTGCAGCCTTGCTAAAATTGCTTAATAGGTCCCAGAAGTTTTTAAATTATTTTTTTGACTCTTTTAGATTTTCTACATAGATCATGTCACCTGTGAACAAAGACAAATTTATGTCTTCCTTCCCAGTCCATATACCTTTATTTCTTTTTACCTTACTGTGTTAGTAAGGACTTCTAGTATGATGTTGAAAAGGCATTTGAGAGGGGACATCCTTGCCTTGTCCCTGATCTTAGTGGGAAAGCTTTGAGTTTCTCACCATTAAGTATGATGCTGGCTATAGATTTTTTGTAGATATTCTTAATCAAATTGAGGAAATTAACCTCTATTCCTGATTTGCTGAGTTTTTATTGTGAATGTATGCTGGCTATTGTCAGATACTTTTTCTACATCTATTTATGTTTTCATGTGATTTTTCTTTTTTAGCTTGTTGATGCAATGGATTACATTAGTTGATTTTTTAAATGTTGAACCATACCTGGGGTAATCCCACTAGGTCATGACATACAGTTCTTTTAAAATATTTTTGGATTTGATTTGTTAGTATTCTAGTAAGGATATTTAAAGCTTTGTTCATGAGAAATATCGGTCTTTAGTTTTCTTGTGATGGCTTTTCTGGTAATGCTAGCCTCATCAGATGAGTTATGAAGTATTCCCTTTGCTTCTATATGAAAGAGTTGTAGAGGATTGATATAATTTGTTCCTTAAATGGTTGGTAGAATTCATCAAACAAACCATCTGTGCTTGGTGCTTTCTGTTTTGGAAGGTTATTAATTATTGATTCAGTTTCTTTAATAGATACAGGCCTATCCAGATAGTCTATTTTTTGTGTGTCAGTTTTGTAGGTTGTTACTTACAAGAAATAGGTCCATTTCATCTAGGTTATCAAATATGTGTGCAGAGTTCTTCATAATATTTCTTTTTATCTTCTTAATTTTAATGCGATCTGTAGGGAATGTCCCCTTTTTAACTTCTGATATTAATAATTTGTGTCCTCCCTCTCTCTCTCTCTCTGAATTAGCCTGGCTAGAGGCTTATCAATTTTATTGATGCATTCAAAGAACCAGCTTTTGGTGGTGTTGATTATTGGTCTGTTTTCAATTTCATTGATTTCTGCTCTGATTATTTTTTTCTTATGCTTACTTTGGATTAGTCATCCCTTTTCTTTCTAGTTTCTTAGGTGGAAACTGAGGTGATTGATTTTAGATCTTCTTTTCTAATGTATGCATTCAGTGCTATAAATTTCCCTCTAAGTCTGCTTTTGCTGCATCCCACAAATTTGGTAAGTTGTGTTTTCATTTTTCATTTACTTCAAAATACTTAAAGATTTCTCTTGAGCTTTCTTTTTTGACCCTGTGTTATTTGGAAGTGTGTTGTATTGTATAATCTCCATGTATCTTGACATTTTCCAGCTATACCTGTTAGTGATTCCTAGTTCAATTTTGCTGAGATCTAAGAGCAGACACTGTATGATTTCTCTTCCTTGTAAACTTGAGAAAAATGTTTATTCTGATGTTGTTAGATGAAGTATTCTGTAGATGTCAATTATATTTACTTGATTGATGGTATTGTTGAATTCAACTATGTCCTTAATGATTTTCTGCATGCTGGTTCTCTCCATTTCTAAGAGAGGAGTGTTTAAGTCTTCAACTATGATAGTGGATTCATGTAATTGTCCTTGCTGTTCTATCACTTTTTGCCTCACAAATTTGATGCTCTGTTGTTAGGTGCATACACATTAAGAATTGTTAAGTCTTCTTGGAGAATTGACCCATTCATTAAGTAATGCCCTTATTTATCCTTGATAACTATCCTTACTTTGAAGTCTGTTCTGTCTGAAATTAATATAGCTACTCCTGCTTTCTTTTGATTAGTGTTAACATGATATATTTTTCTCCATCAGCTTACTTTTAATATATATATGTCCTTATATTTCAAGTGGGTTTCTTGTAGATAACATATAGTTGGATCATATATTTTTTAAAAATTTTACTTAATTTTTATTTTTTTATTTTTTATTTTATTTTTTTTTTTAAGATTTTATTTATTTATTTGAGAGAGAGAGAATGAGAGACAGAGAGCATGAGAGGGAGGAGGGTCAGAGGGAGAAGCAGACTCCCTGACGAGCAGGGAGCCCGATGCGGGACTCGATCCCGGGACTCCAGGATCATGACCTGAGCCGAAGGCAGTCGCTTAACCAACTGAGCCATCCAGGCGCCTTTACTTAATTTTTATTTTTTTAAAGTAAACTCTACGTCCAGCGTGGGATTTGAACTCATGATCCTGAGTTTGAGTTGCATGCTCTACCTACTGAGCCAGTTGGACACCCCAGTTGGGTCATATTTTTTGATCCATTCTCACAATCTCTGTCTTTTAATTAGTGTATGTAGACCATTGACATTCAAAGTAATTATTGATATATTGGATTAATATCTGCCATATTTGTTACTGTTTTCTATGTGTTGCTCTTATTTGTCCTCTACTCTTTTTCTGTTTTATTTTTGTAATTTTATTTTTTTAAAGATTTATTTATTTATTTTAGAAAGAAAAAAAGAGCAAGAGTGTATGAGTTGGGGGTAGGGGCAGAGCGGGAAAATCTTCAAGCAGACTCCCTGCTGAGCTTGGAGCCTGATGTGGGGCTTGGTCTCACCACCCATGAGATCATGACATGAACTGAAACCAAGAGTTGGATGTTTAACTGCATGAGCCACCCAGGTGCCCCAGTTTTTTTGTGATTTTAATTGAGCATTTCATATAATTCCATTTTCTTTCTTTTTAAGCACATCAGTTATGCTTTTTATTTTTAATCTTTTTAAGTGGTTCCCTAAGGCTTGCAATGTACATTTACAACTAATCAAAGTCCATTTTCAAATAACATTATACCACTTGAAATGTAGCGTGAGTACCTTACAATAACAAAAGAATACTAATTCCTTCTTCTCATCCTTTATATCATTACTGTCATTCATTTCACTTATATATAAACCCTACATAAGGGCACCTGGATGGCTCAGTCAGTTAAGTGCCTGACTCTTTTGGCCCACGTGGTTTTGGCCCACGTCATGATCTCAGGGTTTTTATTTTATTTTACTTTTACTTATTCCTTCTTCAGTGCTCTTTATGTAGACCCAAATTTCTAAGAACTATATTAGTTTTCTTTTTTTTTCTTTTTATCTCTAGCATTTCTTTTAGGTTCTTCCTTAGGAGTTCCATCTCTTAATATTGCCGGTCTGTTCTTGCATACTGTTTATACATTAGAACCCTTAGCGTATTAATCATAGGTGCTTTAAATTCCCAGTCTGATAATTCCATCATTTCTGCCATGTCTGGTTATGACGTTTGCTCTGTCTCTTCAAATTATGTTTTTTGCCTTTTGGTATGTCTCATAATTTTTTCTTGCTAGCTGGATGTGATGTACCAGGTAAAAGAAACTATTGTAAATAGGCCTTTAGTAATGTGGTTGTAAGCTGTGGGAGGAGGGGGTCCCAGTCTTTAATGCGCCTTTGCCTCTAGATTGTGAACCGAACAAGTGTTTCTCAGTCCCCGCCCCCCACCCCCTTGGTGGAACCAACTGGTTAGAATAGGCTAGAGTTGGGTATTTTCCTTCTCTCATGTGGAAATTGGGAGTTGGATATTTCTCTTTTCCAGGTCAGTTATGTTCCAGCCTCAGGAGTTTAGGCTGTAGTTAACTAGTTCCCCTGAGGGCAGGCTCTTGTGTATGTAAGAATGGTTCCTTTTCCCCTTCCTCTGCCAAAAGCAGGAGATCCTTCTCACCTATTTATTGTGGGAATCTGGTCAAGCTCCTGAGGTAAATTTAGAGCATTGTGGGGGTCACCCTGTGACTGGGTTCCCCTGAAGTTTTTAACTTGTGCACACTGGGGCCCCAGGAATTGATCAGTTACAGTTCAGGTTTTCCTACCCCGCACTGGATTCCACGGTGGTTTCTGCTGGTGAGTCTCTGCTCTGGTAAGACGTAACTCCCTGTATTTGCCAGTCTGTCACTCCAGCATTAGGATACAGGGTTACCCTGCGTCTTCCCCTCTCTAATTGATCCAAAAAGAGTTGCTGATTTTTCAGTCTATTCAGCTTTTTACTTGTTAGGACACAGTGACAACTTCCAAGCTCCTTACATGTGGACCTGGAAATCACTATCATTTTCTTTTCATGATTGTGATTTTTTTTTTTTTGTTTGTTTGCAGTGAGTATTTGTGGCAGTGTATAACCCAGTGTGTTCTTTGGCACTGGAGAAAGTGCTTCCATAGCAACATGTTCAGTTAATGCTGTATCTCACACTTACTTAATATTCTGGGAGAAAATGCTTTGTTAACACTTTGAATCCACCTTTATTCATAGCAAAGGTCAGTCTAGTGCCCTTGTTCTCTGTTGCTACACCGGAACTCTTTTTTTCCCCCCTTTAGAGGCTTCTGGCTTTTTTCCTCTAATCATGTTTATTTTAAGGGTCATCTGTTTTTTTTTTAATGCATCTCTTCATTTTATAAGTTGACCCTTTATTTTTAGTACAGTTTGATTTCTCATATATAAGCAATTTTTTGCACTTGGTTGGAAAACTTGAAACAGTCTAAAGAATTGCTTTTTCTTGTTTATGTATATGGGCATATGGGGAACTTTATATCATATACCCTGGCTGTTGCTGAATTCATTTCACCCTTTATCCAAAACTTACATTCTCTGGCTTTCAACCATCTCTCTCTCTCTCTTTTTTTTTTTTCTTGGAATCATTTACTTTATCTTGTTTTACATCATCAGCCAATTTTGTTTTTTTGAGGAAGGGGGCAGGGCAAGTGGGAGGGCATTTTATACAGAGAATCAAAGAAAGTTTTATTACTTAACAGGAATAATTCCAGAGAGCAGACTGTAGGAAGCCGTGTTGAACTGTAGATTTTGGGCCATTGTCTAGGGCCGGTCACTAAAATCATATTCACGTTCCTTTAATTTAATTCTTTCCTTTGCAAAATTAGACATTACTAAGATGTAATGAAGCTTCAGTGTTTTTCACATACAGTTAAATCCATGGATGCTAAATCCTTGAATGTCAAAACTGAACGTAATACAGTGTTGGCAAAGTATGCTGGTTTTAGAATGCTAATTTTAGAATCAGTTATTTTTATGACTTAGCATTAATCACAACAATAATAGCTAACAGCTATTTAATGTGCCCTGTATACTGAGTACTGGTCTTAATGTTTTCTGTGTATTAATTACTTAAATTTCCTAACAGTTTTTTGAGGTAGATAATGTTATTTCATTGTATACAAGGAATTTGGGTTATAGAGAGGTTTAGAAATTCCTTCAAGGTCACAGTTTTATTTTATTTATTTTTTTAAGAGGAGAGGCAGGCACTCTCTCTCTTTTTTAAAGATTTTATTTATTTACTTGACAGAGAGAGAGAGATAGTGAGAACAGGAACACAAGCAGGGGGAGTGGGAGAGGGAGAAACAGGCTTCCCGCCGAGCAGGGAGCCCGATGCGGGGCTCGATCCCAGGACCCTGGGATCATGACCTGAGCCCAAGGCAGACGCTTAACGACTGAGCCACCCAGGTGCCCCAAGGTCACAGTTTTAAAATGTACCTGGGATTTGTTTTAATTAGCTATGGTAAGAAGTGCAGACATGGAAATGAATGTCACGAGGAAGAAGTTTTTATTCACAGGTTCCTAGAAATAGGCACAGCATATACAGAGGGTCACGTGGGGAAGCACCAGGGCCCATTAGGGGGCAGGAGGAGCAGGAAGAAAGCACCTTTATTGTGTCTTTGGGAAGGAATGGGAGAGGCAGGGTAAGCAGGTTTAGGATTGAGTAGTTTGAATAATTTCAGTGGGCTGTGGGACATAGGGACTTTGCCTAGTTTTTCTACCTTGTCATGAGATGATTAAGGCGGAGGAATACTACCCCTTGCAGTGTAAGAGCCAGATAGAGGGGTTAATTCCCAGTATGGACTCTGGATTAGTTGATTTCCATATGAAAGGTACACTTGCATTGCCTAGTCTTGAGAGGGTCAGTCTCCTTCCTCCCTTTTAGTGAGGCCCTAGATACTGGAGCATCAAGGATGCTGAAAATAAGAAAATACAGTTAATCTAGTTACATAGCTCATAAATAGTGGAGTAAGGATTCCCCAGCAATATTTTGATTTAGGATGCTCTGAAGTCCTCTGGTTGATACTAATGGATTCTAGACACTTCTGAAATATGACAGACGGATTAAGCTGCCTGTCACCGTAATTACTGTGCTCCCACATAACTGAATGAAGAGCTGCAAAAGAGATTGAATAATGCTGCTCTAAAGCTGTTATTTGGCATTTACTGAGTCCCTTCAGCGTACTCAGTACCGTCTCGTATACTGAAGAGGAGGTGGCTGCTGGTGCCACTTTGTAGACTTTGACTTCGGTTGTGATCATCAGCCTGGCCACGATGGACAAAAAGCTAATAGATTCACAGTACTTTTACACTTTTACATTATGGGACCAGCTTAAAAAATCATGATCCTGACATGTATTTCAATGCAAAGATAGAATCAGTTGTAAAAGAGCCTTTTATGAATTTATTTGACTTCTAGGCTAGAATTTTTAAATATTTATGCTTTCTCCAGTTCTGTGCAAGGTGATGTAGGAACCACTACCCCCACCCCCCAGAAAAAAGCTTGTTCTAACTTGTCCCCCAGTTTCAGATTGTTTTCGGTTGAGGTTAATCAGGTTATTTAATATCATTGAGCTTCAGTTATCTTATTTATAAAATGAGAATAATTATACTTAATTCCTAGTATTAGCTGTGTAACGTAAGTGAAACATGTATGTAAAGTACTTAGCTGGTTTATAGGTATAAATCAGTGAGTATGGGCTACTATTGTATTATACATGTATTATACATAGTGTGTGTATGTATATTCTCTCTGTATACAGATCTGTTAGTCATAGACCGTATAGCTTCCAGGGAGTTAACTCTTTTTCCCTTCTTTTCTCCCTCTCTCATACTTTATCTTTTCTTTCATATCAGTAAGTAAGACTTCTTTCTGATATCACAGTCATTTTAAATAATTCTAAAGAGCTGTTAGATATACCTTCTATCTCATAATGCAGGCCTCAGAATGAGGATTGTTAACTGACAAGATTATAAATAGGCTCCTTTTTTTTTTTTTCTTACTAAGAAAAGCAGTAGTTATTCTGAGTTGTAGATGGAATCCTAAGGTCTTGTCAGGTTAGCCAATCTTCCTGAGTCAACACAGGACAGGGTACCTCCTTGGGGTCTGAGGATCTGCCAGATCAGAGACTCAACCTGGTGTGTCAGAAGGGACTTGAACTCCATGAAATTGTAGCTGAGTTTTTTTCTTTTCTTTTCTTTTAAACTTTTTTTTTTTTATTGTGGTAAAAAATAACATGAGATCTACATTCTTAACAAATTTTTAAGTGTACAGTACAGTATTGTCAACTGTAAGCACAGTATTAGAAAGCAAATCTTTAGCACTTTTTCATCTTGCATGACTGAAACTCTGTACCCACTGAACAGCAGCTACCCATTTCCTCCTCTTCACAGTCTCTGCCAACTACCAGCATACTTTGAGTTTCTAGGACTTTCACTGCTCTGGATAACTAGAAGTAGTGCAAACATGCAGTATTTGTCCTTCTGTAACTGGCTTATTTCACTTAGCATAGTGTCTGCTGCTGTGGAAAATGGTATGGTGATTCCTCAAAAAAACTAGAAATAGAGCTACCATATGATCCAGCAACCCCACTTCTGATGGTTTATTCAAAAGAATTGAAGTCCAGATCTCAAAGAGATATTTGCTCTTCGATGTTGATTTCAGCATTCTCCGTAGCCAAGAGGTGGAAACAACTTACATGTCCACATATACAATGGGATATTATTCACCATAAAAAAGGAATCCTGACATATGCCACAACATAGATTGTAGCCATGTTTTAAGGGAAAATTTGGGGGAAGAAGTTTGTAGCTTTATATTACATTCTCAAAGGGATTTGATATCCGAACGAAATTAAAGGCCTGCATTAGGGCAAACCTAGCCCTGAACAAACTTGGGATAAGTTAAATTTGCCTTTGTCTTTCATGTTTGTGTTTATTCCAGATAATTAATGCGCTCATAGCAATCCTCTCCCTGCCCCAACTTTTAAAAGTTGCCCTATGTAGTTGCTCCCTCCAGTCTGCTCTTCCTAGATAGAGCCCGGGTAGAGAGACTACCATTCTACCCTTTGAAAACATGCTTGTCCCATTTTCTCAGAGCACTGCTCTTTGCTAGGGAAGTGAAAAATGAACTGAGCGCAGATGTAATGGCTTGCCTTTCTCGGATACGAATATTTCCACAGGGAATTTCAATGATAGGAGCTGAAGAAAGCAAGTAGTGGAGATTTGGGGCACAAGGACCAATTACAGTGGTGGAGGAGATTGTGACAGGGAAACTTTTCTCTGCTCTTTTAGGTCATAGGACGTACACATTCACCACACACAGGACAGATCAGCCTACTTAAAAACAAAAAAGGAAGCATCCATTTAGTAATGTCTAATACTCATTGTTGTACCTTCAGGAAAGTCTCCTTAAAATTATTATTATTTTTTGGTAGGACATGTATCCATTAGTGTAATTGCCCTTCTTAGGACCAAAGTTTCAGGGGTTAAGGGTTAAGAAGTTCTGTTGTTTTTTCTTCTCTGCAAGAGCTTGTGGCCAGAGGTTTCTGTCACGTATGATTGAAGAATAAATCTCAGGTGTAAGTTTAACTTTTTTTTTTTAAGTCATTCTGGATGCTTCTCATGGACCTAATTATTTCTGAAGCACTCTTCTAGTAACATTGTGGGAAGGATTTGGTAGTGAGAAAAGTTCCAAATTTGTTTGATTTATAGTTCCCACCTCCTAAGTTGTATCTTTTTAAAGGGATACCTTGCCCTTTTACATGATCCTTAATAACATATATATGGTTCATATAATGAAGGCTACTAATATAAAGTTATATTGGGAAACTTGTATATTTCCTGTAGGCCTTAAGTATTGTATAAACTCTGGGGCGCCTGGGTGGCTCAGTTGGTTAAGCGACTGCCTTCGGCTCAGGTCATGATCCTGGAGTCCCGGGATCGAGTCCCGCATCGGGCTCCCTGCTCAGCAGGGAGTCTGCTCCTCCCTCTGACCCTCCCCCCTCTCATGCTCTCTCTCTCTATCTCATTCTCTCTCTCAAATAAATAAATTAACTATTAAAAAAAAAAGTATTGTATAAACTCTGGTTTATTTTATTTAGAATTTTTTCTTATTAGAATTTAAGTCACTTTCTGATTTAGATACTAAAGAGAAGTCTATAATCATTGGCTTAAGGATTGATTACCACTAAATTTGTAGAAATAGTCCTTCCCATCCCAACTTCATTCCCATTTTACCCCCGTTTTTTTCTTACAAAACAGACGTGACATTTAAACATTTCTCTAATGTTACTGGCATAACCAACTTTGTCAAGGAGGCATATGGTTTATGCAAACACAGAGATTATCTTGGAACATTGACATATGTAAGCTTAATTTTAAAAAGCCTGTGAAAGTAGTGGGAAACAGATGGAGAATTGCCATGGAAATAACTTACATGTGGAGGAAGAAAAATGTTACTTTAGAGTCACTGTCATTTCCAAAGGACTGGTCAGACTTGCAAGGGTTTTTTCATTACTCATTTGTCAGTAATAAAAACAGTTGTTGGCATGTCATTGTATTTTTTATTTGCTTATGATTTTATAATGCCTTTGCTGTGCTCTAAATATATTACAAGTATGCATATTTCTATTGGTAAAAACTTTTTGGTAGTGGGAGAGAATTAATCCAGGTATTCAGCATTATTTTAAATTAGAAATACTCTTTTCCGTATTTTTCTGAATGAAATTATAACTTGTGGCTTAATGAGTTTTTGTTTTCCGTATGTAAGTTTTAATCTTGGTATAACAAAATTTAGTCTCAGAATTGCATAGTCTTTAAAAGAAGATGACTGAAATGTGCATTTATGGGTTAATTGTATTGTCAAAAATAGAGACTTAAGTCTGGGTAGCTCAATGAAAGTAATAAATTGCTTAAGCCAGATTTGTTATTAGAAATTATAATTGCTAGGCACTGCTCTTTACTATAGCTTAATCATAGAGAAAGCTTAAAAACCCTAAATAGGAAGTCATTTGCATTGCTCATTTTGCACCAGTGATTATTTTCCACCTGATTGTTTTATATATTCATTACCATGCCCTTTGGAAAAGTCAATAACAAATTCTAATTCATTCTCCTTTCTTCTGAGGCAATTTTAGTTGCTGTGGTTCTGTTGGAATAGACTAATCAAAAGTGGGAGAAGAATTAGAGTGGGGCCATGGGGGATTTGGAACATCAGCATAACATTTAATAAAATGTGAAGTTGAGTTAATGCTGGTTTTGACCTTGAAAATGGAGTATGAAGAATAAAGAGATAAATATCTAACAGTTATTTCAATTTGCAGTAGGAATTAGTAAAAATTTGTTTTTTTCCCCCAAAATACTAAATTACACAATGAAAATCAACAGGAATTTAAAATGAGAATGCAGGAATCGAAGTAAAACCATGCTAAATTTTTAAAAGAATACAGATGGGTTAGGGTCTAAATAATTAATTTTTGTGTTTTCTTGGTAGATTTGGATGGCAAATTGCATTTCTGCAATTGTGTTATGGCTCCCATTGTGATTAAGAAATGGAAAATGAATTTCCGAGATCCAACAGTCTGGTCTCATCAGCTTCAGAGCCATATTACGGAGAGCAAAAACAAAAGTTTTAAGGGGTGGCATAAGAGAAAGACCAGCAAGAATGGGAAAATACTCCTAAGTGAGGCAGCCAAATCTTTTTTTTTTTTAATTATGTTATATTAATCACCATACATTACATCATTAGTTTTTGATGTAATGTTCCATGATTCATTGTTTCCGTATAACACCCAGTGCTCCATGCAGTACGTGCCCTCTTTAATACCCATCACCAGGCTAACCCATCCCCCCACCCCCTCCCCCTTGAACCCTCAGTTTGTTTCTCAGAGTCCATAGTCTCTCATGGTTCATCTCCCCCTCCGATTTCCCCCCCTTCATTCTTCCCTTCCTGCTATTTTCTTTTTTTTTTTTTTTTTGACATATAATGTATTATTTGTTTCAGAGGTACAGGTCTGTGATTCAACAGTCTTACACAGTTCACAGCGCTCACCATAGCACATAACCCTCCCCAATGTCTATCACCCAGCCACGCCATCCCTCCCACCCCACCCCCCACTCCAGCAACCCTCAGTTTGTTTCCTGAGATTGAGAATTCCTCGTATTAGTGAGGTCATATGATACATGTCTTTCCCTGATTGACTTATTTCGCTCAGCATAATACCCTCCAGTTCTATCCACGTCATTGCAAATGGCAAGATTTCATTCCTTTTGATGGCTGAGGCAGCCGAATCTTGCAAATAAATTAGCCTTAGGAAAATTGCAGCCTGAGACATCTCTCATTTATGAAAAGGCAGTGGTTTAGTTGGCCTCATACCTGAGCTAGGTGTGAGCTCAAGAACTTCTTGGGATCCCTCATTTGTTAGGGGCAAAGAGAAATGAATGTTTCTATGAGAATTAAAAAAAAATGTTTTATTGAAGTATAACATACATACAGAACAGTGCACAGATCATAATGCATAGTTCAATCAATTGCCACAAAGTGAAGGCAGTTGTACCTAGAACAAGAAATAGACTATTAACCAGAAACCCATAGACTCCTCTGGTCAGTGTTGTCCCAAATGTAACCACCACCCTGACTTCTAAGCCATACAGTAGTTTTGTCTGGTTCTGAAATTTATATTAATATAATTATAGAGGATGTACTTCCTGTCTGTCTTTGTTGGCTGAATGTTATGTTAGTGAGATTTATCCGTGTTGCTGCATATAACAGTGCTTTGGTCATTCTCCGTTCTATGTAGTATTCTGTTGTATGAAAAGCCCACAGTTTTTGCCCAATGCTAACAGTGCTGCTATGAACATTTTTATAAGTGTTCTTATAGGGAACAGGTGCACGTTTCTTTTTGTATATAACGAGGAGTGGAACTCCTGGGGAATGTGGTAATTGTTTTTAGTGGAAACTACTCAATAGTTTTTTTGTTTTGTTTTGTTTTTTAGATTTTATTTTTGAGTATTCTCTATACCCAACATGGAGCTCGAACTCACACCCCGAGATCAAGAGTTGCATGCTCCACTGGCTGAGCCAGCCAGGTGCCCCTGCTCAGTAGTTTTTCTAAAGAGGTTTCATTTGATTCTCACCCTTTCCAATTCTTGGTATTATCATTTTTATTTTTAGCCATAATGGCAAATAGTAGTATCTCATGGTGGTTTTAATTTGTGTTTCAACTAAAAAAATTGAGCACTTTTAGATATGTTTATTGACACTTCAGATATCCTTTTTGCAAAGTACCTTCTCAAGTTTCTTGCCCATTTTTTCTTTTGGATTGTCTCTCTTTTTCTTACAGATTTTAGAAGTCCTGGATCTTTTGTCAGTAAGATGTATTGCAAACATCTTCTTCCACCATGGGGCTTTACATTTCACTTCTTAATCATGAGTTTGATGAATAGACATTCTTAATTTTCATATGAAATAGTTTATCATTTATCATTACATTTATGGTTAGTGCTTTTTGTATTCTGTTTAAGAAATCTTTGCTTATCCAAATGTCATAGAAATACTCGTATATGATTTCTTTCAGAAGCCCTAATGTTTTATCTTTCACATTTAGATCTCAATTTATCTGGAACTGATACTGGCATATGGTACAAGGTAGAGGTTGAAGATTCAAATTTTTTACGTGTGGGTATACAATTGACCTGTAACATTGACTAAAAACCCATTCTTTTCCTTTTTTAAAATGTATTTTAAAAATTTTAAAAAAGATTTTATTTATTTATTTAGCACATGTGCATGAGCATGGGGAGGGGAAGAAGGAGAGGGAGAGAGAGAATCTCAAGTAGACTCCCCTCTGAGCACAGAGCCTGATGCAGGGCCTGATCTCATGACCCTGAAATCATGATCTGAGCCAAAATCAAGAGTCAGAAACTTAATCGACTGAGCCACCCAGGCACCCCAAACCCATTCTTTCCCTAATTCATTATGTGTTACCTTTGTCATAAATCCAAGGGGATTCTTTGAATATTTGAATCAGACTCTGAAGTTCCTTAAAAAATATCCAGCTGGGGATTTGACTGAGTTTACCTTGAATCTGTAGATCAATTTTGGAGGATTTGTTATTTTTTTAACATTGAATCTTCCAATCCATGAATATGGCATATCTCTCCTTATAATATTTGGTAATTTTAGAGTATAAGTGTTACACATCACACCGTAGATTCATTCTCAAGTAGTTGATGTTTTTTATATGCTATTCAAAAAATTTCATTTTCTGTTTGATGCCAGCATATACGATTGCAATTGATTTTTGTTTAAAGATTTTATTTATTTATTTGACAGAGAGAGATAGCGAGAGAGGGAACACAAGCAGGGGGAGTGGGAGAGGGAGAAGCAGGCTTCCTGCCAAGCAGGGAGCCCGATCCCCATGCTGGGATCATGACCTGAGCTGAAGGCAGACGCTTAATGACTGAGCCACCCAGGTGCCCCCGATTGCAATTGATTTTTGTATATTGGCTTTGTATCTAGAGATTTTGTTAAATTTCAGTAGTTTGTAGTTTTTTGGATTTTGCACAAACACAATCATGTTATCTGCCAATAATGAAAGATTTACAGTTTTATTTCTTTCTTTCAAATACTCATTCCTTTTATTTTGTACCTATTATTGTTTTCTGGCCTCTTTTGCACTGACCAGGTCCAGGCACCCCAGTATAATGTTGAATAGAAGTGGTGATAACAGGTTTCTTATCTCTTCTATCTCAAGGGGAAAGCTTTTGAAATTTTATTAAATATGCTTTCTGTAAGTCTAGAAAGGTTTTACGTAGAAATGTTAACTTTATTATGTAAGAATTTTGTTTTTTTTTAATTGAGGTATAATTGACATATAACATCATATTAGTTTCACCTATACAACATAATGATTTGATATTTGTATACATTGTTCACGATCACCACAATAAGTCTAGTTAACATCCATTACCTTACATAGTTACAAAATTTTTTTCCTTTCTTGTGATGAGAACATTTGTTTTACTCTCTTAGCAACTTTCAGATATGCAATACAGTATTATTAACTCTAGTCAGCATGCTGTGTATTACATCCCCATGAGTTATTTATTTTATAACTGGAACTTTGTACCTTTTGACCCTATGCCTTATGATTTACTTTCCCTGTCATTTCTCCCACTCCCACTCCCTTAGCTGGCAATTACCAATGTGTGCTCTGTATTTACAAGATTTTTTTTTTTTTTTTTTTGTGATTTCACATATCAGTGATCATACACAATACCTGTCTTTCTCTGACTTATTTCACATAGCATAATACCCTCAAGGTCTATTTATGTTGTTGCAAATGCCAAGATTTCATTCCCTTTTTATGGCTGAATATTATTTCATTGTGTGTGTGTGTGTGTGTGTTGTATGTGTCTTTATCCATTCATCTATTAATCGATACTTAGATTGTTTCCGTATCTTGGCTATGTAAATAGTGCTGCAGTGAACATAGGAGTGCATAGGATATCTTTTTGAGTTAGTGTTTTTGTTTTCTTCAGGTAAATACCCAGAAAGGGAATTGCTGAATCATATGGTAGATCTATTGTTAATTTTTTGAGATCCCTCCCTACTGTTTTCTATAATGGCTGCACCAATGTATATTTCCACCCACAGTGCACAAGGGTTCCCTTTTCTCCACATCCTGATCAACACTTGTTATTTGTCTTTTTTAATAATAGCCATTTTAACAGGTGTGAGGTGAGATATCTCACTGTGGGTTTAATTTACTTTCCCTGATGATTAGTGGTATTGAGCATCTTTTCATGTGCCTCTTGGCCACCTGTATGTCTTGTTTGGAAAAAAATGCCTGTTCAGATCTTCTGACCATTTTTTTAGTAAGATTTTAATTATTAAGTGACTTGAAATTTTTGTGATATATTCTTTTTTTTTTTTTATTTGAGTATGGTTGACACACAATGTTACATTAGTTTCAGGTGCACAACTTAGTGATTTAACAAGTTCATACATTATGCTATGTTCATAAGTATAGCTATCAACTGTCCTATTTCATTACTATTACAATATCATTGACCATATTCCTTATGCTTTGCTTTTTATTCCCATGACTTACTCATTCCATAACTGGAGACTTGTATCTCCCTCTCCCCTTCACCCGTTATGCCCAACAACCCCCACCCCCCAACACTGGCACCATCAGTTTGTTCTCTGTATTTATAGTTCTTATTCTGCTTTTTGCTTATTCATTTTTTTAATGATTCCACTTATAAGTGGAATCATATGGTATTTGTCTTTCTCAGTCTGACTTATTTCATTTAGTATAATACTCTCTAGGTTCATTCATGTTGTCTAATATGGCACGATCTCGTCCTTTTTTATGGCTGTGTAATATTCCCATGTGTTTATATACCACATTTTCCTTATCCATTCATCTATTGATGGACGCTTAGGTTACTTCTCTTGGCTATTGTTAATAATATTGGAATAAGCATATGTCTTTTTGAGTTAGTGTTTTCATCTCTTTCTGGGTAAATACCCAGTGATGGAATTACTGGATCACATGGTATTTCTATTTTTAATTTTTTGGAGGACCTTTTATACTGTTTTCCACAGTGGCTGTACCAATTTACATTCCCACCAACAGTGTACGAGGTTTTCTTTTTCTCTATATCCTCACCAACACTTGTTATTTCTTGTCATTTTGATACTAGTCATTCTAACTGATTTAAGATGATATCTCATTGTGGTTTTAATGTGCATTTCCCTGATGATTAGTGATGTTGAGCATCTTCTCATGTGTCCGCTGGCCATCTGTATGTCTTTTTTGGAAAAGTCTATTCTGCCCATTTTTAAATTGGATTATTTGTGTTTTTTTGCTGTTGGGTTATATAAGTTCTTTATATATTTTGGATATTAGCCCCTTATCAGACATAGCATTTGCAAATACCTTCTCCCATTCGGTAGGTTGTCTTTTGTTGATGATATCCTTTGCTGTGCTAAAGCTTTTTAATTTGATGTAGTGTCAATAGTTTATTTTTGCTTTTGTTTTCCTTGTGTCAGGAGACTTCAGGAGACATATCTAGAAAAATGTTCGTATGGCTGATATCAGAGAAATTACTGCCTGTGTTCTCTTTTAGGATTTTATGGTTTCAGGTCTCACATTTAGATCTTTAATCCATTTTGAGTTTATTTTTGTGTGGTGTTATAAAGTGGTCCAGTCTATTCTTTTACATGTAGCCGTCTAATTTTCCCAGCACCATTTATTGAAAAAGACTCTTTTTCTCATTGTATATTCCTTCTTTCTTTGTCATAGGTTAATTGACCATATAAATGTGGGTTTATTTCTGGGGTCTCTATTCTGTTCTGTTGATCTTTGTGTCTGTTTTTGTGACTGTGCCATACTGTTTGGATTACTACATCTCTGTAGTATATCTCAAAATCTGAAATTATGATAACTCCAGCTTTGTTATTCTTTCTCAGGATTGCTTTGGCTATTTGAGGTCTTTTGTGACCCCATACAAATTTTAGTATTATTTGTCTAGTTTTGTGAAAAATGCTGTTGGTATTTTGAAAAGGATTGCACTGAATCTGCAGATTGCTTTGAGTAATATGGACATTTTGACAATATTTTTTCAATCCATGAGCATGGAATATCTTTCCATTTGTGTCCTCTTCAATTTCTTTCATCAGTGTTTTATAGTTTTCAGAGTACAGATCTTTCATCTCTTTGGTTAAGTTTATTCCTAGGTATTTTGGTCTTTTCAGTGCAATTGTAAATGGTGTTGTTTTTAAAATTTCTCTCTGTGACTTCATTGTTAGTGTATAGAAACACTACTGATTTCTGGGTATTAATTTTGTGTCCTGCCACTATAGTGAATTAGTTTATTACTTTTAGAGTTTTTTGGTGGAATCTTTAGGATTTTATATATATAGTATCATGTCATGTGCAAATAGTGACAGTTAAACTTCCTCTTTACCAATATGGATGCCTCTTATTTCTTTTTCTTGTCCGATTGCTATGGCTAGGACTTTTAGTACTATGTTGAATTAAAGTGGTGAGAGTGGACATTCTTATCTTGTTCCTGACCTTAGGAAAGCTGTCAGTTTTTCAACATTGAATGTGATGTTAGCTGTGGGTTTTTCTATATATGGCCTTTATTATGTCAAGGTATGTTCCTTCTAACCCCATTTTATTGAGATTTTTTTGGTCATGAATGGATAGATGTTGAATCTTGTCAAATACTTTTTCTGCATTTCTTGAGATGATCATATGATTTTTATTCTCCGTTTGGTTGATGTGGTATATGGCGTTGGTTGATTTGTGAATATTGAACTATCTTTGCATCCCAGTAATAAATCCCATCTGTTGTGATGAATGACCTTTTTAATGTATTGTTGTACACAGTTTGCTAATACTTTTTTGAGGATTTTTGCATGTATATTCATCAGGAATACTGGTCTGTAGTGTGTGTGTGTGTGTGTGTTTGTGTGATGTTTTTGTTTGGTTTTGGTATCAGGGTAATCCTGGTCTTGGAGAATGAATTTGGAAGCTTTCCTTCTTCTATTTTTTGGAATAGTTTGAGGAGCATAGGTCTTAACTCTTCTTTAAATGTCTGGTAGAATTCACTTGTGAATCCATTTGGTCCTGGCCTTTCCTGGTTTGGTAGTTTTTTTGATAATCGATTCAGTTTACTTGTAATCAGTCTTTTCAGGTTTTCTATTTCTTCCTGGTTCAGTTTTGGAAAACTTAGGTTTATAGGAACTTTCCATTTCTTTTAGGTTGTCCAGTTTGTTGGCATATAATTCTTTGTAGTATTCTCTTCTTATCCTTTATACTTCTGTGGTGTCAATTGTTAGTTCTCCTCTCTTGTTTATTTTATTTGAGTACTTTCTCTTTTTTCTTGTTGAGTCTGGCAAGGGTTTGTCAGTTTTGTTTATCTTTTCGAAGAACCAGCTCTTGTTTTGTTGTTGTTTTCTTTTTTCTTGTGTGTGTGTTTTATCTCTATCATTTATTTCTGCTCTGATCTTTATTATTTCCTTTCTTCTCCCCACCTTGGACATTGTTTTCCCCCTGGTTCCTTTAGGCATGTGGTTAGATTGTTTCAGTTTTTTTTTTTTTTTTGGTGTTTCTTGAGGTAGGCCTGTGTTGCTATATACTTTACTTATAGAAGTGCTTTCACTATGTCCCAGAGATTTCGGATGATTATGTTTTAATTTCTATTTTTTTCCATGTATTTTTTGACTTTTCCTTTGATTCCTTCATTGGCTCAATTGTTGTTTAGTCTCCACGTGTTTGTGTTTTTTCCATTTTTTTTCTTGTGGTTTATTTTTAGTTCATACCATTGTGGTTGGAAAATGTGCATGGTATGATTTCAGTCTTCTTAAATTTATTGAGGCTTGTTTTATGGCCCGATATATGATGTATTCTGGAGAATGTTCCATGTGCACTTAAAAGAATATGTATTCTGTTGTTTTTGAATGGTATGTTTTGAATATATCTTTTATATCCATCTAGTCCAATGTGTCATTCAGAGGCATTGTTTCCTTATTGATTTTCTGTATGGATGATCTATGTAAGTGAGGTTTTAAAGTCTTCTATTAACGTATTATAATCTCCGTCTTTGTTGATATTTGCTTTATGTATTTAAAGCGCTCCATTGTTGGGTGTGCAGATATTTATAATTGTTATATCCTCTTGTTGGATTGAACCCTTTACCATTATGTAATGCCTTTCTTTGTCTCTTGTTATAGTCTTTGTTTTCAAGTCTCTTTTCTCTGATATAATAAGTATTGCTACCCTGACTTTTTTTTTTTTTGCTTCCATTTGCATGGTGAATGTTTTTTCATCCCTTCACTTACAGTCTATATGCATCTTTAGGTCTCAGGTGAGTCTCTTTTGGTGGCATAGAGATGGGTCTTTTTTTTTTTTTTTTTTTTAATTCATTTTTACCACTCTATAACTTTTCATTGGAGCATTTAGGCCATTTACATTTAAAATAATTATTAATAGGTATGTACTATTGCTATTTTTAAAATTTGTTTTCTGCTTGTTTTTACAGTTCTTTGTACCTTTCTTCTTCTCTTGCTCTCTTTCTTTGTGATTGATGAGTACTATAATGTTTCATTTGGCTTTCTTTCTCTTTATTTTTTGCACATCTGTCATAGGTTTTGGGTTTATGGTTACCATGATGTTTACATATAACATCCTAAGTAAATAGCAGTCCATATTAATTTGATGGTCATTTAAGTTCAAACATATTCTTAAAAAAAAATTTCTTTTTCCTCTTCCTTTTTTACTCTTTTCCACATTATATATATATAATGTTGTCATGTTTTACATATTTTTGTTCATATTTTTCTTATGTCTAATTATGACCATTTCTTTTCCACTTAAAGAAGTCCCTGTAACATTTCCTGTAAGGTGGGTTTAGTGGTGATAAGCTCCTTTGTCTTTTGTTTGGGAAACTCCTTCTCTGTTCTTCAAATCTGAATGATGATATTGGTGGATAGAGTGTTCTTGGTTGTAGGTTTTATTCTTTCAGCACTTTGAATGTATCATGCCATTCCCTTTTGGCTTGCAAAGTCTCTGCAGAAAAATCAACTGATAGCCTTATAAGTTTTCCCTTGTAGGTAACTTTTTTCTCTCTTGCTGCTTTTAAGATTCTGTCTTTATCTTTGACCTTTGACATTTTAATTATTATGTATCATGGTGTGGATTTTCTTGGGTTCATCTTGTTTGGAATTCTCTGTACTTCTTGGACTTGGATATCTGTTTCCCTTCCTAGGTAGGGGGAATTTTCAATTATTATTTCTTCAAATAAGTTTTCCACACCTTTCTCTCTTCTCCTTCTGGGACCCTTATAATATGAATGTTTGCTTGATATTGTCCAAGTGATCTCCTAATGTATCCCCATTTTATTTTTTTAAAGATTTTATTTGTCAGAGAGAGAGAGAGAGAGAGGGAGGGTGAGTATAAGCGGGGGGAGTGGCAGGCAGAGGGAGAAGCAGGCTCCCCGCTGAGAAAGGAGCCTAATGCAGGACTTGATCCCAGGACTCCGGGATCATGACCTGAGCTGAAGGCAGACACTTAACCGACTGAGCCACCCAGGTGTTCCAGTATAACCTCATTTTAAAAAATTATTTTCTCCCTTTGCAGTTCAGCTCGTGTGCTTTCCATTACCCTGTCTTTTAGATCACTGATCTGTTCTGCTGCATCCTCTAATCTCTCTACTGATTGATCCTCTAACCTACTGTTGATTCCCTTTAGTGTTGTTTTTTTATTTCAGTTACTGTATTGTTCAACTCTGGTTCTTTTTAATATTTTCTCTCTTTATTGAAGGTCTCGTTGAGTTCTTCCATTTTTTTTCCAACCCGGTGAGTATCTTTATGATCATTACTTTAAGTTCTTTATAAGGCACATTGCTTATCTTTGTTTCATTTAGTTTTTTTCTGAGTTTTTTTTCCTTAATCTTTCTTTTGGAGCACTTTGCTCTGTCTCTCCATTTTGCTTTACTTTCTGTGTCTGTTTCTATGGATTAGATGAAGTAGCTACTTAATGTTGAAGGAGTGATCCTCGTGAATGGTGTCTCCTATGCAGACTGTGTGTGCTTGGTAACTTTTGTTGGCTGGCTGGAGCTGTGGCTGTATATGCTAGTTACTCTTTTAAACTGTGGCATTTTACAGAAAGAATTAAGAAAATAATAAAAGAAAAAAGAAAAAATAATAAAAGAGAAGATAAAAATAAAGTAAAAGAAAAAAAAGAAGGAAAAAAATACAAAGAAAAGAACAAAACCAAAAAGAAAAAGAAACAAGACAAAGTTTTAAAAAGTAAAAACAAAACAACCCCAAACCCCAAAAGTACAAAACTGCAGCTTTTTTTCTGTGCCCCAGCATCACAGGGTAGCTGGTGTGGGCTTGTGGACCCTGGGTTTGCTGAGGTCACAAGCTCACTGTGAGCCAGACCCTGTTCCAGACTGGGCTTTTAAGGTAGGAGAGAACGTTTCTACAGCTCCTTGGCCCTTTTAAACCCTGGTTTCTTTTTCTATGCCCTAGTGTGACTAGGGCTGGTGTGGGCTTATGGACCCTTGGCTCACTGAAGTTGCAAGCTCACTGAGATGACTAGGCTCATCTGTTACAGTGCCTGGATGCTGCTCTGGTCTAGGCTTTTAAGGTGGGGTGTGAATATAACCATGTCGTTCTCCAGTCCTTCTGTTCTGGAGAGCTTTCCTGCAGCTCCTCCACTGCTTGGCAGAGTTCCAGAGTTGTCTCTTTCATTTATTTTTATTATTATTATTATTTAAACATTTTGTTTATTTGCAAGAGAGAGGGAGGGAGAGTATGAACAGAAGGGAAGGGGCAGAGGGAGAGGGAGAAGCAGGCTCCCTGCTGAGTGTGGAGCCTGAAGCAGGGCTCCATCCCAGGGCCCTGAGATCATGACCTGAGCCGAAGGCAGACACTTAACCAACTGAGCCACCCAGACACCCCTAGAGTTGTCTCTTTTATGTGTTAGTTGCTCTTTTAAACCTTGGCTTTTTTTTTCTCTTCCCAAGCATAGAGAGATCTGTTCCCAGGCCCTCAGTGCTGTCCCTCCCACTGCATTTGCAGCCTCAGGGGTGGGGTTCCCTTTGTTGCTGTGTCTCCATCTCTCTTGCTATTCTATTTTTGGTTGCTCGGTAGCTGTTCAGTCAGCCCTCAGTTCTTCAGGAGGAATTTTTCTATTGATAGGTGTAATTTGGTGTGTTCTCTTTGATAACCAGGGAACATTTGCCATTTCTATTCCCACATGAAATTTAAAAGAAGTTGTTTCTAAGATTCTAGAAATATGTGCAAAGTTGTCTTCAGAGTGTTTATATTCTTTATGAGGTCTGAAATTCTGGAAGCTGCTATCCGGTTTCGGGTGGTACCTGGCTTTATCATTTGGCTAGATTTTTACTCTAACGTGAATATTTGAAAAAGAATGGAGAGATTATATTATCTGGTCTTTTTTTTTTTTTTTTTTGAATAGTAGATATTTAATATAGAATAAATGTTAATTACGTCCTTTTTTAAAAAAGATTTTATTTATTTGAGAGACAGTGATAGTGACAGGAAGCACGAGCCAGGGAAGAGAGGGAGAAGCAGGCTCCCTGATGAGCAGGGAGCTCGACATGGGGCTTGATCCCAGAACCCTGAGATCATGACCTGAGCCAAAGGCAGATGCTTAACCAACTGAGCCACACAGGCCCCCTCCTGTGTCCCTCTTTTGTTCTAATTAGAAGATTTCTTTTCCACTCACATCCTCTCTTCCTTATTCTGGTCTTAGAGGTACAACTTGTATATATAATATTTATTTCATTTTAGTATAAATGTTATATGTCCACTGACTGATTTAAGATTACCTTTTAACCCACTTTTTCTCAAACAGTGATTGGGATCTACCTGCATGAGAACCAGTCATGGTGCTTTTTAAAACTGAAGATTTCATAGCTCTATTTCAGGGCTATGAATCATCAGTTCTGGAGATGGGGTTCAAGGACTTTATGTTTTAAAACCTTCATACCAGTTAAGTCTTGTGCACAGTAGATTTAAGCATTTTTACTTAAGTCACTTGTGTAAGCTTCTAGTGCATTCCAAATGTATCATATATTTTTTTCTTTCTTTTTTTTTTTTAACTTACATTTCAAAATACAATTTTTTGGAAGATGATCATGAAAAGTGTTATGGAAAACGTAGCTTAGTTCAAAGTCCAGCCCTGTGGGGTTGATAATGGTTTATCAATTTATCAATTATAATAATTTATCAATTCTGTGAGCATTATGTTATTAACCAATCAGTGGGATGTGTCCCATCTGTTTGACTAAGGGTGGTAATAGGTGGTACTAGTTTTGGTCCATGTGTGACCTTCAGCCTAGCTTAGCTTGCTCAGTCAGTCACTGTGGAACGGTGATATATTTCTTTCCCTATTCTCTGTGAAGAAAACCCCTGTTATTTGCACCAAAAGCTTAGTAAAGTATATCTTCAGACTAAACTGAAAAGTGTTAATTAACAAGTAATTAAAAATTACATTCAGTGAATGGCTTTCAAGATCAAATGATATCAGAGAATCTCAGAAATGTTCTCTCTCCAGTCTCTACTCCTTCAACTGTTTCAAGAAGAGGAAGGGAGGGGCGTTTGGGTGGTTCAGTCTTTTAAGCATCTGCCTTTGGCTCAGGTCATGATCCCAGGGTCCTGGGATCCAGTCCCACACCAGGCTCCCTGCTCAGCAGGGAGTCTTTTCTCCCTCTCCCACTGCCCCTTCCCCCACCCCGCTCGCTCTCTCTCAAATAAATAAAATCTTAAAAAAAAAAAAAAAGAAGAGGAAGGGAAGCAGAGTGAGGGGCTGTAAAGGCTTTCCTTTTGCTCATTGTATGATGGTAGGAATGTCTCAGTTCACTAAGCTCCACTGTCTTTACTTGCAAAATGGGAATAATAACCTACTTTATAGAGTTGTTAGAAGAATTAAATAATTGTACATGGCATATAGTAAGTAGTTTTTTTTTTTTTTTTTAAAGATTTTATTTATTTATTTGACAGAGCACAAGCAGGGGGAGTGGCAGGCAGAGAGAGAAGCAGGCTCCTCAAGGAGCAGGGAGCCTGATGCAGGGCTCGATCCCAGAACCCTGGGATCACGACCTGAGTGAAGGCAGACGCTTAACGACTGAGCCACCCAGGCACCCTAGGAGTAGTTTTTATTGTATGTAGGATTTGTCGTGTGTTTGAATCATGTTTAAGAAAATGACTGCCTCAAGTAGCTTATGTGCTAGTTATGAAGATAGTGCAGAGCAAGGAAATGATGGAGGACTCCAGGACAGGGGTGGTGACTTTGCTTGTGTGTACAAAGCCTTTTCAGTTAAATCTTTCTGTGTTACCATTATGACGGTTTTGATGGAGGTGGTGTCGCTCCCATTTTACTAGCCAAGGGAACTAGGGCTCAGAGATTTAGTGACATGTTCCCTATCAGAAGCTAAAAACATCAGGGGCAGAACTCAGGCCAAAGATATTTGACTCTAAGTATAGTATTAGCATTCTTTCTACAGCCTCATCTACTTCTCGTAGCTGGATTGATCTTATACGTTCTCAGGACCCCCATCTAATTTGAAGGTGCTAAGTTTTGATCTCACTTTATCTCTCTGATACTCCTATTAAATCAGGCAAGTTAGGGAAAAGGACCCACATTTCCTGGGCTCCTGAGAATTTGCAGTGGTGATTGTTGGTTACAATCCTCTCTGAGAGGGCTATAGTATGAGATTGTCACAAGAATCAGGAATTCTCCTTTGTCTTTCCAAAGAAACATTATTAAGGGAGAAATACATGTATTAATTACAAATCTTTTAAACAGACAGAAATAACCAGTTGTTTGGAAGCAGTTTATTCTGACTGATCAAAACTATAAACATGAAGAAGTCCTCTAAGAAGTGCCATTTAAAGGACTAGAAATAATTCCACATAGAAATTCATGCTTCATTTTAGTGGTGAATCATTCCATAAATATCCAGTGCTTAAAATGGGAGGAAGTGAGAGAGAATAATGTTGTGGGTTTTTTTTTTTTTTTTTTCCAGTTTAAAAACTGCTGGTTCTCTACTGAGAATTGTTCTGGCTTAACTTTTTGCATTTTTTTTTTTTTTTTTAACTGAAGGTAGGTAAAATAGATGGGTGATGTGTGCCAGGTCCCCCTTGAGGACTGAAAAACTATTCAGCCATCAACTGCCCTCTGGTGAAGAAAGCCCCCTTGCCAAGTTCATGACCCTTTCCCAGGGGTAGCATCCAGTGACAGGTTGGTACCAGGTATAAAGACCCAACTCAAAACAACTCTGAAGAGCTGGAATCAGCCTTAGAGCTCCCTGTGCATCAGCTGAAGTCTTTCTTAAGATGTCATCTCAGTCCAATTTCTCACTGCCCAATCCTGCTTCATTTCCTTACCCACGGTTACTACTCCCCCATAAATTTCCTGAATGCTAATCTCTGACTTAGACACTGTTTCCCATGGAATCCAGCCTGCAACAGTGGGGATTTGAGAAGGCTTATTCTCATAGGTGTAGAGTGGTAATCACAATCAGCATACACAGTGGGTGTTAATATTATATGCAGTACTAATTCTGAGTTGTAGAATAGTAGAGAGATTCTAGAGACTACAGAAGTTATTTAGACCAGTGGTTCCTGCACTTGAGATGTATATCAGAATCTCTGGGAGTTTTTTTTTTTTTCTTTAAATTTGCCTTTCCAGATTTTCCCAGTCATAATCTTTTGGATTAAAAAATTAGTTCCCTTGGGGCGCCTGGGTGGCTCAGTCATTAAGCCTCTGCCTTCGGCTCAGGTCATGATCCCAGGGTCCTGGGATCGAGCCCCGCATTGGGCTCCCTGCTCGGCAGGAAGCCTGCTTCTCCCTCTCCCACTCCCCCTGCTTGTGTTCCCTCTCTCGCTGTGTCTCTCTCTGTCAAATAAATAAAATCTTTAAAAAAAATATTAGTTCCCTAGTAATTCTGATGAAACCAGTTTATAGATCAGCACTTAAAAATGACTGACCAAGAAAAAATAGTTCATTTATAGACGACAAAAAAATTATCTCAAATGCCAATACCCTCATTTTTGCTGTATTTATTTTTAATGACTGAAGATCAAGGTTTTATAGATTATGAGAACATGTAGAAAGTTCTAGGTAAATGAGATGAATGAGAGGACAAACCTATCATCTATATAGGAGTTAATGATTACTACTCTGTGGAGGTACACATGTCTGATAACCCATGGGACATTTAAGTGAACATTACCAGACTCTCTGTGACCAGTACTAGAGCTGCCCTGCCCATCCCCCCAAACTCAGTTTACTGCAAGAATAGTTTCCCATCATTTAACACTGTTCAAGCAGAGTATGGCCTATTGTTTCTGCAGTGGGGATTTCTGCACAGAGAGATAAGTTTAGCTGGATAGTCTGGAAGAGTCTGTCATGCAAGAAGCAGATGAAGAATTTCTGTCTTCAGAGAAAAGACAAGACAATTTCAGAGGGATTGCATAAATAAATCCTGAGAGTGTTTAGCTTGGATTAGGGCATGACCTTTGCTGGGTCTCTAGTCAAAAATGAATAAATGCTGTGGTGTTTACCCTGTCTGTAAAAAACAAACAAAAAAATTAACTCTGGTCAGTCTCAAATGGAAGGGATATTATAGGAATGCTGTGTGTGTGTGTGTGTGTGTGTGAGAGAGAGAGAGAGAGAGAGAGAGAGAGAGATGCAGCGTGCGTGGTCTTTCTCCCACTCTATGCCTTGTAAAGTTCACAGTCAGATTCCTCTGGGACTCTAATTGGAAGGGCAGAGCTGTTTTTCTTAATGAAATTCAATCTTTTTGCTCCAAGAGATGAGCTCAGAACAAAAATAAGATTATATTGTCTTATAGAACAACTCAATATAGGTCACAGTGGGATAAGTTTCATATACTTAATTGAATCTTTTTACGAATGGCGTTTCTTAATGAATTTTTTATAGAAGATATAGTGTTTTCATTTACTAGCAACAAAAGGGAGAATTGCCTTATAAACATTTTAATAGAGAATTTATATATTGAAAGCAGTGCTGCCTATTCAAGTGATTGTTCTGTGGATGTTTCCAAAAAGCAGATGGTCTATCAGTATGTGGCTTTAAGACATTATCCTTAAAGGGCTCCAATGTTCCGAATTATGTGAATGGGCATGTGAGCCCCTGTGTGTGTGTATGTATATATATACATACACACACACATATACACATATATACACATGTATAATTATAATATATAATAAATATACATTATATATAATATTTATATACTTATTTTCTTAGAAAAGAAACCATTTGGGGAGGAGTGCATTAGGGAAATTTTTGAAGGCAAATATTCATTTTGATTTGAGTTCAGTGATCATGAATTGAAGTATAGTATGATAAGAATGATGAAGCGGTAATTCTGGTATTGATGTCATTCCCATCATCTAGATGGGTGATCATCAACAAATCTCTTTTCTCCATGAGTACTGGAATTCTATCTCTGATAGGTGACTTTTAAGGACGCTTTCAGTTATAAAATAGAAGCTCATACTATCTGAGTTGTAGGACTTACTAACAAAGCTATTTTGTTGATTCTACTACATGTAGATGAAAAGCCATGGATCCATGCTCTTAACCACTACTGCAGATGATAATATCCATGTTGTGGAGTTACTCTGAGGATTAAAATGTGATAATATATTTAAAGTAATGAGCATAGGGCCTAGCTTTAGCATAGAAAATGTACAATAAATATTATGTTTTATTGTTTTATAAATTATACCTTGACAAGGTATTCCCCCCCCCAAATCTGTATTATTTAGGCTTATTAACCATAGTGACAATGAACCTATGTTTTCTAGGCATAAATTCAGATTCCTAAGTGGATGTTTCAGTTTTTTTGTGTTAGTTAGGACTGATATAAAATTACAGCTGAGGTCCCATTTTTCAAGGCCTTATTTGAAATTTGGTGGAACTTCTCTGATCAGGGATAAGATACATCAGCATTTATGTGTACATATAAAATGTTTTTATTTAAAAGTTTTTCTTTTCTTTTTTAAAAGATTTTATTTATTATTTGAAGAGAGAGAGCAAGCATAAGCGGGGTGTGGGGCAGAGGGAGAGGGAGAAGCAGACTTCCCGCTGAGCAGGGAGTCTGATGTAGGGCTCGATGCTAGGACCCTGAGATCATGACCTGAGCTGAAGGCAGACTCTTAACTGACTGAGCCCCCCAAGTACCCCTAAAAGTTTTTCATTATAAAACTAACTTATAGGGGCCCCTGGGTGGTTCAGTCGTTAAGAGTCTGCCTTCGGCTCAGGTCATGGTCCCACGGTCCTGGGATGGAGCCCTTCACTGGGCTCCCTGCTTAGTAGGGAGCCTGCTTCTCCCTCTCCCACTCCCCCTGCTTGTGTTCCCTCTCTCTCTGTGTCTCTGTCTGTCAAATAAATAAATAAAATCTTAAAAAAAAAAAACTAACTTATAAAACTTAGGATGTAGGGAAAAATTCAACCCTAAAAACACAATGACCATTACCATTTTAATATGCTTCTTAAATTATTCCATATTTAATTTTTCTAAACCTAGAATAGAAAATATAGGAGTAATTTGGAATTATGTTTTTATAACGTAATGTTATATCATGAGCATGTCTCATTTAATTTGGTATTTTTACAAACATTTTAATGGGCACAAATATTTTAACTACTCTAAATTTTTATTAATTTTTTTCAAATGATTTTTTGTATTCTTCTAGGTTTACAGTTACATCATCCACAAATGTCAATATTTACCTTTTCATAATTTTGCATTCTCTTCCTATTCCTGTAGTATATCATATTGCATTGTCCAGTGCTCAGGAATTAAAAGGGATTTAATATAGTTGAACTGAGACTGTGTAGGGTGAAGTGAGAGGTAACACAGGAGAGAGAACGTGGATTTGGATTAGCAAGTGCCTTGAATGTTATGCTAGCAATTTTGGACTTCATTCTGGAGAAATGAAGATAAGTATGAAAAATGAAATTAGATCCTTACTTTACGCTATTTGTTCTATATGGATTATGGAGTCAACATGAAAGGCGAATATGTAATATACTTAATGAAAAGAAAGAAGACTAATGGTCCAGTCTCCCAGTTTCATCCTTCTGCATGTGGCTGTCCAATTTTCCTCAACAAGACTTTTTCTATTGGATATTCTTTCCTGCTTTGCTGAGGATTAGTTGACCATAGAGTTGAACACATTCCTGGGTTCTCTGTTCTGTTCCACTGATCTGTGTGTCTGTTTTTGTGCCGGTACCATACTGTCTTGATGATGACAGCTTTGTAATAGAGCTTGAAGTCTGGGATTGTGATGCCACCAGCTTTGGTTTTCTTTTTCAACATTCCTTTGGCTATTTGGGGTCTTTTCTGGTTCCATACAAATTTTAGGATTATTTGTTCCAGCTCTGTGAAAAACGTTGATGGTTTTTTGATAAGGATTGCTTTGAATGTGTAGATTGCTCTGAGTAGCATAGACATTTTAACAATATTTGTTCTTCCAATCCATGAGCATGGAATGTTTTTCCATTTCTTTGTGTCTTCCTCAGTTTCTTTCATAAGTGTTCTATAGTTTCCTGAGTATTGATCCTTTGCGTCTTTGGTTAGGTTTATTCTTAGGTATCTGATGGTTTTGGGTGAAAGTGTAAATGGGATCAACTTCTTAATTTCTCTTTCTTCTGTCTTGTTGTTAGTATATAGAAATGGCACTGATTTCTGTGCATTGATTTTCTATCCTGCCACTTCACTGAATTCCTGTATGAGTTCTAGCAGTTTTGGGGTGGAGTCTTTTGGGTTTTCCACATAAAGTATCATGTCATCTGCGAAGAGTGAGAGTTTGACTTCTTTGCTGATTTTGATGCCTTTTATTTCTTTTTGTTGTCTGATTGCTGAGGCTAGGACTTCTAGTACTATACTGAACAACAGTGGTGATAGTGGACATCCCTGCCATGTTCCTGACCTTAGAGAAAAGCTCTCAGTGTTTCCCACTGAGAATGATATTCACTGTGGATTTTTCATAGATGGCTTTTATGATATTGAGGAATGTTCCCTCTATCCCTACACTATGAAGAGTTTTAATCAAGAAAGGATGCTGTACTTTGTCAAATGCTTTTTCTGCCTCTATTGAGAGGATCATATGGTTCTTGTCCTTTCTTTTATTAATGCAGTGTATCACATTGATTGATTTGTGGATGTTGAACCACCTTTGTAGCCCAGGGATAAGTCCCACTTGGTCATGGTGAATTATCCTTTTAATGTACTGTTGGATCCTATTGTCTAATACCTTGGTGAGAATTTTTGCATCCATGTTCATCAGGGATATTGGTCTATAATTCTCCTTTTTGATGGGGTCTTTGTCTGGTTTTGGGATCAAGGTAATGCTGGCCTCATAGAACGAGTTTGGAAGTTTTCCTTCCATTTCTATTTTTTGAAACAGCTTCAGTAGAATAGGTATTATTTCTTCTTTAAATGTTTTGTGGAATTCCCCAGGGAAGCCAACTGGCCCTGGATTCTTGTTTTTTTTGGGAGATTTTTGATTACTGCTTCAGTTAACTTCCTGTTTAGGGGTCTGTTTAGGTTTTATATTCTTCCTGTTTCAGTTTTGGTAGTTTATATGTTTCTAGGAATGCATCCGTTTCTTCCATATTGCCTAATTTGTTGGCATATAGTTGCTCATAATATGTTCTTATAATTGTTTGTATTTCTTAGGTGTTAGTTGTGATCTCTCCTGTTTCATTCATGATTTTACTTATTTGGGTCCTTTCTCTTTTCTTTTTGATGAATCTGGCTAGGGGTTTATTGATCCTACTAATTCTTTCAAAGAACCAGCTTTTAGTTTCATTGATCTGTTCTACTGTTCTTCTGGTTTCTATTTCATTGATTTCTGCTCTAATATTCATTCTCTTCTCCTCCTGGATTTAGGCTTTATTTGCTGTTCTTTCTCCAGCTCTTTTAGGTGTAAGGTTAGGTTGTGTATTTGGGACTTTTCTTGTTTCTTGAGAAAGGCTTGTATTGCTCTATACTTCCCTCTTAGGACTGCCTTTGCTGCATCCCAGAGGTTTTGAACAGCTGTGTTTTCATTTTCATTTGTTTCCATAAATTTTTTAAATTCTTCTTTAATTTCCTGATTGACCCATTCATTCTTTAGTAGGATGCTCTTTAACCTCCATGCATTTGTTTTCCTTCCAGATTTCCTCCCGTGATTAAGTTCAACTTTTAAAGCATTGTGATATGAAAATATGCAGGAAATAATTGCAGTCGTTTGGTACTGGTTGAGACCTGATTTGTGACCCAGTATGTGATCTATTCTGGGGAATGTTCCATGTGCACTCAAGAAGAATGTGTATTCTGTTGCTTTAGGATGGAATGCTCTGACTATATCTGTGAAGTCCATCTGGTCTAGTGTGTCATTCAAAGCCCTTGTTTCCTTGTTGATCTTCTGCTTGGATGATATGTTCATTGCTGTGAGTGGGGTGTTAAAGTCCCCTACTATTATTGTATTATTATCAATGTGTTTGATTTAGTTATTAATTGGTTTATATAATTGGCTGCTCCCATGTTAGGGGCATAAATATTTACAGTTGTTAGATCTTCTTGTTGGATAAACCCCTTAAGTATGATATAGTGTCCCTCTTCATCCCTTACTACAGTCTTTGTTTTAAAATCTAATTTGTCTGATATAAGGATTACTACCCCAGCTTTCTTTTTTTAAATTATTATTATGTTCAGTTAGCCAACATATAGTACATCATTACCCAGCTTTCTTTTGATGTCCATTAGCACAAAAAGTTGTTCTCCACCCCTTCACTTTCAATCGGGATGTGTCTTTAGGTCTAAAATGAGTCTCTTTAGACAACATATGGTTGGGTCTTGCTTTTTTATCCAATCTGATACCTTGTGTCTTTTGATTGGCGCATTTAGCCCATTTACATTTAGAGGAACTATTGAAAGATATGAATTTAGTGCCATTGTATTACCTGTAAAGTCCCTGTTTCTGTATATTGTCTCTGTTCCTTTCTGGTCTATGTTACTTTTGGGCTCTCTTTTTGCTTAAAGGATCCCCTTTAATATTTCTTGCAGGGCTGGTTTAGTGATCACAAATTCTTTTAGTTTCTGTCCTGGAAGCTCTTTATCTCTCTTGCTCTTTATCTCTCCTGCTATTCTGAATGACAGCCTTGCTGGGTAAAGTATTCTTGGCTTCATATTTTTCTCATTTATTACCCTGAGTATGTCATGCCAGTCCTTTCTGGCCTGCCAGGTCTCTGTGGATAGGTCTGCTGTCAATCTAATGTTTCTACCCTTGTAGGTTAAGGACGTCTTATCCTGAGCTGCTTTCAGGATTTTCTCTTTGTCTCTGAAATTTGCAAGCTTCACTATATTTGATGAGGTGTTGACCTATTTTTACTGATTTTAAGGGGGATTCTCTGCCTCCTGGACTTGAATGCTTGTTTCCTTCCCCAGATTAGGAAAGTTCTCAGCTATAATTTGTTCCAAGGCACCTTCTGCCCCTCAGTCTCTTTCCTCTTTCTATGGGACCCAAATTAATCTAATATTGTTTTGCTTTAAGTGATAAAAGAGGTATCACCTCTCCACTTCTCCCCTCGTGATCCAGTAGTTGTTTATCTCTCTTTTTCTCAGTTTCTTTATTCTCCATCATTTTGTCTTTTATATAAACAAGTCTCTCTTCTGCCTCATTTATCCTTGCAGTTAGAGCCCCCATTTTTGATTGCCTCTCAGTAATAGCCTTTTTTATTTCGGTCTGATTATATTTTAGTTCTTTTATTTCTTCAGTAAGGGATTCTCTAGTGTCTTCTATGCTTTTTTCAAGCCCAGCTAGTATCTTTATAATCATTGTTTAAATCTAGTTCTGACATCTTACCTATTTCCATATTGATTAAATCCCTGGCAGTGGGTACTGCCTCTTGTTCTCTTTTTTGGGGTGAATTCTTTCATCTGTTTTCTCTGGACATAATGACAAGGTGGAAGAGAGAACAAAATACAAAAATAGCAACAACGACATCAGAAAAAGATACACTAAACAAATCAGAAGAGATCAAAAACCAAAAAAGAAAAAAAAAAGAATAAAATTAAACAAGGTGAACAAAACAAGAAACTAGATCCTGTGTGTATTTTGGCCTGTTTGTTAAAAGAAACTAGATCCCAAAATTGTAAAGAAAGAAAAAATATATATAAAAATAAAACTGAATATAATGAAAGGAAGCCAAAAATGAAAAAAAAAAAAAAGTAAATGTAAAAACAAAAATTAAGAAAGACTTAAAAAAAGAGTAGCTAAAATAAGAAACTAGCTGAAAAGGAAAAAAAAAAAACTGAGACTAGGGGTGCCTGGGTGGCTCAGTCGTTAAGTGTCTGCCTTCGGCTCAGGTCATGATCCCAGGGTCCTGGGATCGAGCCCCGCATTGGGCTCCCTGCTCAGTGGGAAGCCGGCTTCTCCCTCTCCTACTCGCCCTGCTTGTGTTCCCTCTCTCACTGTGTCTCTCTCTGTCAAATAAATAAATAAAATCTTTAAAAAAAAAGAAAACAAAAAACTGAAAGACTATGAATCATGAGAAAAAAATCCACAAATTCTATGTACTATTTTCCCCTAGTGCTGGAGTTTTGCAGTTCTGTATGATCAGTAAACTTGGTATTATCTGGATGTTCCTGGTGATCTTCTGGGAGAGGGGCCTCTTGGGCTGATTTTCAGGTGTCTTTGCCTAGACGGAATTGCAGCCCCCTTGCCAGGGAGCCGGGCTCAGTATAAGTGGCTCCAGATTGTTTTACGTGGCTTCTGTTCCCTGAAGGCTCTCAATACCAGTGTGGGGGATGAAAATGGCAGTGCCCCGATCTCCAGTCCCAGAGCTGAAAGTTCGTGCCCCCCACTCTTCAGTGCGCCCGCACAGAAAAGCAGTCAATCACTCTTGTCTCCCTGGTTTCCGTCCTCACTCTGTGTTCACGCAGCCTGTGACCAAGCGTTTTATCTCATGCACGTGACCCTGTTTTGAGTTTTCAAGCTTTACAGATTCCTGGGGCATGCACCTGTGCCCTCCCTGCAGAGGGAGTGGCATCTCACCCCAGTTCTGCCGCTTGCTGGGTCCTGGCTTGGAGACTGGTTGCCTGACCATGCAGCAGTTCAGGGTTTATGACAACACGGAGCAAAAAGCTGGTGCCTAGCCACTGTTTGCAGCCGGCTTCCCTGCTCTGATGCTTGGGAGCTCTGCCGCACTCAGTCACCTGGTTCTTTCTGTGACCCTCAGGATCCTGAGACCACACTGTCCCACCTGGGATTCTGCTCCACTTTGCCACCTGAGCGCCTTTCAGGCTAGGACGTCCCTCAGCGGAGCAGGCTTCTAAAAGTTCTGATTTTGCGCTCTGCTGTTTATGCCACTTGCGGGTAGCTGCTTATGGAAGCTCCCTCCCGCTGTGGTTTGTCTTCCGATATATCACCCTGGGATTCACTTCTCTGCACCTCCTTGTAAAAAGTGGTCGATTTTCTTTTTGTAGAATTGCAGCAATTCTTTTCTTAGAGCTCCGGTTGAGTTCGCAGGTGTTCAGAATGATTTGATAGCTATCTAGCTGAATTCTTGGGACCAGACGAAATTAGGGGCCCCTACTCTTCTGCCATCTTACCTCTCTCTGGAAAACTTTTTTTTTTTTGGTAAATTTATTTTGAAATTATTTTCTGCTTACAGGCTAGAATACTTTTATAAAAAGGAATGGTTCCTTGGCAATTTTTTGGTTATCCTGAGGTGTAATTTTACAACAAAGGTAGAATACATGGTTGCTTCTTTTTATCGACTGAATGCTTTAATGATTGTAGGACCATTCATGTTTTCTATAAATCTTCTTCCAAGTAATATTCTAGTTTATGCCAAATTTTATTTCTCTGTTAATTTTTAATCACATAAGCTAGTCACTAGAAATATTATTTATATTTTGTATTAAATACTAATTTTAAAAAATTTTTTTAACTAAAATATTTTTAATATGAACTGTAAATGGCTGATTTTGTCATTTAATAGAATAGCTAATTCTCTTTACACTAACTGTAATTACTAATATATTTGAATTCATTTTTACCATCTTATTTTGGGCTTTTTTTAGCTTTTTAAACTTTTTTTCTTCTCTGTTCTTGTCTACTCTAGTTTGCTTTTCTTCCTTCTTATTTACCCCTTTCTAATAAGGATATATACACTTTAATCTTTTAGCAGTTACCTTCATAAAGACAGAAGGCTCAAATTTTGATCCGTACTTTAGTTCTATTTTAATATTTTAACCACCACATTAGATGTTATTATTGATTTATGCAATGCTTTTTCTAGTCCATTTCATGTTTACCATTTGCTTTGGTTGCTGGCATGTCTTGCCTCTTAGTACCTCCCTAGGAATTTATTATTTTTCTTGAAGTACTTTACACGTCTCTAGTGATGGCTGTTGGTAATAAACATTTTGAATTTTTGTTATTTTGTAAATGTCCTTATTTCAAATTTATTCTCGAAGGACAGTCGATGAGATTACAATTCTATCTGAAAATCACTTACCATTTTGAAGATACTCCACAACTTTTCTAGCTTCCATTGTTGCTTTTGAGAGATGAGTCATCAGTCTGCCATTCTGTTGTGGGGAATCTGTTTTTTCTCCCTGGTGGCTTGTAAGATCTTTTCGTCTTTAGTCTTCTGTAATTTCACAACAGTGTATTTTTAAAAATTTTTTATTGTTATGTTAATCACCATACATTACATCATTAGTTTTTGATGTAGTGTTCCATGATTCATTGTTTGTGCATAACACCCAGTGCTCCATACAGAATGTGCCCTCTTTAATACCCATCACCAGGCTAACCCATCCTCCCACCCCCCTTCCCTCTAGAACCCTCAGTTTGTTTTTTAGAGTCCATAGTCTCTCATGGTTCATCTCCCCCTCCAATTTCCCCCCCTTCATTCTTCCCTTCCTGCTATCTTCTTCTTTTTTTTTCTCTTAACATGTATTACATTATTTGTTTCAGAGGTACAGATCTGAGATTCAACAGTCTTGCACAATTCACAGCACTTACCAGAGCACATACCCTCCCCGGTGTCTATCACCCAGTCACCCCATCCCTCCCACCCCACTCCCCACTCCAGCAACCCTCAGTTTGTTTCCTGAGATTAAGAATTCCTCATATCAGTGAGGTCATATGATACATGTCTTTCTCTGTTTGACTTATTTCGCTCAGCATAATACCCTCCAGTTCCATCCACGTCGTTGCAAATGGCAAGATCTCATTCCTTTTGATGGCTGCATAGTATTCCATTCACAACAGTGTATTTGAATGTGTATTTCCTTTTATATACTCTCCTTGGGTTTGTTGCCTCCTAATTGTGAGGATTTATGTCATTTTTTAAAAAAGATGTTATTTTTTTTGACAGAGACACAGTGAGAGAGGGAACACAAGCGGGGGAGTGGGAGAGGGAGAAGCAGGCCTCCCACGGAGCAGGGAGCCCAACGCAGGGCTCGATCCCAGGACCCTGGGATCATGACCTGAGCTGAAGGCAGACGCTTAATGACTGAGCCACCCAGGCGCCCCTATGTCTTTTTTTTTTAACTGAAAAAATAAATTCTAGGGATGCCTGGGTGGCTCAGTTGGTAAATGAATCGTCTGTCTTTGGTTCAAGTCATGATCCCAGGGTCCTGGGATTGAGTCCCACCCTGGGCTCCTTGCTCAGCGGGGCGACTGCTTCTCCCTACCCCCTGCAGCTCTCTCTGATAAATAAATAAAATCTTAAAAAAAAAAAAACCCAAATTCTAGAAAATTATCAGCTCTTATCTATTTAAATATTGCTTTTCCTGTTCTCTCTAGTCACTCTTAAAACTCTATATCATCGTATATGATGATAAGAGAGCCTCTTCAGCTCTCTTTTATTTTCTATCTCATGGTCTCTGTTGTGATACATCCTATGTATTCTTTCATTCTGTTTTGTTAGTTTCTTAATCATTTTTTTCATATTTTCTGAGGAATTTCTTTTGAATAATTTCTTCAAGAATATTTTCTGGCCCTCTAATTCTCTCTTTAACTTTATTTGTTTATTTATTTATTTATTTATTTATTTATAGAAGACTTATTTATTAGAGAGAGAGTGCATGCAAGTGGGGGAGAAGGGCAGAGGAGAGAGAAAATCTCTAGCAGACTCCCCGCTGAGTACAGAGCTTGTCATGGGGCTTGATCCCGTGATCCTCAGATCACAACCTGAGCTGAAATCAAGAGTCGGACACCTAACTGACTGAGCCACCCAGGCACCTCTCAACTTTGTATATTTAAGTCAACATTATGTTTCTAATTTCAATTATATTTTCATATTTAGAAGTTTTTTTTTTTGATTTTATCTTCAAATCTGCATGGTCAGTTTTGATAGTCTCTTATTTCTCATTTGTACTTTTAGTACAGTATTTTATTATTTATATTATAGTAATATATCAATATGTTATTTATACTTATTTATATTCTCATTATATATTTATTCAGTATCTGATTATTTTAATATATGCAATTGTTGTGTGTGTGATCCTTTATCTTCTTGATTTTGCTGATTTTTGCTCCTAGGTGCATGTTCTCTCTCTCTCTCTCTTTTTTTTTTTTTATTGTTTTCATTGTTGAGCTCCTGAACTTGGAGTTTTAGTTTTGGAAATTATTTGAGAAGTGGGTTTAAATGTGTTTTTCCAGGTATTAACATGTGTTTACTTTTGACAGGTATGTGTGAGCACTACTCATCTAGGACTACTTTATGGTTATACCTAGGACTACTTTCACTGTGGAGATTTTCCAGTGACAGCTGTAATATGAATTTCATTAGTGATCCAACCCAGGGGAAGGCCTGAAATCATGAGTTCTGGGAGAATTTCTGTCCCCCTTCTCTCAGATCCAAGGCTACAAGAATATAGCTGTTATATCTTCCTGTAATGCTCTTCCCCTGCTTCACTCACTTACACCATTATGCAGGATTCTTTGGTCTGATTCTCAACTTTGTAAAGAATCCAGGCTTTGTGTTCTTTCACTTGTGTGTGAGTCCCATTAAAATCTAGTCTTCAGGCTACCAGGGAGTAATCCAGATGGATTCCAACTTTCATGTGAATTTTGGCTTCTTAGGATTTCTTTCTTTCTTTTTTTTTTTTGGTTTAGCTCAGTCATGTATTTTATTTTTTTAAATTTTTAAATTTTTATTTATTTTTAAAAAAGATTTTATTTATTTGATAAAGAGCAAGAGAGAGAGAGAGAGCACAGGGTGAAGGGCCAGAGGGAGAGGGAGAAGCAGGCTCCCCGCTGAGCAGGGAGCCCGACGCAGGGCTCAATCCCAGAACCCTGAGATCATGACCTGAGCCGAAGGCAGACACTTAACTGACTGAGCCACCCAGGCACCCCTCAGTCATGTGTTTTAAAACATGATTTGGGGGCACCTGGGCGGCTCAGTTCGTTAAACGTCCAACTCATGATCTCAACTCAGATCTTGATCCTCAGGGTTGTGAATTTGAGCCCTGCATTAAAAAAACAAAAGATGGTTTGCATTCTTTTTTTTTTTTTTTAAGACTTATTTATTTGAGAGAGAGGGGGGTGAGTGTGAGCAGAGGGAGGGACCGAGAGAGAGGGAGAGAATGTCAAGCAGACTCCCTGCTGAGTATGGAGCCCCATGTGGGGCTCCATCCCAGGACCCTAAGATCATGACCTGAGCTGAAACCAAGAGTCAGATGATTAATTGACTGAGCTCCCCAAGCTCCCCAAGATGGTTTGCATTCTATCTAAAGTTGACATGGAAGAAGTAAAAAATCTGAATAGATGAAAAACCATGCAAGAAATGTAATGTTTTAAAGAATACTTTAAAAAATGAGTACTAGACTTAGAAGATTTTATGGGTGAGTACTTGGATCTGTTATGGAACTGATAACTTCTTGTGTTTTAAAAGAATTTCCAGAGCATAGGAAAATAATAGCTCTAACATAAAACCCAATGAAGATAGTTTCAATGAAATTTATAGTTCAGTCTCATTTGTACGTATTGATCTAGGAACCTTAAAATATTATCAAGTAGTATGTTAAAAAAATAACATTTTAGAGTAGGATTTATAAAGATAGTTGACTTTCAGAGAATCTAATAGTATAGTATGTCAAAGGATAAAATCTATATGATCATCTCAATAATCCTGAAAAGGTATTGATTATATTCAACACATTTAACATAAATGCTTAGTCAAACTGGTAATAGACACATTGACAACATAATAAATTATAGTTGTCATTACATCAGTAATTAATATATTGTTTCATTGTAAAAACAGGTTTAGAGCTGAAGAGAGAGTGCTAAATGGTGATTTTTTTAAAAATTCAAGTATAGTTAACAGTGTTATATTAGTTTAGGTGTACAGCATAACGATTCAACAATTGTATATATTTCTCTGCGCTCATCAAGATAAGTGTATTCTTAATCCCCTTTATTTATTTCATCTATCCCCCCACCCACCTCCCCTCTGGCAACCATTAATTCCCTGTATTTAAGAGTTTGTTTTTTTGTTGTATTTTTGTTCATTTGTCTCTTAAATTTCACATGAGTAAAATCATATGGTATTTGTATTTCTCTGACTTATTTCACTTAACATTATACCCTCTAGTTCCATCCATGTTGTTACAAATGGCAAGATCTTGTTCCTTTTTATGGTCGAGTAATATTCCGTTGTATTTATATACCACCTCTTTTTTATCTATTCATCTATAGATGGACATTTGGGTTGCTTCCATATCTTGAGTATTATAAATAATGCTACAGTAAACAGAGGTGCATGTAGCTTTTCAGATGAGTGTTTTTGATTTCTTTGGGTACATATCCAGTATGGAATTACTGGATTATATGGTAATTTTTATTTATTATTTTTTAATTTTTTTAAAAGATTTTATTTATTTGACAGAGAGACAGCAAGAGAGGGAACACAAGCAGGGGGAGTGGGAGAGGGAGAAGCAGGCTTCCCGCCAAGCAGGGAGCCAATGTGGGGCTTGATCCCAGGACCCTGGGATCATGACCTGAGCCGAAGGCAGACGCTTAATGACTGAGCCACCCAGGCACCCCTGTATGGTAATTTTTAATTTTTAGAGGAACCTCCATACTGTTTTCCACAGTGGTTATGCCAATTTGCATTCCTTCCATCAGTGCATGAGGATTTCTTCTCCATATCCTTGCCAACACTTGTTATTTCTTGTGTTTTTGATACTAGCCATTTGACAGGTATAAAGTGATATCTCTTTGTGGTTTTAATTTGCATTTCCCTAGTGATTACTGATGAGCATCTTTTCATGTGTCTGTTGGCCACTTGTATGTCTTCTTTGGAAAAATGTCTATTTAGGTCTTCTGCCCATTTTTAATTTTTAATTTTATTTTAATTAATTTTTTAGAGCGATCGCAAGCAGTGGGTGGAGGGGTTGGGGGTGGTGGGGGAGAGAATCTTAAGCAGTCTCCATGCCCAGTGTGGAACCTGACATGGGGCTCAGTCTCACGGGCCTGAGACCATAACCTGAGCTGAAATCAAGAGTCAGACACTTGACTGACTGAGCCACCCAGGCGCCCCTTTTGTAGTGTGTTTTTAATTTTAGTTATTGCATTCTTCATCCATGATTGGTTCTTTTTTTGTATTCTGTCTCTTTGTTGAAAGTCTTACAGAGATCTTCCACTCTTTACTCAAGTCCAGTAAGTATCTTTATGACTCTTTGAATTCTCAGTCAGGCACATTGCTTATTTTCATTTCATTTAGCTCTTTTGCTGTGGTTTTGTCATATTCTTTCATTTGAGACATATTCCTGTGAGAAATGTGAGAGTGTTCACACTCGTTCCCATTTTCCGGCTATCTAGTTGGGGTGGGGGAGAGAAATGGAGGCCTCCATGTCTTCTGTTCTTAGGGAAGTCTCCTAAGGATCCCTGCCCCTCCAGCACATGCTCTGAGATTAGTAAATAAATCTTCATGTATACCCTAGGCACTTTTCAAACTGGTGCTTCTGTGCTGGGTTTTTTGTTCTGTAGTCTCTTTAAAGAGTGGGGATTCAGTTTCCCATTGCCCTCCAGCTCTCCCAGAGCTAAGCCCACGGGTTTTTAAAGTACCTGGAGTTAAGCCCTGCTGGTTATAAAAACTGAAAAAGTTAAGCCCCAGTGGTTTCCAAAGCCAAATGTTACAGGGACTGGTCTTTCCAGTGCAGGGTCCCTGTGTCTGAGGTGCCTGCCTGGTGTGGGATCTGTACGTCTCCCCTCTCTGTGCTTGTGGTGTCCCTCCTGTTTGCGGTTAGTCTCACCAAGAATTTGGTTCCCAACTGACCAAGTCTCTGCCCTCCTACCCTATTTGATTTGGCCTCCATTCTATGATTAACTGTTCTGCCAGTCTTCAGGTTGTTTTTTGGATTAGTTGCACTAATGTGGCTGTTATCTAGATGGGTCCATGAGATGAGGTAAGCTTAGGGTTCTCCTACTCTGCCATCTTTCCAGCCTCTCCTGGTGATTTCATTTTCAGAATCATAATCTTTATAGTCCAAGGTGGGGAAAAATAGGATCACTGAAAGAGAGCAGGATCAGATTTGGAAGAGAAAAGAACCAAAATAGAACTTTGGGAATGCCTGTAATGGGTGGGTAGAAACTGAGAACATGTGGTTAAAGAGTTTGATTGAGAACCTGGACATTACAGCTTCTTGGAAAATGTAATGAGGAAAGAATTTTAAGAATAGGACAAGACCAAATGATTTAAATATCAGAGCATGGTTGAAAAAGAAAAAGAGTAAGGAAAAGTCATTGGATTTAACTATGAGGAAATCGTTGGTGACTTTTCAGAGGTGTTTCAGTAGGGAGTTATGGATAGAATTATAGATTATTGTTTATTAAGTATGGACTCAAAATGAGGATAGATATGGTGAGTATACATTTCTCCACCTTGTTTGTTGGTAAAGGAGAGGAACAAGATGGCACATTAAAGAAAAAAATACTTTGAGGTTTTGTTTTTGTTTTTTAAGAAAGCAATGGTATTTATAGACAAAAAGGAAAGAGACTTTTGTATAGAGAGATTAAAGACTTTGATGGAATAATGTTTTGGATATTAATAAAAGCAAAGGAAGGAAACTTTCAGATGGAGAGATTAAAGACTTTGATGAAAGAAATACTGTTTTGTGGAAGTCACAAAATCATAAAGAATTAAGTAGTAAAAATGAACCTTGATATAGAAAGAGACACTTTATTATTTGAGAAAGGAAGAAAAATATGTGTGAGCACACAAATTTAGGAGTGGGAGGAAGGAGGTAAAAGGAAATAATGTTTAGTCTTGATTTCAGTGAAGTAAGATCATTATTGACACTAAAGATAGTTAAGTACACTTTTGGAGGCTTGAAAAATGTAGGAAAAGTTATTGAACTTTCTTTGGGGATGTTTGATAATAAGTTAATCAGGAATGATTAAAAGGTAAGTTAACAGAATTAAGAGATGAGCTGAAAGAACATTATAGATTAGAAGCTTAAAGTGCAGTGTTTTCTGAACTTTATTTCCATTATTGTGTAATTATAAATATTGCAGGTCAGGTTGCCCAGAAAGCAAACTCTGAGATAGAAATTTGTAAACAGGAAGTTTATTGGGGGAATGCTCTGGGGATCAAGACCTATGGGCAAAGGGAAGGAAGCAGGATTGGGCAAAAAGAGCTAATAGGCTCTGATACAATCTCAACAAGGCCATTGATAACTCTACAGGGTGGTTGCCCTGCAGAGCTGATCTGTCTGTTGATCTGTCACTGATGCAGGAAGCCCGTGGTAAGGGAGTGTGACCTTGGGTAAGGAGGCTCTCTTTAGCTGAGGGCAATTTCTAGAAGTCCTGACAGCTGAGGGCTTTTAGCTGACGGTACTTCTGTAGCAGGGGAGGTAAGTCTTCAGTCCTGAAAGGACTGGACTCCACATCATAGCATCTAGTTCAGTCTACCCCTTCTGCTACTTAAATCTGCTTTTTCATATAGCTTCTGGGAGTGAGTTCTTCAGGATTCTTTTGGACCACTTTATATGAGGGAGTTTCATAAGAGGACAGTAGGTGGGAAAAATCATGGTCCCTAGTACTAAGCTAGGCTTAAAATAGTCATCAACTCCCTCCTCTTTATCCATTATGTGTCCCCCTCATCCTCGGCTTGTGTCTCTTCTGATCTAGGTGGCTTATCTTTTGAGGTACCCAGATCTTCATCTCTGAGATATTTGAGCCCCTGTTCACCATTTCAGGCTATGGCTACTGCACTCATCAATTTACCTTGATACTTGGGGAAAAGAATACCCAAAGATGACCAGGTGAATCACCTGGTTGCCAAATATATTCCTCCCTACCCTACCTCTTCCTGATGATCAGGGTGAATTATTGTTGACAGGATGATAACTGTTCTTGCATCCTTTCTTGGCAAAGGAAGCCATAGTGCTTGAGCATCAACCATAGATTGAAAATTGCTGGGTCTCCTTTGGGAGCCAGGACCTCTAAATTGCCAGAAACCAGAGCTGCAGGGATAGGAAGTGCAAATTCTATAAGTAGGTCACTGGAAGTAGGGATAAGTGGAGACACTCCTGCTTGAGACCTGTGGGTTTTTCCTTTTGGAGACCAGCACCATATAATGGTCATTGACTTGAAATGTCCTCACACATGGCATCCCATCCTTATAGGGTATTGTCTCTGAACTGGAAGCTCAGTTATAACTTTGACAGCCTATTTGGTTGCTTTATTGGGCTGGCATCTTCTGGGTGGTGTGGTATGTGGTGGTGTGATGGATCCCACTGCCACACCTTGTTTGCTAAAAAATAGGTCTCTTGGTCTGCTGCGGTTTATGTAGGATTCTATGTTGGGGTTGGTGGGGGGGGGGTGGTCAAATACTCTGAAGATCTTCATATGCTAGTACTGGCTGATGCCTCTTAGGCAGAGCAGTCAAACCCACACTCTTGTTATGTGCCTATTCCAGTCAAGATAGATCACTGCTCCTTCCAAAGTAGAAGGGGTTCAATATAGTCAACTTGCTATCAAATGCTTGGTTGGTTTCTTTGAGGAATGGGGTTCAGTATTGGTGGAAGTTTGCACCTTCTGCAGTGCCAATAAGTAGGAAAGCCTTGGGGAATGTCAGTCATCTATTGGGACCTTCATAGTTTACATCCTAGCCACCATGGCCACTTCATTCATAATTCACCCATAATTCAGCACTGGGCTGACCAGTGACAGAGGCTGGTTGACTAATTTTTTTTACTTAGCTGTTGAACAGTCTCTTCTATGTTGTATATTCTCTGGAGGCCATTACATAAAATGGAAATATATCATAGTTCTTGCCCATTCCCATAGGTTTAGCCATATGCATTTCCCCCTGACCTCCTGGTCCCTGACTGTTCAGTTTCTCTGCCATTTTACCAACTGGCCAAGCCATTTGCCACTGCCCACTTTTCTTTCCGCATAAAGTGTGTGACCAGGCCTGGTCTCTGCAGCTCTGCTCTTTGGGAGGATTTCTTTACACTGTTGTATTTCAGGATCACCTTGTTGTGCAGCTGCATTCTATTTTTTTTTTTTTTTAACCTGCTCCCACATAATGAACTGATCACCTGAGAATCAAGCTCAAGTTTTATTTCTCCATCAGTGGTTATAAGGGACAACCACACAGCCATAGGGTGAACTGAAGCTTCAGTAAATAGGTAAGCAATAGGAGGAGTGGGCGCTTAAGCACTGTGTCCACTGGTCCTGCTGGGCCCAATCCTGGGTGTATCATTTCCATCGAGCTCTGGGACAAGACAGTAAATGTTTACTGTTGTTCATTCTGAGCAAATGAAAATAACTTCTTATTCTTTTTCCAGTAAGGATAAAGAGAACACATTCACCATATCCATGGCTGCAAAGCAGGTACCTGAGGCATGTTAATCTGCTTCAGCAGAAATCCCATCTGCCATAGCAGCTGCAATTAAGGCTATGATGCAGTCTCCATGCAGCCTCAGCCAAATCACAGGGAGCTCAGAAGCTAGGACGCATTTCCCAGTTTTCCTGAGTCCTGAAGGGGAATCTGAGTGCTTTTCCCAGAGCCCACGGAAATAATCAGTCTACAAACGAACATAATTTCAAGGATATGTCCAAGACAGTTACAGGCTCTTGGCATCATTTTATTTTCCCATTGATGTGAAAGGAGTCAGAGCAGGACAGCACTAGGCACTGAAGGTAGTACAGGACTGTGTCTGATGGCATTACAGGGAAAGGTAAAGCTGCCGAGGGAGAAGAAACACTTCTCCAATTCCACGAGTGCATCTTGGTTTTGCTTCTGTTTCATTGTGAAGAAATGGAAGCAGAAGGCTATGTTAGTATTATTGTTGTTGTTGTTATCGTTCATGTTTTTGTCATTTAGGAGCTTAGCAGAGATCTTGTCTAACCTTCCAACACTGGTGTGGACTGCCTGCTTTGTGAAGATTTCTAAACCTAAATAGTGGAACTTTATTTTCAGAAGATTTTTGAGGATTCATTTTGCTGGAGTCCACTAATAGTATCAATGACAGGTCTTTATTGGTGTTGTGTGTTTGGTTCTCCGGGATGCACATTCCTTGAGATAGTGTTTCTTGTGAGGGATGTGCATTAGGGAGTTCCCTTGGGGTCAGACCTGTGAAAGAGAAGTGGGAGAAGCAGGGTTGGGTGGAGTGTAACTGTGATGCAGGCCTAACCTGTCAGCCTCCACTGGCCCATGGGGAGCTCTAGCCTGTCAGGATGTCTCACGCTGGGCCAAGATTTCCAGTCCCTTATGCCTTGATCCATCATTGTATGCAGACTCCTCCTGGAAGAGTGGGACTTTGGGTGGAAGGAGCTCTCTGTGGCTGAGGCAGAGGCAGTCCCTGAGGAGGCTGACAATGAAGGCTGCACACTCTATAGCTGGGGCCAAAAGAGCTTCCTCGTGACTTTCTCAACATCACATCACTTATAAGTAGTAAGGAATCTAGGTTTTCTGATTCCTACTTAGGAGGTTTTTCCTTCTTTACGTGCTGCCTCTCACCCCACATGACAATAGTGAGACTAGCACCAAGCTTTCCAGTGTGCTCTCTAGGCCTTAGTCTTGGCTACGGTGGCTGAGCTGTGTGGACTTCATGTGAAAGTAATATTTTTGAAAAACCTCAGGTGGCCTAGGTTTAGCAGAGTCAGCTCCAGTATTGGCTAAGGCACAGCATTCCTGGCATGGAGTCATTGTTAATTCACCAAGGTTTCTCAGACAATTTATTATAAATCTGAAGGGACACTGAACCAGCCAGCCTTGCTTCCCATTTTTGTTCATTTCCAGGGTGGTTGCTGAGTTTGGCGTCTCACTGGCTCTTTTTGCTGCCTGAACATGTCAGTCTTGCTCTAAAAATAGCCTGAATCCTACTAGGGTCATTGTGCATTGACTAGGGCTCCAGTTCTCTGCAACTCTGAGGAGGTTGGAGAGGAAGATGAAGGGGATCATTACAGAAAAGAGATTTTATTTAGAGGTTAACAGAAAACATAAAGCTTTGCCTGAGCTTTAGAAACCAAGAGTGATTGCTTTCATGAAGTCTAGGTTAACATGAAAGAGATTATCTAATTAACCTTAAGAGAGCAAGGGATTGTTAGGCAGTTGTGTAGGCACAGTAGGAGAGAGAGAATGATTGATGGCTGAAGAGACAGCGTGAAGGTAAAACCAAGAACATGGTGTAGGAGTCAAAAGCTCTGGATTCTAGTTCTGACTCTGCTACTTACTAGCACATACCTTTGGGTAAAAGTCTTACTCTCTTTTGGTTTAATTTCTTCATCTTTAAAATGAGTCTGATTACAGACAATTTGCCTTATTTCTTTGCTTGCTACTGGGAGCAAATAATAGAAATAAATGTGTGAAATTCCATGTGAAAAAGAATACATTTCTGGGGCCCTGTCACATGAATTTCAAGGCTTTGGGCAATTCTTGAGACTCTGGGATGCATATGAGATGGATGGTAGGATCTGGAAGATCATGGGTCCTGGAGGTCCTAATTATTTTGGGAAGTGTGGTTTAGAGGAGGGGATCCAGTTTCATTCCTTTTTTGTAGCTTCTAGGAGTCTTGGCTCATCTCTTCTTTTGGAAGTTCTCTGGAAATTGAGAATTCACTGGGCCCTTATAGGTGGCTTTAGTCTGTTTGGCCCTGTCTCACATCTCTTGGACAGAATGAGGTTCCCTTGGAATAACTGAAAGTTCAGGAAATGAGTCAGAATGATTGAGAGTAGCTAGTGGTGTAACATGATACGGATCCAACAAAAACATATTCTTGATGTAGAAATTTGTTAAGGTTTGAGAACAAACACATCTTTTGTGAGAAGTGAGTCAAGTAATAATGATATTTTGGAATGCATTTTCTCTACAAATTCTTGACGAAGATACATTAAGTGAGGAGGCATTATATTTCATGGAAGACAGAGCAGAAGCAGGCCTCATCTGGGCTGTTGAAGTAGCCTTCTAACTCCTCTTAACTGTGTCTAGTTTGTTTTGTTCCAGTCCATTCTTTACACTGTCAGAAGAATTACCTTTCTAAATCTGCTTGTGCTGCTTTTCCTGCTTAGCTCTGATGCTTGTAGACTAAAGTCCAAATTCCTTAGCCTGGTATATTAGAATCTGGGACAGGGATCTTGTGTGCCATGTTCACTGCTGTGCCACATTGCCTGGGATAATTTCTAACACATAGTTAAGCCCCCAAAATATTTGTTTATGAATTAATAGACATTTATGATTTGGCTTGATTTTTTTTTTAAATAATTTACCTTTCCAGTTACCTGTCTCACCTAGCTCCCACCTGTTGAGGACAGGTTGCTCACTGTTCCCAAAATTAGTTGGCTTATTCCAATCGATGTCTTTGAAATACTTTCTTTGCTGACTGTTGAGCTGAATATTAAAGAATCAATTGACTGTTTCTCAGACACAGCTCAGTTGTCACTCCTTTTGTGATTTCTTTCCTTCCCTCGTGTCTCTATTTCCATCCTACTTTGTTCTACAGTGACCGTACTTTGAATGCTGGAGATGAGTTGTTTTCACATCTGTGTCTCGCAAGATCTTATCTTATTCATCCTTGTACTATTCTAGTTCCTGGACATAATTGGTAGTTAATTAATGTGTGTTGAATGATCAAATGGCTGTGTTTTATGATGAACCAGATAGCTTTGGTTTGTGTACCAGGTTCTCTCTATGGGCTGTAATTAAAGAACTAGAAGGAAGACTGAAAGGTCAAACAGTAGGTATTACGCCAAAATATGTTCCTTCTGTTCTCAGTTTTCAAGATGAAAACTAGCAACATGTCTCAAAGTCGTAAATCTTACGTGCTCAACCACTATTCACAAGTTTAAACTCTGGTGCTTAATGAGGTTTTTTCTTCCCATGAAATACCGTTTGTCATCTGGGGAGAAAACTCTCTTCTGAGGGCACTGACTGCACCGCCAACCCCTGATTCGGTATTTTACACGTTCACAAAGTGGACCAGTGGAAAGAAGGTAATATCTCAGTACAATTTTTTTACTCCTGTTGGAGAAAGAATTTAAAATATATATTAGAGGGAGGGACTTTGTTTAAAGGACTAGATTATGTAAGGTAGTGACTCAAACAAAATAACATGATTTATTTTATGACATAGTACCTAATAAAATAGCATATTCACTAACTATTAAATTGCCTTGAAAATGAATTCTTACTTGCATGGATCTTTATTGGAGAGGGATACTTATGGCATATGGTAACAACAGAGACATACTTCAAAGTTAGTCAAAGCCCTAGAGAACCATTTTCATTTCATTTCTGTTTTTCGTGTTTCACATTTACTAGTCTCAAATAACTCTTTAGTTTATTAGAACTGCTTTAATGATAACCAGGACACAGAATTGATTAATGAATTGTTAGTGTTGTGAGAGCTGGGGACAAAACAGTGTTGTGGGTCCTCAGGAACACTGTATTATCAAATACCACATGTCATACTGAATTACCATAATGGGATTGTGGTGGGATATCTGGAGTTTAAGACCAAGTCCTTTACTTTCTTACCACCTCCCTGGTTAGCTAGATGAGAATATAGTTAATTCGTAGTTCTCTCAGAGCAGATTGTTCCAAATCTGCTTTTCCACTCCCAGTTTTTCTAACATAGTCAATGTACTTACCTGGGGTCCACATTATCTATTTGTTGTACAAGCTCTTTGTGCCATGGAACTCACCTCTGTTATGAATGCTTGAGGGTTGACTCTGTTCTCCCTCTGTTACGTCTTCTGTTTTTGTAATCGCAGTCTACCTAATGACAAAAGTCAGAGGTACTTACTGTTTCCTGAAGGTTTGTTAGGAGCTTTCTACATGTCATTTAATCTACACACAAGTCTTATGAAGTGGATATTGTCATTCTTATTTTGTAGAAGGGAAATGAACTAAAAGAGTTTGTTATTCAGATGAATGGATAAAGAAGATGGGGTTCATATGTACAATGGAATATTACTGAGCCATTAGAAAGGATGAATACCCACCATTTGCATTGACATGGATGGAACTGGAGGAGATTATGCTAAGTGAAATAAGTCAAGCAGAGAAAGACAATTACCATATGGTTTCACTCATATGTGGAACATAAGGAATAGTGCGGAGGACCATAGGGGAAGGGAGGGAAAACTGAATGTGAAGAAATCATAGAGGGAGACAAACCATGAGAGACTCTTGACTCCAGGAAACAAACTGAGGGTTAGAGAAGAGAGGGGGATGGGGGGATGGGGTAGCCGGGTGATGGGTATTAAGGAGGGCATGTGTTATGATGAGCACTGCGTGTTATACGCAACTAATGAATCACTGAACACTACATCAAAAACTAATCATGTACTATATGTTGGCTAACTGAACGTAATAATGAGTTTATTATTTGCCAGACTTTAGTACTAGTATTCATTCATCCACCAAATCTTTACTGAGTTCAGTGTTAGACACTGAGTTTACAGTTGTCAAAAAGAGATTCTTGCTCTAATGGAGCTTCTGTTGTAGAGGAAGTAAGTTATAGAGCCTTTGACTTCAAAACTGACTTGTAACCAGGCACCTCAGACTGTAAGATCCTTAAAAGTAGAGACCATATTCAGGGACTATGACAATTAAATTACTGCATTGAATGGATTTCTGACAACCAGGATTTATTTTTATTCGTCATCCCTTATTTTCTCCTTAGTGAACGTTTGAAAAGGTGACTATGTACGTGTGGGTAGAATAGATGGATAACCAACTCCAAAGCTGACTTACCCCAGTGACTTTTCTCTTCTCCAAATTCCCACCAGCTGTTACTTTGCTGAAGACACTTATTTCTCGCTCCCCCTAATAAGCTTCAAATGTTTATAGTATGGGAAACACATAATCTAATAACCTGTCATTATTATCTCAGTACAAATTAGTTTAGCAGGTGAACAGCCATGGCTAGAGGGGCCCAGGTCTAAAACATATACCAAGAAAGTAGAGTCCAGGCAGGTAGGTTGTTTTGACTGAGGCTATTTCTTTTTTCTGCAAGGATAGGCGGCTAAGGCCTGGGGTAGTGGGATTGAAGACGTAGACAAAGTGCTAAGGAGCTTCAGCTGATATATGAGAACTGCATGTGCGTGTGTGCGCGCGCGCGCACCTGTGTGTATTTCACAGCTTTGCCTAAAGCACAATTCGTATCTAATAATTGTCATTTGTAACTACAGAGACAGTAGCACCTGAGTGAAACTTGTGTTTTGTCTTTGGATTTGGCTGCTAAAAGACTGCAATTTATGTAGCACTTTCATTTCCTGGGACACCAGATAGGTTCTGCTGTGAGGTTGGGCCGGAAATACATTAGAAGGCCAGTACTGTGCATTATTCATTATCTAAGAGGATGCTCCCAATCATGTATCACCATAAAAGTACCTACTTCTCCACAGTGCCTCTCTTTCACTTAAAGAGGAATTAAGGAAGAAATGGAGCAAATGATGTTTTATGGATGCTGTTGCTTCATCTAAGCTGTCAGTATAGCTTTGTGGTCTTAATTTAAAACCTGTTATAAAGAAGAGATCTTGGAGGTGGGAAGTAAGGGGTGTTCCACACAGCTAGCTAAACTAAATGAGAATGTGATTCTTAATGACTCTTGAGACAATGCTGAGGACAGTAAGGCTTGTAAAATTTTTGAAAAGCAGCCTGCAAATCCAATAAAGGAGGAGAAAAGATTTCTCATTTTCTTATTTTGGGAACCAGCAGGATTTCCAGCTGCATGTAATTTCAGGAAGTGGTGTGACTAGTCAATAATACTTTCCCCTTTTGCTGGGAAATGGTGGAATAATTCCACCATTGGTGAAATAAAAGTGGCTACTGAAATATATGTCATACTATTTGCCAACGGTTATTTCTTGTCCATTTAACCATATTCATTTTAATGTGAAAATAAATTCTTAGTAAATACCTTATTTAGGCATATTTTCCGGGAGTAAAAAATGTGTTGTCAAAATTTAGATCACCAAAGCCAACCAAATTAAATAAATATTTATTGCGTGCCTGATGTGTGCCAAAACATGAAGCTGGGTATTGGAAAAAACCAAAGGAAACTTGTCTTTTTTTGAACTCATGGAGCTTAGCGTCTGGTAGAAGAGGCAGGCCTTGAAACAGAACTCATAGACATAATGAAATCACCACATTGATAAGTGCTCTGCAGGGAAGGCACATGGTGCTGTGATGCCATCTGGGCATTCATGGAAGGATTACTGGAAGTGGAAATGGCATTAAACCTGAGACCTAGAAGATGAGTAGGAGTTTGCGAGATAAAGGCTAATGGCAAGTGTACTCAAGGATGGCAGACAGCATCTGCAAAAGCCAGTGGTAGAGGGGTGCAAGAATATGGTTGGTGGGGGTGGGAGGAGGCTCATGGTACAAAATAAGCTGGAGAATCAGGGGTTGACCCATGAGGTTTGCAGACTATGTGAAAAATCTTGGTCTCTATTTTAAGAGCAATGAGATGCTGTCATGGGGGTTTAATAGCAGGGATGAAGGTGGAGATGATACAGTCGTATCTCTGCTTTGGAAATACTACTCTGGCTGCAGTGCAGAGGCTGGGTTATAGAGGGGCAAAAATTCAGGTGGCAAAGCAGTTATCAAGGTCCTGTGGAAGTCCAGAGGAGAAAGGTTAGCTAAGACTATGGATGTGGACATGCCTTACAGTTTGGTTTAAGATGAATTTACGGTCTTTTCACACAGACTTTTGTCTGTATTTACACCAGCACACATCCATGAAGCTGATGGTTTGTAAGATGTAGGAGAACCTGTTCTTCAGAGTCCAGTCCTTGCTGTCCTCTCTTGCTCTACATCAGGGAAGACAAATGGATTTTTAATTCAGGTACCAACTCTGGTTGATTGGAAGTGGATGCTGGGAGAGCAATACTGAGGAGGTTTCTAAGGTCACATTTGGGCTTATCAGGAAAGAGGGCTCCAGTAGCTTTGCGATGCCTTCCCTGGGCACAGAGCTCAGTGGTGGTGTGTGTTTGCCTCCTCTGTATGTTCTCATTTCCTACCAAGTCTTCATTATTCATGTGGTGCTGAATCTCAGATCTGTACTCTAGATGAGTTTGCTTTCCTGAGTTGTAGGTAATGTTTCCATCTCTAGGAAGAGATGATCTAGAGTAACTTAGACTTATTGTGTCTCAGAACCGACTGTACTGTTTTCCTTTGTCAAAGCTGTTCTTTCTTTCTTTCTTTCTTTTTTTTTTTTTAAAGATTTTATTTATTCATTTGAGACCGAGAGATACAGAGAAAGAGAGAGCATGAGCAGGGGATAGGCAGAGGGAGAGGGAGAAGCAGGCTCCCCGCTGAGCCAGGAGCCAGACGTGGGGCTCGATCCCAGGACCCTGGCATCATGACCTGAGCTGAAGGCAGATGCTTAACTGACTGAGCCACCCAGGCGCCCCTCAAAGCAATTATTTCTGTAATGTTCCCTACTTTAGTTATTGTGCCACCATCATTACTAGGCTAGAAACCTAAGCTTTATCCTTGCCTCCTTCCCTTTCCCCCTTACATCCATTTGATAAAAATATTCCATCAATCCTACCTTATAAACGTCTCTGGAATCCTGACTTTCCTCTATTCCATTACCATCGCCTTACTTCAGTCTCTTGTTTTTCTCATAGAGATAAGAAAATCTCAGCTGGAATCTAGCTGGATTTTCATTCCTGTATTTTACTTCAATCCTGGTTCTCATTTATACCACAACCAGATTTGTCTTTCTAAATCTGACCATGTCATTCTCTAGTGGAAACTCCCTTCTTGTATATAATTGGCAATGCAGTCTCTCTAACATATGAGGCCTTTAATGGGTGGACCTTGAACTTCTCCCCAGTGTGATTTTTCACCCTTCTCCAGCTGGTGCACGCCATTTGTTAAACGTACTGAGCTTCTTGCCACCCCTCAGACTTGCCAGTTTCCTTCTTTTTTTTTTTTTTTTAAAAGATTTTATTTTATTTATTTGAGAGAGAGAGGGCACAAGCAAGGGGGAGGAGTAGAGGGAGAAGAAGAAGCAGACTCCCTGCGGAGCAGGGAGCCCTATGTGGGGCTCGATCCCAGGACCCTGAGATCATGACCTGAGCTGAAGGCAGACGCTTAACCGACTGAGCCACCCAGGCGCCCCGCCAGTTTCCTTCTTGAGTACATATCTGCACAAGCTATACCTTCTGCCTGGGATGTCCTGTTCATGCTACTCAAAGATGTACTAGTCTTTTAGTACTCATTGTAAACATCAGATCCTTCTTGGTCCAGTTAATTTCTCCAAAAGGGAGTCCTTTCATCTTGTGTTTGGGAGTATAACTCATCCCTTTGTTTGTAGTATGGTACTTCTCTCTCTGCTGTGCCTTTTCAGAGCCTTTTTGGTTTACATTCTCCATAGTAGGTTTCCCTTCTTTTTCCAAGATGCACGAGTAGCACTTGCTGCAGCCCTTATACCCACTTTCTTAGCTATTCTTTGCCTCTAATCCCTGTTTTTCTTGGATTCTGCAGTACAAGTGGTCATGGGTCATCTTTCTTTATCCTCTGAATGCTATCAGCTTTCTCATATCTGTTAAGTCAGTTTACCATCCATCCATTTGCTTTCCATCTTCTTAAGTTTTGTTAACATCTCTCATTTGGTGTTGTATCCATTTGATTCTTGTCTTAAGGATCGCTCTTGTTTATTAACTATTTATTCTAGGGGGTTTCATTTATTCAGCCTTCTATTTGTTCCATCTAGCTGTTTAGTCAGAACCTGTGCAATGGTTTTCTAATTATGCTCTTTGGTATATACTTATTTGTCTTTGAGGGGATATGCAAGGATCAGAGAATATCAGTGAATAAGTCACATCATGTATTTTTCAGGACAAGTGGCTTTTGGAATTTTTTCAGTTCTATCACTCACTATACCTCCACATGCACACTGTCATTCAGTCACCTCAACCTACTTGTACTTTGCTGTTTTGATACAGTTTTCTCTGGGCTTGGAATTCCCTTCACCTTAGCTAAAATCTCATGCTTTAAAATTTGGTTCCAGTGCCCTTTATTTTGGAAATGTTTCCCTATCCAACCCCAGGGAGCACATCATTTAGTATCTCTTTATACTCCATTTAAATGCCTCTGCTTGGCTCTCATAATGTCTTTTGCTTTCTTGTTTATAATATTTATCAGTGTATCATATTTGATTTTCTTGCCTAGTCTATAAACTAGACTGAGGTCTTTGAGGACGGGGTCTCCATTCATACTGTGTCTCCATTCCCTGTACTACAAAGTAGGCACTCAATACCCATTTGTTAAATTAATGATGACAAGGAACGCCACTCTTGGAAGTGATCAGTTTTCCTTATTTAAGGAAGTTTGTCTTACTGGAGGTGCTTTCTTCACAGTTGTAGCTGCTCTCTGGACTCTAGTGATCAGGAAACAATCTGCAGAGAATACATGTATTATGTGAAACATGGTGGTTATTGAGGGTCAAGTGTGTGTGCACGTGCATATTATTGTGGCACAGGGCAGCTTGATGAGCCTTGCAAGCACAATTTAGAGAGTCTCAATTCTATATACTGCAGGTGAAATACATTTTATGTTGAAGCAAATGGCTAATTGAGATGTGGTTGATTATTAAAGCAATGGCCTCTTGTTCAGTGTCTGTTGATGATGCAAATGGAAAACACAGCTAAAAATATCACAAATGATCTGAACAAGCGAGTCCAAAAAAAAAAAAGCAATTAGCTTGAACAGCTGGAAGCATATTTTACCACGATATGTATTTACCAATATTTGAGTAATATTGCTTCACATTTTTTTTTAATTGAGGGTAATAACATCACTCAAATCCTAGAGGAAGAAAATTTCTTTATGCTTGAGATTTTTTCTAAGCATTTCCTCCCTTCTTCTTCCTCCCAACATCTTTTTTTTTTATTTTTTTTTTTAAGTAGGCTCCACACCCACTGCTGGGCTTGAACTTTCGACCCTGAGATCAAGACCTGAGATTGAGAGTCAGACACTCCACCAACTGAGCCATCCAGGTGTTCCTCTCCCCACATCTTTAATCACACACTTAGAAATCTACAGTATGGAGTGTCAAATAATTTCAAGGACCTAGGAGAGAAAATAGGGTGGCAATATAGTAAATCATATAAAGTAGAAGCTCTGGGCTTAGATTGCCTAAGTTTGAATCCCAAATTCAGTAGTACTGTGTGACCTTGGGAAAGTTACTTAACCTCTATGTACCTCATTTGTGAAATGGGATGTAACAGTATATCTTAGTGTTGTTGTAGGAGTAAATGAGATAATACCTGTAAATTTCTTGAGAATGCTTTACATGTCATAAGCAGTCAATTATTGCTATTATTCTTTTATACTCTTGAGACCAAATAGCAGTGTTGATCTTTTTTCCAGGCATGTTGCTAAACTTCATTTTCCCCCCCGTACAGCAGAAATCATACTGACCTATATTCATATCAGTAACATAAAGAACTAGTGCAAAGATCCCCCATGTGTGTTTGATTAATGCTTTTTAGTATTTGTAATCCCTATGTCCATTCTAGAATACAATCTTTAGCTCTCATTGAAGAAAGGGAGTATTTATGGCCAATATAGAGTATGTCCTTTTATCAATATCCTGCTTAATTCCTATATTACATGAATTTTTTTCTAGGTTTCATTTTTAAAATTTGCACTTAAAACAATTTCAAACAGGAAAACAAATTTTATTAGGTCAGCCTACAAGATATTTTGACCAAATATCCATGAAGTAATGCCTGTATTATAAAACCTAATACAAAATGTCAGAATGGATTCCTACAATCCCATGTGCACTCTTGATGTGGTTTGAGATGTTATAGGCTTGAGCTGATAAGTATTTTATACGTGAATAGCAGCTGTTTAAGGGCTTCAGAATAATTTGCTTTTTTAATTTGTATGACCCCCTTCCTCCATTTTGTTTATACTACACTTGGTCAGTAACACCGTCTTTCATATATTTCATGAAAGCAAATTTCAGCCCTGTCTTGATGAATTTGATAAATTCCCAGAGTCCAGAGTAAATATTAGTGTATATGTACGCTTCTGCCTATGCATACTGATACTTGTTAAAAAGTGGCAGTCTGTGGCGACGTCTTTGTAGATGAAAACACTAAACTCCTATTATTTTTTAAAAGTATACTGTACAAAAACAAGCCATTAAAGTTAGTATTCCAGAAGGAACCAACTGGATGTCAGGTAGGCTGGTAGAATCTATATTAGTGGATAGACTCAATGAATAAACACTTCAACAGGATAAGGCTATTAGGGAAATGTGATATGAGTTCCCTATGAGAATTTCTTTTCTGAATGAAATTACCAGGGATATTAATAGGTACAGGGGAAGTTTGTATTCCTTATGAAGACTTCCAAAAAGAATTTGAAAATATTTTAGAATGTAGCTATCACAATAGCCACTATAGAACTGGAAAAAATGTTTTATAATGTAGAGAGAACTGGCTTACTGGTCGAAGGTACATAGTAGGGAGAAACAGATGACTTCTTTAGGTAAAGAAAATTAATAGTGTTGTGTGCTAAGATTTGAAGAAAGGGAGCGAAAGGGTGTACATACCAAGAAGCAAAGAAATGTAGTCTGTTTCCAAAAACTGACTCTGGTTGTTGAGCTACGTGTAAGTAGGACAGCAAACTGCCAAGGGAGTTTGCAACTACTCATGCATCATCTGTATTCTTGAGGGCTAGGAAGTGGAGCACTCCAAGGATATTGCTCTGTGATCATTAGGGAAGCTTAGAATCTGATATCCTTCATGGGAAGGCTCCCTCCATAATCAGTAGCCATTGGAAGTGTGTCATGGTTCCAAACAATAAAATCCACCTTAGCTTAACTGTGCAGGAAAGAAACTTATTAAAATATATTTGGCCAATCAAAGAATCTCCAATAGACTTGAGATGTCTGGCTCAGCCACTAAACTATAGAAACAGTGCCCCCAACAGACCTTCATGGCTACTCTAGCAAAGGCCCCACTGCTGCCACCACTTAGTTCTGATGTTGCAGTTGGTCCTGGATGTTGTGACTTCACTGATGATACTGGACTGGACCCCAGAAGTTCTGGGACTTCTGACCCTGGACAGCCAGATACATCTGCTGCCATGCTTACTGAAAGATGGATTACATCTGCATCTGCTTTCTCACGTTACCAACTTCCCAGACTGAAGTCCTGTGTGGGTGTATCACCTGCTTTTACCCAGCTGCAAGCTAGATTGGAGTTCTGGCTTCTCTGTTGAAGAGACGGGACTCAGAATGTGTGAAAATGTTCAGACAGAAAAGAAGAGTGTAGGGGCACCTGGGTGGCTCAGTCGGTGAAGCATCTGCCTTCGGCTCCGGTTGTGTTCCTGGGGTCCTGGGATCGAGTCCCACATTGGGCTCCCTGCTTAGCGGGGAGCCTGCTTCTCCCTCTCCCTCTGCCTGCCACTCTCTCTCTCTGTCAAATAAATAAAATTAAAAAAAAAAAAAGTGTACTAAAGATGCTGGATTGCCACAAACATGACAAATATTCACCGGACCCCCAAACGTGGTAGAGGAGTGTTAGCACCTTTGTATACCAATTATTTAATGCTGTTTTGTATCATTAACTGTATTAATAAAATACTGCAATAGGAATATGTGCTCTGTGTTTTAGGTTTTATTGAGAGTGCTGAGAGTGGAACAGGAGGTGCTCAAAGCTAGAAAAATTGTCAGACTGTTGACTTGCTCCTTAAATCCCAGTATATTAGAATAACAGCACTTCAGAAACACTTTGAAGGTCATTAAAAGATGAATACGAACACATATTTTACAGAATTGAAACTGCAACTCTTATTTGGATAAACTTGACAGTTTTCTCCTTTGCTCTTCATTGAACCGTATGCATAATGCTACCATAGCAGTTATAACACTGTATTCCACATAGTTCCCCACCTATCTGTATCATATACTATCTAGGGCTAAGACATGGTAAAAAAAATAGAATGTTTGCTGAATAAAATAATGGCATCAAGTTGCAAACAGGGACCTCTGGGTGTGCTCATAACTTTTTAGAGGCAGATATAATTATAACCAATGTTCTTCCCAAACATGTCTTTTGGTGTTATAGTTGGTGGGAGACAGTGAATTGGCCATGGGTAGGGGCAAGGCAAAGTGAGGGAACTACACTGTATGACAGGATTTAGGTGAAGGAGAGGTTGGCATATGTAGGCTGGCCAAGAGGAAGACTCAGTGCTTGGTTTTGTTTTGTTTTGATTTGGATGACTGGTGGAATGGTTATTGAAGGCTAGGGTAAAGTTGACATGATTACCTCAATCTTCTAGACAATTTTATATATGGCATTTCTAAGAATGTAGTCAAATACTTTATATAAGACATTTTCAAATTTGTAGTAAAAGGGTTTTGATGTGATTCAGAGCATATTACATGTTCCAATATGTAACACATAAAAACATATTGACTACCTGTTATCCTTTTGGGAAATGATTGAAGTGTTTGTTTTAAGTTAATTTATTGGGATATTAAGGACTTTCTTTTTATTTATTTTTATTTTTTATTAAAGATTTTATTTATTAGAGGGAGAGAGAGAGAATGAGAAGGGGGGAGGAGCAGTGGGAGCGGGAGAAGCAGACTCCCCACTGAGCAGGGAGCCCGATGCGGGGCTCGATCCCAGGAACCCGGGATCATGACCTGAACTGAAGGTACGCACTTAACCAACTGAGCCACCCAGGTGCCCCAAGGACATTCTTTTTAAATAAAAGGAAGCATTCTGCTTCTAACTCAGACTTTGTCACAACCAGTGACATGAATCCTCCAGATTAGAGCATTATAGGATAAATTATTATGGTATTATTAAAAACACTTGATACCAAAATGCACTGTTATAACCATGTCTTGCCAGAGATTACACAGATCTCAAACTTAATTGTATTTATATTTAATTTTATGTAGTGGGATATGATTTATCATAGGGTCAATGACTGAAAGCTGCCAAAAGAAAGCTGCTGAGTTTTAAGATCACAGTTGAAGTTCCGGCTCAATATACTACTTCATGAGGTCTTTTATATAAGAATTTTACTGATGCTGAATTCCTGTTTAGCTGTAGTTCCAGGAAAAAAGAACTGTGAATAATGTGTTTTCTGTTCATAGAAATCGGAACTTCCTACTCTGTTTTTGCCTTAACTTCCAGAAAATTAAGAGCCAGATGAATCACCCAATCCTTGACCAGCTGAGGTGCCTGGAAGCCCTGCAGCTGCCGATCCAGCCAGAGCATAAGTCCTGCTTTATTCCTGTGTCTCCACTGGCATTGTGTCAGTTTAAATACAATTATTATTATTATTTTTTTTGTGAAAGACCAGATATGTATTCGCTGCAGAAAATATGGAAAAGCATAAGATGAAAAAATCAATATTTAATCCAAGGATACCTACTGTTATTACATGATCTTCAGTGTCTTTTTGTATGTGTGTTATTGATTGTATATTTGCTAAATATGCTTATTCACAAATGTTGCCTTAATTAGGATCATACTTATCATTATCATTTATAAATACATTTATTATCAAAATATATCAAAAACGTACATTAATATGTCAAAATGTACCTAAAGCATTTTCCCAACTCACGAACTATTTTTCTAAAACATGATTTTTCTTGGCTACATAGTATTCCATTGTAATGAGAAACAAACATTAATTTTAATTTTATCAGTATAGGTAGACATTTATATTATTTCCATTATTTGTCTGTTGCAATTAACTTTGAGAGAAACAGCCTTGTAAATAATTCTGCATTCATCTTCGAAATGGGATTCTTGGATGAAAGGGTATGGATATTTATATATTTTTAAGGATATATCTCTGTATCACCTATCTCTAAGTCTTTATAGCTAAAGTTAAATGTTGGATCACTTTACTTTCCCATCACCTGCTGATGTAAGTAGTGTGTTTCCTCATGCTATTAATAATTAGATTCTCAACAGCACTAGATGGTGAATTACAGTATCTTGTTTAAATTGAAACTTCTTTGACTACTGATGTATTGGCCACATGTATTTTTATTTTTACCATTTCGATGAATTATCCTGTATTCTTTCACATTGTCTCAGTTTGCAATCCTAACTTCTGGACTCAAGTTTACAACCAAGTTCCAGTCTTGACTCTGCTAACTAACTGTGGGGACTTGATAGAACACAACCTTTTGGGGTCTCTGTTTTCTCATCTAGATAATATCAAATATATTTTTGTGCTGATCAATCAGTTTGATATATTCAGAAACAAAGATTTGGTTGGTGTCACTCAATTTTTGTCACTCCTTGCCCACATCTTCCAGTCTAGAGGGAGATAGCTACTTTGGGCACCTGTTCATTGGCGTTTCTTGCTGTGTGCGGCAGCATCAGCCCTTTGGCGGATAGAGGAATTCCATCAGCAGAGTGTGTGATCGTTCTAGCAGACACCAGCATTATGCTTCACTGGGTTATGTCAATCTCTAGTTTATGGTTTAGTGTTTACTACTCTATCGTTGACAAGCTCTACTGGGTTTTTAGTCTTATAGTAAACATTACTCAAGTGGAGAAACCTTGTAGCCATTTACTAATGAAAAATTGAATAAGTGATTTCAGGTGATTTATAAAATAGCCTGCCTATCTCAGAGGGTGTCTTGAAAAACAAATGAAATAATACATGAGAAAATATTTTATTATGAAGTGTGAGACAAATATAGGTTGTTCCTGGTCTGATCTTATCACTGCAGTTGATCTGTGGTGGCTTTCAACATTGAGTAAGTATGAGGAGTGGCATGTCTTACACGAAGTGATATCCTCCAGGTTGTCTTTTGTCATTAACTTGGTGTAAACTCATGATTGGTTTCTTGCATTCTTGTGGATGTGGTTTCAGAGCTCTGTCATTAGGACTTTGGCAAGTTTGGTAAAGACTCGCAAACTGATCTAAAGACATTCTCAGGCAACTGCATTCTTACATCCTGGTACCAATGATGAAAAACGTGTGAAGATAGGTCATCAACACTAACTTCGATCCTGAAATCGTTTTAATCCAAAATACAGACTGTGAGTAACTGTAGTGTAGCTTATGCTCATTCATATTCATACACGGAGGAAACAACACGATTAATATCATCTTTCAACAAAAGAACAGTGAGTATATTGTTTCTTTTTCCATACAGATTTTATGTCCGTGACTAAATTCATTTAAAATATACCAGTTACTTGATTTAGTATTTTAATAATTGGTCTTCTCCAAACAACCTCACAACATGGCATCATGAGAAAATAAAAACACCTTTAATGCCAAAAATCAGTGAATTGTTATGAGATAATCTTTACCATACAGGTAAGGCAGAAAATTAAGAGGACTGCTAAGGATGCTAGTTCATCTCCTGGCTTCTTGGTAATACTGAATCTCATTTATTTAGAATGATTGTTTTCTTCTGGTTAAATGCTTTGTGCATAGTAAGTTTGGTGTACCTTTTTGAATAAAAAGTATTCCAGTCACCTCATACAACTCCTTAGATGATTTCAGGATTGTGCTAAGCAGTTATCCAACATCAGGCAATGGAGTAAGTTTTCCCGGGATCTTATACCATTATTGGTAAGAATAATTGGAATGTTTCGTTTTTATGTGTAACATTCTCTGAGCAGCTCCATTGCTGTAAGGAGTTGCCTTAAAAGAGAATATGTTCTGAAGGAGATTTTGGTGGGATTAAGATGAGTAAGAGTGAATTTGGTGGCCCTGATGTTATCACAGCACTTCATAAAGGAGAGAGTCGGTAGGTGCTTCATTCTGGCTTTCATCTGCCCACTGATACTAGTGTGGAAGCATGAAGTGATGGTTATATCTGATAGATGACTTTTCAACGTAACTGTTGTTTTCTTTTTTCTTTATTTGAGCCTGTTAATAGAGCTAACCCCCACCCCTTTAGTTTGTTGCTGTCAAATTGATGAAACTTTTGACAATTGACACTCTGTCCTACTGTATAAACATTCCAGATATTCTAGCTTTCTTAAAAGCCTTTAAAGAAAGACACTATCTACTTACTTTCGAACTTAAGTTTATAGCTTTTTGATGTGGTGAATATTGTAGGATATGATTAAAATTAAGTACTTAATGTAATTCAGGAGTAATACTTTGTTCATATGTTTTGTGTATTTTGGACTTCAGGACAAATAATTTTTCTCTTTTGGGCTCTTTACATCACATTATAGAAAGTTCAGAGTTTTCATGAAGCAGGATGTAGATTCTACTTTTAACAGTTATCTCTGGAGTAACTTTTATTCTATCAAGTCAAAAAGACACAATTAGACAATTTAAGCCAGCAGATGGCACTCTTACCTTTGTGTGTATATGAAGAGCTGTTTGGGCTCAGAGATTTCACACAGCTAGATCTCAGAAACTGTTGAGGATTGCATTTCCCTGTTTTTATTTGAACACAGTTTTATAACAAAGCAATAAAATTATTTTTACTGTTATAGAGAAAAGTGGATGAATGGACAAAATCATTTCTATAGATAGTCTGTTCAATTATTTGTTAGCACGTGAAATAATTAAGATCCATATAGATGAAAAATGTACTTCCTGCAAATGCAAGTTCTATATTGTATCAGTGTCTTTTCTTCCTTTATTTATAACTCACAATCTTAATCTGATAAATCCAGCTGTGTGGACAATAGAATGAGAACAATGTCTCTCTCTTCCTTTGTTTTTGGGATTTCATAATATCCTAGAATCAAAAAGTTTTAATGCTGCAAGGAATCTTAGGGATCATCTCATTGAATACACAAACTTTTAGATGAAGAAAGCCATGGCCCACAGAGGTTAAATAATTTGTCCAATAGGAAAGTAGAGATACTCACTTTCGAGTAAAAGCAGAAAATGGGCCTCACTTTTCTCCTCGCCAAATATAACCTAATGCTCTGTAATTGTGTATTCGTCTGCTGTTCTCTGATGGCATGGAAGACAAGGAAGCTTTGGCCCCTGGACTTACTGGTAGAGACGGTTGGGTTTGTCATGCTTTGTCTGCTTTTGCTTTGCTTCACAAGATTTCTGCACAAAGTAGCTAAGATTCTAGAAATGTACCTCAGATATATCTATGTCCAAATCAGGCAAAAAGGTATGGCAGGAACAATCTTTGCTCTTGGCTATTACTAAATTAAAGAGGGCTGCATACATCTTTAATCAAATTTAATCTAATCAAAGAGGGGCATCCCAAGACCTAGGGTAACCTACATGTTTCAGGTATAAAAATGTTAAGGCCCTGAACCAGGGAAGTAAGCTTAACTTCAGTTAGTTCATTTGCATTGGAGATATTTGTGGAACCAGGGAGCATTCATAGAAAAGGAGTACAGGATTAATAGGGTAGGGCTTCCAGTTAGCCTGAGGCAAGGGGGGACTGTAAAAAGCCCTTCCTGCCACAGTAAGGGAACTTCAAAATTTTCAGTATGGCAGTGAGATGCAAAAAGCGGCTCGCTTCTCTATTCTGAATCAAATCAAATATGGATGGCTCCATTCACCTCCCTAGCAGGACAACCAAACTCAAGTGTTTTTTTTCAGGAGACCTTCTCCTCCTCACCCCCCTCACTCAGAACAGCACAAGAGCCGAGGGGGTTGAAATCAACCGGAAAAATTGGACAAGGGGCCTCTCTTCTCTGTCCTGGTTGATAGTTGCTGAGGTGTTTGCTGTTGAAGCTTGTGTGACCCATTTGAGAGTGGCTCCCCATTACTGTTCACTTGCGCCATGGGATGTGAACTTGGGCCCCTGAGCTGTGCGAAGTGCCACATGCAGACCATCACACGGAGGCGCTGCTGCTTCTCAGGTGCTTGATAAGCCAGCGTGCAGGTGTCTTCTCCTCCCAGCCTCCTACCTGCACTCAACACCATCACCCCCAGCCTCCAGTCCGGGGGCACCCAGATCTCTTCAGGATCTTTTGGCGCAAAACCCTCCAAGCCCTCCACCTCTGAGACCATACAGCTTAATCTACCCCAATGGGTCTGAACTGAAGCTGGTTACTTTCCTTCTCAGGGCATTGAGAATACAAAGGCAGATCTGGGAGAGGAGCAAAACATTTTTATTTTTTTGGCCAATAAAGGGTTCAGCAAGGAGAAGACAGATTTTAATTTCTCAGTAATACGGCATATTTCATAAGGCAACACTTTATTCTAGCCAAACATTTTTAGGATTGGTGACACTATCTGAGGAGGCGAAAGAGAAAATTCAAATTCACAGAGGCTATGGCTTCTAGTTTATACTAACCAGGTCCTCAAGCACCTGCTGGGTAAAAAATAGGTTGAGTGTAAGTGGAGCAACTGAATTAAGACTGGAATGTATGGGGGGAATAAATATTAGGTTTTTTTTTTTCCCCCAGAGGAATGGACCTCTTCTAGTCTGCAGCTGAAACGGATTACTGCTGCTTAATGGTTCTGTTGCCCAGCTTGATTTCTTATCTTCTCAGAAACTCTGAGCTTCCTATAAAATGGAATTCACACTTAATGCCTACTTAACTCCTCAGGGATCCTTGAGAATTCCCAGGGTTAATTTATGCTAAGTGCTTTTTCCCCCCCTAGTCAATAATAATACTAATAAGGCCTATTAAGATGTCATGTGGACCACTGAGCACCCCCCACCCTCTTTTTAAAGTTGTTCTTGATAAATCTCCTAGACCAGGATCTGAGATAAAATGTCAACTACTAGAAAACTTCCCAGTGAGGCAGAGGGAAAAAAAAAAAAAAAACCGTTTTGGGTACCCACGTGCCTTCCCAAATGTTGGTATAACAGCTGAACCTTGGCGATGTGCTTCATCTTCTCCGTCAGTCTTGGTGGCTGTGTTTGGGTGTATTGGAGTCTGTTGGAGTGGGTTCATCTGAGCTTCTGAGAGCCAACTGTGTGCATTGCTTTCCAACACCGTGGTGGGGGCATCATGATGGTAACTTGAAGTCAGCCACTGTGGGAGTATTTAGAAGGAGAGGTGAAGACTACAAATGATAGCTGATTGAGAACATTTATCAACACATTGCTGCCTAAAACCCACATTTGAGCCCTTTTATAAAATAATTTATTAAAAAAAAAATGCCTGGGAAGACAGGGTTTTTCACTTCAACCTTATGTGAAAAGAGTATCTCCAGAGAGATTGTGGGTGATTCATAATGGGAGGACTATTCATTGCCTCCTCTTCAGCATACATTGATTATAATTTAAAATGCCATCACTGTATTTGTTTAATAAAAGTTAATTGTGTGCCAATGACAACATATCTTTAGAGTGTACCACAATTTCACTCTCTAAAAAGAAAAACAGAAGAAAGCAAACAAGAAAATCTTTTGAATCCATGTTTTAAAAAGGTGTATGGAGAGAAAATAAGGAAGGTCATTTGAATTTTATTGCAGGTAACCTCTGTTTTTATGAAGAGCTATTTGTACCTTAATACTTATCATCCCCGCCCCCAGCTTTTCTCCCCCTCAGCTCTGTCGAGGTATATCCCATTAAACCTAAATTACTTTGACAGTTACCACAGATTTTAAAGAATCTTGTGCTAAGCCTCAGGGGACCCAAGGTGGATTAAATAGAATGATGAATTAGTGGCTGCAAAGTATCTTGCTTTTGAAAAAAAATTCCCTTCTTCTAAATACCACCACCTCCACAAACAAAAACAATCCTGTGCTTGACTCAGTGCTATATCATCATCACGTGTGTCTTTATTTTCATTAGAACCATGGTGAAGGACAAAGAAATGATTTTCTGTATATTGCTATCATATTTCATAGCAGGTTTTGTTGAGAATTCTGTTAAGTCTCCAAGAAGCTCAGGTATCAGAGATTATTGTTTGGAAAACAAACAAACAAAAGTCTTCCATGGGAAGTTAAGTAAAACGGTAGAAGGCCTTTCCTGAGATGTGGAACCCTGTATCATTGCCGATGCGGTTGTCCTTGTATTTGCTGATGTTCACACTTCAGGGACTCTCAGCTACAGAGCCAAGCAATGTCCCTAAAACCCTGAAGTCATCCATATAGTTTTCTGACTTTAGAAATATCTTATGTTGGCTTTATTCAAATATCTCAGGATCCAGTGTGAACCACAGATACACTGGAGCCCTGAGCCTCCAGCCAGAGCCCTGGGGAGCTCTACAGATGTGTACCTCTACACATGTGGCTGGCTCCCCTCCTCTGTCCCTCCAGGGACAGAGTCTGATTAGAGTACCAGAAACTTACCATGTAGCTTATACTTTATAGTCTTCTTATGTCTTCTCTCCCTAAAATCGTTATCAAGAAGTTATCCTTCATTTTTTGTATCTTATTAGGAGTGAAATTGTGGATGTTTGATGGTTAGAGTCACATTGGTGCCTGGGTTTTCCTGTGAGCCTGAGTATGTCAGATCTTAAAGTTCATGGATTGAGGCACACGTGATCCTTAAGCCAGTGTAATTCTCTAATCTTACTAACCCAGCAAAATATAAGAGATATGCTCAGAAGTTCTGATACATTATAAGAATAATGCTCTGAATTTCTGACATCTGGTCTTTTAAGTTAAGATATTTAGGTTCGATCTATGTATTTTCATGCATTGGAATTTATTTATGAAGGCAGTTATTTAACAGACATTTATTGAGACCAAAAATACATATATGAAATGAATCAAGACAAATCTGAAACAACAAAGAAACTATGAATAATAATACCTAATATTTCCTGCCCATTTTCCCTGTGCCAGGAACCGTGACAAGGGCTTTTTAAGAAATTATTCATGGAGAAAACCTAGGATCACACAGCTTGTAGGTTTTTGAGCCAGGATATGAGCACAACTGGTTTGAGTATATGGGCTTAACCCTCTGCAATACATCTATCACATTGTATAAAATAGTACAAATGGGCACCAAGGGGATAGCTGCAGAGTGATTGGAGAAGGGAAGACTTCTTGAAAGACCTAAATTTGGAGCCAGTTTTTGACATATGTTCCTGTGGCTTAATGCCGTTGGATATAATAACAACTTTAAAGTACATAGATTTACAAATTTGAAGATCATTTAAAATTTTGGGAGGAGCAAATGGTACATGTGTTAGCTTAAATTTGCGGGCACAAATAATTTCTCACTGTTTCGCATTCCTTCATTTCTCCAATCCATCATAACACCACTGCTAGCATTTTCATGCACTGTTACTTAGCTCAAATACCTTCCCACTATCACTGTCCCAAGCTTTGGTCCACAAATTCATATTCATCACCTCTTTTGCTGTTGGTCAACAGAATACTTTCATGATCTTAGCCCTTATCATGGTGTCTGGCTTATCATAGGTTCTTAGAGATACTGGTTGAATGAATTCTAATGAAAGATTATCTCATTTTTTGTCTTAAATTCTTTCTTGTTTTCAAAGCTGTATTATTTTTATTAATCTAACTTTCTCATTGCAAATTCATTCTACTCCTCCCCTTGTAAAGAGGAAAGAGATGTAACACTGAGCTCTTAATGAGAATGAGAAGGGTAGGAGGCATTACTGACAGCCCTCCCAAAACTTATGTGAAATGCAATTCTGAGACAGGAGACCCACCCTCGTGAAAGCTAAAAAGTTCAATTCAGACAGAAAGGCTTCCTGATGCTCATTTGTGTTTAAGTGGTGTATGTTAGAAGGTTGTTCTATCAGTGGCTGCCAGAAAGAATCTGTTGATGATTTGACTCTGAAACTGTTCAGTGGAGTGCCTGCCTGTACAAGTGGTCAGGAGTAAGCTAACTGCTTCTTTAGACATTTTTTTTTGGACTACACTCATGCCTTTCCCAAAGGGACATTGTCACATACTGTTTGCACAAGGGCTTCCTATTTGTAACTTTGCCAGGACCGTGTCCAGTGTGATTCTGCTCGCATACCCAAGACTCCCCGAGTTGCCAATATTCAAACATTGTTAATGACCTTACTAAGGCCATTTGATAAAACATTTACATCATTGCTTGTCTTATATCTTATTCTTGACACATACTGGAATGTCTGTACTACATTTCCCCACATCCTTCATTTACCACATATTTGTTTGATGGGGTGGTTTTGAGTTGTTAGTGTTCTGGTACTTTTAATTCCTTTTTGGCTAGAACCTAAGTGTTTGGTTTGCCAGGTCATGAGCCTTGCACCTTGGCAAGAAAAACACTGCAAAGGCACAATAATAAGGAGTATTGCTTATTAAGAGGTCTCAAGTAGTTCATCTGCCTGCCTCACTGTTACTTTGGGAAGAGTTCCTTTACTTCTCTGTGATTCTATGAAACGAAGAGCCAGTTTGACCCCAAAGGGTATCTGCAACTGTTGTCCTGTCTTGTACCATTTCTAGGTAATTGCATTTCTCTTCCATGAGTTGTGAGTTGCCTATTCGCTGGAATCACTTTTTTAAAAAAATTTTATTTTATTATGTTAATCACCATACATTACATCATTAGTTTTTGATGTAGTGTTCCATGATTCACTGTTTGCATATAACACCCAGTGCTTCATCCAATACATGCCCTCTTTAATACCTATCACCCGGCTAACTCATCTCCCCACCCCCTCCCCTCTAGAGCCCTCAGTTTGTTTCTCAGAGTCCATAGTCTCTCATGGTTTGTCTCCCCCTCCGATTTCCCACCCTTCATTTTTCCTTTCCTATCTTTTTTTTTTAAACATATAATGTATTACTTGTTTCAGAGGTACGGGTCTGTGATTCACGTCTTACACAATTCACAGTGCTCACCATAACACATAGCTTCCCCAATGTCTATCAGCCAGCCACCCCATCCCTCCCACCCCCCACCACTCCAGCAACCTTCAGTTTGTTTCCTGAGATTAAGAATTCCTCATACCATGGAATCACTTACTTTCTTAATAGAAGTAGCTTCTGCCTCAGATCATTGTCACCTCATGGTCCCTTGATACTTTAAAAAATCTGTTTAGATTCCCAAATGGCAACTTTCTCTTGACCTCTGGGCTATATGGCCCTTAACTTTGAACTTATTGAACCTCTTGTTTTATCCTGGTGTAGTTCATTTCTGTCTGGTCTATCTTAGAAATTCCTATGAGAATATTGGTCTGAGTCTAGTAAAGGGGATTTTGTCCTTAATGCGTCACTCAGCGGTTAGGCTCTTCTTTTTATTCTGTTTGCTGTGATCTTTATGATGTAACCAGCAAAAACAACATGAATTCACTTTTTTTTTTACTGTTGAATGTTTAATATGAACATATACACTTAGGACATTTAAGGATATCTATACTTGAAGCTGTATCCACTACAGTATGCACTTCTTGGTTATCTTCTAAAAGTCCCCATCCTCAGCTTTATGGCTGCATCCTAATTACTCTAAAGTTGTGTTTCTCATCCTTGGCTACATTTCTGAATCATCTGAGGTGCTCCTAAAAAAAAAAAAAAAATGTTCCAGTCCCACCCCAGATATACTGAATCAGAGTCTCTGAAGTGTGGGAACTGGGAGTTTTAAAAATTACTTTCTAGCTGATTCTAAAGTACAGTTGTGATAGAGAACCATAGTTTCAGCCAATCAGTGTTTTAGGACAATTTCCCTGGTGGCTATTATTGGTGAACTTCTTATGGTAAGGAAGCATATTTGAACTCAAAGTCCAAGTGAATGAGGAAATGTGTGGCCCCAGTTGCTACTGGCTGTCATCTCATGACCAGCCTTAGGATGAAGGTGATGCTTTGGACAGTAAAGCAGAGAAAGTGGTCTCTGGTGACATCTTTGGGTGATTGAATCAATTAACTCCGAAACTTGCCCTACCTTTGGACTCCTGTTACATGAGAAAAAAACTTCTAAGTCAAAGAAATTGGGATCAGAGAGATTAAATGGTTCATGGAAGAAATGAAAAGCCAGGTCTAACAGTTCAGTTTTCTTCCTGCACGCTCTATGAAGTTACCTCTCAAGAAATTGGTGAGTTTAGAAGAGGTGAGAAAACAGTACCCGCTCCCAGGAAAGTCATAATATCTTTGAGGAAGATAAACCACAGTTGTTAGGAATCATGCCAAATGATCTTGTAACAAACTCTGGCAGCATGTTTGAGTTTACAAAGAGTATTGACATCTATTACCTCTTTTAATCCTCTCAAGAAACTCTTAGGTAAGGATATTATTAATACCTACTTTACAGCTGAGGAGATTGAGGCTCAGAGAAGATTTACTATTTGCCCAAGATGATCTAGTCAGTAACTGAGCTAGGAACTGAACCCAGGTATTGAGATTCAAAATCCAGTGCCCTTTTGGCTATGCCCCTTGCTGTGAATGCTCTCTGTGTTTTAGAATTCCATTATCATAAGGATTCAGGAGAAAGTGATGCTGTACTATCCCCAGGTGTAATAGAGACTTGGCATACACATGAATTTATTCTACATGGGGAGTTGTGTATTTCTGTTGTTAAATATGGAAGGTGGATGAAGTTCATAGAAATTGTTGAGTTCAAGGGAGGGAAGTGTTATCTTGGGAGATTAGAGAGTAGGGTTTCTGTGGAGGATTTAATTTGGTTGAATGGCTCAAGATTGCCTATCAATGGGAGTTGGTACGCCTATTTTATTTCTTTGTTTTATTGTCTCATCTTGTGCACTTTTGCTCATCCTTTTCTGGATACAATAGCCACATTCTTGATAAACACAGAATATGTGGAAGTTCCTGCCATCTGTGTTCTAGATAGAGCTTTCTTCTCTTTTCCCCCAGTCCCACCAAATTCATGGTAAACCAGTTGCCTCTGTCTCTAAACTAAGCTGCTTCTGCAACTAGTTTTTCCCCTAACTTCCCACAGGATAAAAAGAACAGCCTAGCAATCTTCCCTTTGTATTGCTCATAATTCTGGGAAGATAGTAAACCAATTATATAGTGCAGCTGTACAAACATCCCAACTATAATCTATGAAGTTCAGATTGTGAACACATTTTCATTGTCTTCTCTCCCCATATGGAATCTCATTGTTTCTTTTAATTATATTTTAAAAATGTGTTTATGTAAGATAGAATGTTCTTTAGCTAAAGTAAATTTAAGCTACATTGAAATGTTGAAATGAATTTTTTGAGGGAAAAACGTTTTTGGGAGAAAACTTACTTAGAATGAATAATAGTATTTGGGAATGGGAACGATTGAATTTTTGAGTCTAGTTTAGACTGTGTCAGCATAAGATTCCCCTTTCATGTTTCTCAGCAGTTACTTAACTGGGACCACCTCTTGGGATAGGTACCTAGCTTCGAAACCCAAGTCACTCTGTTAAAGGTATAATCATTGCACTGAATATTTATGAGCACTTACTGTAAAGCAGAGCCTACTTCAAGCGCTTTATGTGAATTAGGCTATTTAATTTTCAAAATGGCCTGATGATGTGCTTATAGTTACTATCCCCATTTTGCAGACAAGGAAACAAAGGTAGAGAGAGGTGAGTAAATTGCTCTTTGTCATCTACCAAGCCAGTGTTTAAGCCCAGGCATCTTTAATCAGATCAACACTTTCAATCAAAATGCTTAAATAGCTTCCGTCAAAAGGAAGTAACCTATTTAATTGGTTTTCCTTTAAGTGACCTCTTTCTTTCTGCAGCCACTAACTGGTTGACCAGTTAACTAGTCAACCAGTCTTAAAGTGACAGTGACACAGTTTTCTGTATCTCATTACCAAAAGGCAACTGGGAGAAATAATTTCCTGGAAGCAATTAGAGAAAGAGAAATAAGTTTTGCAGCTCTATTTTAAACATGTGGGCAAAATTACCTGTTAAATTTTATTTCTTTCACTTCTTGATTCTTGAGATGGTTTCACTTTGCCTGTAATAAAAAATATAACCATCTGTTGAATATTCCATATTCTGTACTTTTGACTTTACTGCATCCTCCTAGAAAATACTTCATTGAGTCTCAAGGACAAATTCATTCATTCTTTTTTTTTTTTTCTTCAGTCCATACTTGTAATTCTCTAGGAAGTGACAAATTTTCAAATGAATTGTTTCAATTGGTTGCCCATTGTTCACATGCTCTGCTGTGTTAGGAATGTAGCTTTGCTCCTCCTTAGAAGACAAGTAGTGGATTAGTGCTGGCTAATGATGAAAGGAATACACTTCCTCTAGTTCTCGATGTTTCTTTCTGTAAATCTGACTTTTCCCATAGCATATTTTAGATACTTTAAGGATGGGGCGCAGAAGAAAAATGACTTTTCAAAGCTCATGTGTTTAGAGAGACAGACCTGGAGTCACTATCTTAGCCTAGACTACTTTCAGCTAAATTTCACCTCCTCTCTCATCTTGATTGCTCTTTAATCTTTTTAGATTCTAGTCAAGCACACTTTTTGAAGGGCTTGTCATTTCTCTTTGTTTTTGGAAATGTACCAAATACAAGACCTGCCATGTTCTGAGGACCTGAGGAACTCCTGCTCTGGCTTCTGTCTAGTTCTGGTGATCAGGATAACCAGGGATGATAAAGCTTTAAACAGCTGAGTCACACTAGTAACACAGAAAAGAGAAAGCTTGACAAATGGAGATGCTAATTAGCTAATTTGTCCACCTTGACTTTTGTTAAGTACTGCTCCATTGAACTGTTATTCTTCCATTTCTTGGAAGAATGCTGCAAGAAACATCCTTATGAAATCTGATACTACATTTGCATGTTATTAAGGGGGATGTTATTAAGGAAGTTGCCTATAACATGGCTCAGTGCCCCATTAGGTAAGTCCCATGTGAGAATTCCCATTTAGTTCTAAGTGCAAAGAAAAGTTCTGCTTTCTCTGACAAACCATTGCATCTTTAGTTCTCCCTTCTTTTTTTTTTTTCGCTTGAGACACTGATTGTATTTGTGGGGGGTTAGGGAAACAGTGGAATGAGAAATACAAAACGGGAGAGAGCAGACGTCACAGATGCCAGGACCCCTAGAACTCCTAGCTCTCATCCTCGCTGTCCATTGACTCTGTTCCCACTTCTTCATAATCCTTCTCCAGGGCAGCCAGGTCCTCTCTGGCCTCTGAGAACTCCCTTCCTCCATGCCTTCGCCCATGTCCCAGTGCACAAAGGCCCGTTTGGCATACATCAGGTCAAACTTGTGGTCGAGGTGGGCCCAGGCCTCGGCAATGGCTGTGGTATTGCTTAGCATGCAGACTGCCCGCTGCACCTTGGCCAGGTCGCCCCCAGGCCCCACTGTGGGGGGCTGGTAGTTAATGACAACCTTGAAACCTGTGGGACACCAGTCCACAAACTGGATGGTATGCTTGGTTTTGATAGTGGCAATGGCGGCATTCACATCCTTGGGCACCACTTTTCTGTGGTAGAGCATGCAGCAGGCCATGTATTTGCCATGACGGGGGTCACACTTGACCAGCTGGTTGGAGGGCTCAAAGCAGGCGTTGGTGATCTCTGCCACTGACAGCTGCTCATGGTAGGCCTTCTCAGCTGAGATGATGGGGGAGTAGGTCACCAGGGGGAAGTGGATGCGGGGGTAGGGCACCAGGTTCGTCTGGAACTCTTTGAGGTCCACGTTGAGGACCCCGTCGAAGTGCAGGGAGGCCGTGATGGAGGACACAATCTGGTCGATGAGCCGGTTGAGGTTGGTCTAGGTGGGGCGCTCGATGTCCAGGTTGCGGTGGCAGATGTCATAGATGGCGTCGTCCACCATGAAGGCACAGTCCGAGTGCTCCAGGGTGGTGTGGGTGGTCAGGATGGAGTTGTAGGGTTCCACAACCACTGTGGATACTTGGGGGGTGGGGTAGATGGCAAATTCCAACTTGGACTTGGTGCCATAGTCAATAGAAAGCTGCTCCATCAACAGGGAGGTGAAGCCTGAGCCAGTGCCACCCCCAAAGCTATGGAAGATCAGGAAATCCTGAAGCCCGGTGCACCGGTCTGTCAGTTTTCGGATTTGGTCCAGCACAAGATTGATGATCTCCTTCCCCACAGTGTAGTGGCCTTGGGCATAGTTGTTGGCAGCATCTTCCTTGCCAGATATCAGCTGCTCAAGGTGGAAGAGCTGCCTATAAATGCCAGTTCTTACCCCATCTATGACAGCAGGCTCCAGGTCCACAAAGACAGCCCAGGGCACATGCTTGCCAGCCCTGGTCTCACTGAAGAATGTGTTGAAGGAGTCATCGCTGCCACCCAGCACCTTATCACTGGGCATGGTGCCATTGGGCTGGATGTTGTGCTCCAAGCAGTAGAGCTTCCAGCAGGCATTGCCCATCTGCACGCTCACCTGGCCCACATGGATGGAGATACACTCATGCATGGTTGTTCCGACAGGTGACGTTTGCCGAGGGTAGTTGACTGCAGACGCGTTACGAATCTCCAGCAACACCACCAATCCCCTTTAGTTCTCCCTTCTTAACAAAAATCAATCAGAATTTTCTTATCTCTTTGGCTAACTTAGAAAAATGAATTATATAAACACTTATGATCTCAATACTCTCTTTACTCCCTCCCTACACATCTTAAATTTTCCCAGGAATGATTTATTATTATTATTATTATTATTATTATAGTTTACTATTTTATTAGATGTGTTTTTGTGTGTTACTTGAAATTCTTTGCAAAATCTAGTTGATGTATAAAATATCTATTAAAAAGTTATAAATTGTGAGAATAACAACTGGGTGAGGAATGGGTTTTGTCCTTTATCTGGGAGACCAGATTTTTTCTTATAAAAGAAATTCTTTTTATTCTTTCTATTAGCGACAAAAAATATTTCCTCTACCCTCTCAGGTTGCTGAGTGGAGTCCTGCTAATTAAACTGATGAAAGACAGATTAGCAAGAGAAAAGCCAGATTTTTACTTGTGAATGTATATTGGTGTTTACAGAAAATGTGACTCAGGAGGCACTTAGAATTTGGGGCTTATATCCATCTTAATGAAGAAGGGTACTCATGGGAAAACAACTGACTTTTAGGAAAGATAAATGGACCCATAGAATAGATGGGAGATATGATAGTTTTGTGAGAATGTTTGTTTAGGCAATTCCTTATCCTGGTGCCAACTTCTTTTCTTTGGTGATAGGAGTCATTCTTCCCTGGTTATGAAAGTCCTGGGGAGGGATTAATTCTTTTGGAAGGCTCTGCTTTTAGGCAGGTAAAGGGAGTTCAGAAAAAAACAAAAACAAAGAACTCTTCACAGTGGTATGTTCTGGATCTATGTACTTTGAAAGATCACTGCCCTCAGGAGGAGAAGTTAATCTGGTTAGACCATTTGACATTGCAAAGTTCTTTCAAAAACCAGGACTTTTATTTAGCACGTCTCACATAAGGGTAGAACAGCTATTTTATTGAAAGAAGCACATATTGAAAGAAGTTGTTTCTTTCTGTGCTTTTATTTTGCCCTGTTATTTGTTTTGTTTTTAGTCTAACTAGGCTCCCAGGTTCCTAATTACTTTATTCATGCCAGAATTAGAGAGTTAAGTACTGGATTAGGCAAAAGTTAATTCAAATACATAGGATTTGCTCAACCAGAAATAGATAGTATCTTATAAAATTATGTTGTAGTATCAAGTCCAAGGTACATTCCCAGTCTGTCTACTCGTTTTTGTCTCAACTGTTTACCCTATTTGTTTGTTTCTTTAACTAAATCAATTCCCATTTATACTGTAATAATTTACTAAATTATCACTTTGTTACTTTTCTTGCATCCCTGCAACCAATCCATTTGTCCTACAATGTGGACAGTGTGATCTTTTAAAGGTAAGAGAGATTATTGAAAGTTGGAAACCTTTCATGGTTATCTACTGTCCTTAGAACAAAACCCTAACTTCTCAGCATGGCCCACAAAGCCCAGAATGACTTTGGTCCTGCAACTCATCTTGGGGCTCATTTCATATCATCTCCCCTTGCTCATTGCTTTCTGGACACAGTGGCTGTCGTTCTCTTCCTGCAGTTGTTGCCTAGGGCCTTTGTGCAAAGTGTTTCCCTTGCTTGGGCTATCTTTGTCCAGATTTTCTCATGATTGGTTCTCATCATTTGAGTATCACTTTTCCAGGGAAACTCTCTCTGACCTGTAGTCACCCTCTTACCCTATCCACTTTCTCTCACATCGCCTTGTTTTATTTTCTTCTGATCACCATTCCTATTGGAAATTGTTTACTTGTTTATTGTCCATCTCCTCCACAGAATGTAAATGTAAACTCAGTAAGACTAAGACGCTGTCTACTTTATTCTTTACTGTGATTTTATTACCTTCCTTAATATGTACTTACGGGTGATTGATTGAGTGAATCATGTCAAATAGAGAACAAAAATGATTGTACCACCTTCTAAAATAGAGTGATGTTTCCCATTCAGACAGTAAATTAATGGGACAGATGTGGAAATTGAATTTTGAATTTATTTTATATGAATATTTTAAAAATAATTTTACTCAAATGCGTGGGAAGACTTTCATATATATAATGCTTAAAATTTTGACATAAGCATAAACTGTTTTAAAAAAGATTTATTTATTTAGAGAGGAAGAGAGAGCATGAACAGGAGGGGCAGAGGGAAAGGGAGAGATAATCTCAAGCAGACTCTGTGCTGAGCTGACAGCAGGGCTGATCTCACCACCCTGAGATCACAACCTGAGTCAAAACCAAGAGTTGGATGCTTAACCTACTGTGCCACCCAGATGCCCCATGAAATAAGATAAACTTTCAGAAAGCTAGAAGTACGATACCAGAACCATTTTTTTTCCTGAACCATTTGGTAGTGTGTTACTTACTCCTGAATATTTTTATGTGTATTTCATGCTAAGGATATTCTCCTGTTTAACCAAATTCAACCACCAAATGAGGAAATGTACATTGATTCATTAATCTGGTATATTTTTCGGGATCCATTAAAGTTTCATCAGTTCCAATAATGCCAAAAAAAAAAAAAAAAAAAAAAAAAAATCCAGTAGACTAACTTGTTGCATGTAGTTGTCATTTCCCTTTAGCTTTTTTTACTTTGGAACAGTTCTTAGTCTTCTTAACTTTCACAGTCTGGACACTTCCTTTGTAATAAGAAAGTATTTTATGGGAAGGTACATTATAAAATATATAAAATATCTCTTTTTTTATCAAACTATCAATTTATCCATTTAATTATATTTGTTTCTCATTTTATTCAATGTGTTATATTCCATTGCTATCTTTATTTAAAATGATCAAATTGCCCTCAATTTAACCAGTAGAAATTTGTTCAAGCTAGTTTCTGTGTCCTTTTGATATATCTTCTTCATTCTTGCACATACACCTTTGCTCTCTGACATAACAAGATGTTCCAGGCTCATCTTGTATTTTCCTTGCTTTAATTTTGTCTATAATTAGCCATGTCCCCAAGGACCCTTAATTTCCTTTAGTGGAGAATGGTAATTAGAAACCAAGATCTGGACACCAAGTGTATTCCTTGTGACTGATATGTCATTGCTTCCAGGCCCTCACAGTGGGCTGACCTAAGGAATAAAAATACATGTAATATACATATTTATATTTATTTGTCTCTCTGTATCAATATCAATCTGTGTGTCAAAACTATAAATTCACACAATTCCTTCAATTCCAGTCTTCCTTAATCATATCCTAATCTGTCTCTTTGGGTGAGTTTACGTGTGATGACTTTATCAGCCTAACTGTCCCCTAAGTCTGGTCTAATCTTCAATTAAAAAAAAAAAATTCCATGATCATTGTATCTGTTGTCTGAGAAAAGCTGTGGGCAGGATTCTGGGGCAAGGCATAGGGGAATATGTTAAGAAGTGTATACTAAATATTAAATGATTGTATAATAAGTTTTCATAACTATCATACTTTTTGTTAAAATTCATAATAATGTAGCACCTTTTCCTATTTCTACAATCTGAATTCAGGGAATCACTGTTTATGTTTTTGCTGCTTTTTTAAAGCTAAGGATAAGCTTCTCAATACTCTTGAAGTTTGACTACTTCGCTTATTTTATATATATATATATATATATTTATCATGTTTATATGATATAGGACATAGTTGTGTAAAAATAGGATCAACTTATGATCTGGGAGTAGGTAAAATGAGATGTTTAGCAATTTTAGGATTCCTCAATAAACATCAATGCCAAATCATCTTATACCCGGTAAATGCCAAGCAGTTGAGAAGGAAGACAGCAAGTATTTGGGCAGTCGGAAATAAGGTGCCCGGGGGGAAGAGCAAGATGGCGGAGGAGTAGGAGACCTAAATTTCGTCTGGTCCCAGGAATTCAGCTAGATAGGGATCAAACCATTCTGAACACCTACCAACTCAACAGGAGATCGAAGAAAAGAATAGCAGCAACTCTTGGAACAGAAAAGCGACCACTTTCTGGAAGGTAGGATGTGCGAAGTGAATCCGAGGCGATATTCGGGAAGATAGATGGTGGGGGAGGGGGCCTCTGTCAGCCGCTACTGGCAAGAGAGCAGCAGAGCACAAAGTCGGAACTTTTAGAAGTCGGCTCCGCTGAGGGACGTCACTCCAGTGGCTAAGCGGGGGGTGGAACCCTCGCTGGGACAGTGTGGTCTCGGGACCCTCAGGGTCACAGAAAGACCGGGGGTGCCTGAGTGCGGCAGAGCTCCCAGGTATCAGAGCAGGGAAGCTGGCTGCAGAGACAGAGCAGAGGAGTGGGCTCTCAGCTCGGCGTTGCCATAAACCGTGATCCGTGGCACAGTCGGGCCACTGCTCCTCCAGCAGGGACCCAACAAGCAGCAGATCTGGAGAGACTCCCCTTCCTTCCCCAGGAGGAGTGGGGCAGGAGCGCACCACAGGGATCTGCTGGGTTTGGAGACTCCACACGGGTTCGGGTGCCAGAGATAGAAACGCTCGGTCATAGGCTGGTGAGCACAGAGTGCAGCCGGAGACCGGGGAGACGGGAGTGATTGATGCTTTTCTCTGGGGACTCACTGAGGAGTGGGGCCCCGAGTTCTTGCCTCTTCCGGGGCAGAGATTGGGAAGCCGCCATTTTCACTCTTGTCCTCCAAAGCTGTACGGAAAGCTTGCAGGGAACAAAAGCTCCCGAGACCAAACCCGAGCAGATTACTTAGCCCAGACCTGGCAAGGGCGGGCAATTCTGCCTCCGGCAAAGACATTTGGGAACCACGGCAACAGGCCCCTCCTCCAGAAGATCAGCAAGAACAGCCAGCCAGGACCAAGTTTACCAATCAATGAGAACAGCAGAACTCCAGCACTAGGGGAATATTGCACATAGAAATCATGGCTTTTTTACCATGATTCTTTAGTCTTTCACAGTTAATTTTTTTTTAACTTTTTTTTTTTTTGAATTTTTCTTTTTCCCTTTTTCAACCAACATCTTATCAATCCCTTTTTAAAAAAATCTTTTTTATTTTTCATTTTTAGAGTCATATTCTATCCCTTCATAGTAGTTAACCTTATTTTTAGTATATATATATATAAGTTCTCTCTTTAAAATTTTGGGATACAGTTTCTTCTAACAGACCAAAATATACCCTAAATCTCTAGTGTATGGCTTTATTCTAGTCTCCTGCCTGATCAAATTCTCTCTCCCCCCCTTTTTTTTTAAATCCTCTTCTTTCTTTATTCAGCCAACTTCTTATCAATTCCTTTTATAAAATCTTTTATAATTTTCATCTTGACAGTCATATTCCATCACTTCATTGTATTTACCCTTATTTTTGTACATATATAAGTTTTTCTTTCTTTAAAATTTTGGGAGCCACGTTCTTCTAACAGACCAAAATACACACAAAATCTAGTGTGCGGCATTGATCTATGCACCAGCCTGATCATATTTGATCATATTCTGGTTTTTTGTTTGTTTTTATCTTTTTCTTTTTCTTTTTTTTCTTTTTTCTTTCTTTTCCTTTCTTTTCCCCCGGTTTCAGGTCTCTTCTGATTTGTTTAGTGTATGTCTTTCTGGGGTTGTTGTTACCCTGTTAGCATTTTGTTCTCTTATTCATCTATTCTCCTCTGGACAAAATGATAAGATGGAAAAAATCAGCCCCCAAAAAAGAACAAGAGGCAGTACTGACTGCTAGGAATCTAATCAATACGGACATTAGTAAGATGTCGGAACTAGAGTTCAGAATGACGATTTTAAAGATACTAGCTGGGCTTGAAAAAAGCATGGAAGATATTAGAGAAACCCTTTCTGGAGAACTAAAAGAACTAAAATCTAGCCAAATCGAAATCAAAAAGGCTATTAATGAGTGCAATCAAAACTGGAGCCTCTTAACTGCTAGGATAAATGAGGCAGAAGAGAGAATTAGGGATCTAGAAGACCAAATGATGGAAAATAAAGAAGCTGAGAAAAAGAGAGATAAACAACTACTGGATCACGAGGGCAGAATTCAAGAGATAAGTGATAACATAAGACGAAACAATATTAGAATAATTGGGATCCCAGAAGAAGAAGAAGAGAGAGAGGGGCAGAATATTGGAGCAAATTATAGCAGAGAACTTCCCTTATTTGGGGAAGGAAACAGTCATCAAAATCCAGGAGGCACAGAGAACCCCCCTCAAAATCAATAAAAAAGGTCAACACCCCGACATCTAATAGTAAAACTTATGAATCTCAGAGACAAAGAGAAAATCCTGAAAGCAGCTCGGGAGAAGAGATCTGTAACCTACAATGGTAGAAACATTAGATTGGCCACAGACCTATCCACAGAGACCTGGCAGGCCAGAAGGGACTGGCATGATATCTCCAGAGCACTAAATGAGAAAAATATGCAGCCAAGAGTACTATATCCAGCTAGGCTGTCATTGAAAATAGAAGGAGAGATAAAAAGCTTCCAGGACAAAGAAAAACTAAAGGAATTTGCAAACACGAAACCAGCCCTACAAGAAATACTGAAAGGGGTGCTCTAAACAGAGAGCCTAAAAGTAACATAGACCAGAAAGGAACACAGACAATATACAGTAACAGTCACCTTACAGGCAATACAATGGCACTAAATTCATATCTTTCCATAGTTACCCTGAATATAAATGGGCTAAATGCCCCAATCAAAAGACACAGGCTATCAGATTGGATAAAAAAACAAGACCCATTGATATACTTTTTGCAAGAGACTCATTTTAGACCCAAAGACACCTCCAGATTGAAAGTGAGGGGGTGGAAAACCATTTACCATGCTAATGGACACCAAAAGAAAGCTGGGGTGGCAATCCTTATATCAGAAAAATTAGATTTTATTTTATTTTTTATTTTTTTTTAAAGATTTTTATTTATTTGACAGAGAGAGATACAGCGAGAGAGGGAACACAAGCAGGGGGAGCGGGAGAGGGAGAAGCAGGCTTCCCGCAGAGCAGGGAGCCCCACGTGGGGCTCGATCCCAGGACCCTGGGATCATGACCTGAGCCGAAGGCAGACGCTTAACGACTGAGCCACCCAGGCGCCCCAGACAAATTAGATTTTAAACCAAAGACTATAATAAGAGATGAGGAAGGACACTATATCCTACTTAAAGGGTCTATCCAACAAGAAGATCTAACAATTGTAAATATCTATGCCCCTAACATGGGAGCAGCCAATTATATAAGCCAATTAATAACAAAAGCAAAGAAACACATCGACAACAATACAGTAATAGTGGGGGACGTTAACACCCCCCTCACTGAAATGGAGAGATCATCTAAGCAAAAGATCAACAAGGAAATAAAGACTTTAAATGACACACTGGACCAAATGGACTTCACAGATATATTCAGAACATTCCATCCCAAAGCAACAGAATACACATTCTCCTCTAGTGCCCATGGAACATTCTCCAGAATAGATCACATCCTAGGTCATAAATCAGGTCTCAACCGGTACTAAAAGATTGGGATCATTCCCTGCCTATTTTCAGACCACAATGCTTTGAAATTAGAACTCAGTCACAAGAGGAAAGTTGGAAAGAACTCAAATACATGGAGGCTAAAGAGCATCCTTTAAAAGAATGAATGGGTCAACCAGGAAATTAAGAATCAAAAAAATTCATGGAAACCGATGAAAATGAAAACACAACTGTTCAAAATCCTTGGGATGCAGCAAAGGCAGTACTAAGACAATAGCAATACAAGCCTTTCTCAAGAAACAAGAAAGGTGTCAAATACACAACCTAACCCTACACCTAAAGGAGCTGGAGAAAGAACAGCAAATAAAGCCTAAACCCAGCAGGAGAAGAGAAATAATAAAGATCAGAGCAGAAATCAATGAAATAGAAACCAAAAGAACAGTAGAACAGATCAACGAGACTAGGAGCTGGTACTTTAAAAGAATTAACAAGATTGATAAACCCCTGGCCAGACTTATCAAAAAGAAAAGAGAAATGACCCAAATCAACAAAATCATGAATGAAAGAGGAGAGATCACAACCAACACCAAAGAAATACAAATAATTATAAGAACATATTATGAGCAACTCTATGCCAGCAAATTAGATAATCTGGAAGAAATGGATGCATTCCTAGAAATGTATCAACTACCAAAACTGAACCAGGAAGAAATAAAAAACCTGAACAGACCTATATCCACTAAGGAAATTGAAGCAGTCATCAACAGTCTCCCAACAAACAAGCCCAGGGCCAGATGGCTTCCCAGGGGAAGTCTACCAAACATTTAAAGAAGAATTAGTACCTATTCTTCTGAAACTGTTCCAAAAAATAGAAATGGAAGGAAAACTTCCAAACTCGTTTTATGAGGCAACCATTACCTTGATCCCCAAACCAGACAAAGATGCCATCAAAAAGGAGAATTACAGACCAATATCCTTGATGAACATGGATGCCAAAATTCTCACCAAAATACTAGCCAATAGGATGCAACAGTACATTAAAAGGATTATTCACCATGACCAAGTGGGATTTATCCCTGGGCTGCAAGGTTGATTCAACATCCGCAAATCAATCAATGTGATACAATACATTAATAAAAGAAAGGACAAGAACCATATGATCCTCTCAATAGATGCAGAAAAAGCATTTGACAAAGTACAGCATCCTTTCTTGATCAAAACTCTTCAGAGTATAGGGATAGAGGGTACATACCTCAATATCATAAAAGCCATCTATGAAAAACCTACAGCGAATATCATTCTCAATGGGGAAAAACTGAGAGCTTTCCCCCTAAGGTTAGGAACACGGCAGGGATGTCCACTATCACCACTGCTATTCAACATAGTATTAGAAGTCCTAGCCACAGCAATCAGGCAACAAAAAGCAATAAAAGGCATCCAAATCGGCAAAGAAGAAGTCAAACTCTCACTCTTTGCAGATGACATGATACTTTATGTGGAAAACCCAAAAGACTCCACCCCAAAACTGCTAGAACTCATACAGGAATTCAGTAAAGTGGCAGGATAGAAAATCAATGCACAGAAATCAGTGGCATTCCTATACACCAGCAACAAGACAGAAGAAAGAGAAATTAAGGAGTCGATCCCATTTACAATTGCACCCAAAACCATAAGATACCTAGGGATAAATCTAACCCAAGAGGCAAAGAATCTGTACTCAGAAAACTATAGAATACTCATGAAAGAAATTGAGGAAGACACAAAAAAATGGAAAAACGTTCCATGCTCATGGATTGGAAGAACAAATATTGTGAAGATGTCAATGCTACCTAGACCAATCTACACATTTAATGCAATCCCCATCAAAATACCATCCACTTTTTTCAAAGAAATGGAACAAATAATCCTAAAATTTGTATGGAACCAGAAAAGACTCCGAATAGCCAGAGGAATGTTGAAAAAGAAAAGCAAAGCTGGCGGCATCACAATTCCGGACTTCAAGCTCTATTACAAGGCTGTCATCATCAAGACAGTATGGTAGTGGCACAAAAACAGACACATAGATCAATGGAACAGAATAGAGAGCCCAGAAATGGACCCTCAACTCTATGGTCAACTAATCTTCCACAAAGCAGGAAAGAATGTTCAATGGAAAAAAGACAGCCTCTTCAACAAATGGTGTTGGGAAAATTGGACAGCCACATGCAGAAGAATGAACTGGACTATTTCCTTACACCACACACAAAAATAGACTCAAAATGGATGAAAGACCTAAATGTGAGACAGGAATCCATCAAAATCCTAAAGGAGAACACAGGCAGCAACCTCTCCGACCTCAGCCGCAGCAACTTCTTCCTAGAAACATCGCCAAAGGCAAGGGAAGCAAGGGTCAAAATGAGCTATTGGGACTTCATCAAGATAAGAAGCTTTTGCACAGCAAAGGAAACAGTCAACAAAACGAAAAGACAACCGACAGAATGGGAGAAGATATTTGCAAATGACATATCAGATAAAGGGCCAGTATCCAAAACGTATAAAGAACTTATCAAACTCAACACCCAAAGAACAAAGAATCCAATCAAGAAATGGGCAGAAGACATGAACAGACATTTTTCCAAAGAAGACATCCAAATGGCCAACAGACACATGAAAAAGTGCTCAACATCGCTCGGCATCAGGGAAATCCAAATCAAAAGCTCAATGAGATACCACCTCACACCAGTCAGAATGGCTAAAATTAACAAGTCAGGAAAGGACAGATGTTGGCGGGGCTGCGGAGAAAGGGGAACCCTCCTACACTGCTGGTGGGAATGCAAGCTGGTGCAGCCACTCTGGAAAACAGTATGGAGGTTCCTCAAAAAGTTGAAAATAGAGCTACCATACGATCCAGCAATTGCACTACCGGGTATTTACCCCAAAGGTACAAATTGAGTGATCCAAAGGGGCACATGCACCCCGAAGTTTATAGCAGCAATGTCCACAATAGCCAAACTATGGAAAGAGCCTAGATGCCCATTGACAAATGAATGGACAAAGAAGATGTGGCATACACACACACACACACACACACACACACACACACACACACACACACGCACACTGGAATATTATACAGCCATCAAAAATGAAATCTTGCTATTTGCAACGACATGGATGGAACTAGAGGGTATTATGCTAAGCAAAATAAGTCAATCAGAGAAAGAAAAGTATCATATGATCTCACTGATAAGAGGAATTTGAGAAACAAGACAGAGGATCATAAGGGAAGGGAGGGAAAAATGAAACAAGATGAAACCAGAGAGGGTTTCTCTCTCAGGAAACAAACTGAGGGCTGCTGGAGTGTAGGGGGATGGGGAGGAGGGGGATGGGGTGGCTGGGTGATGGACTTTGGGGAGGGTATGTACTATGGTGAGCGCTACGAATTGTGTAAGACTGATGAATAACAGACCTGTACCCCTGAAAAAATAATATATTATGGTAATAAAAAATTTAAAAAAATAAATGCAGGATATAACCCTTTTGAAATAATCCATTGGTTCAAATAAATAATTATTTCCCCAGAAGTTTTTAATCAAATTCAGGTTTTAAATAGAAAAATTATTAACATTGTATTTTACTACCAAAAGCTTATTGAATGATTCTGATCATTTCAAAACAGAGAGTATAACAAGAAATTTCATTATTATTCTAATCCAGTCTTATGATTTCATACAACCCAAAACTGCAAAGACATTTGGAATCAGAACACTGAGTTACTCCCTTCCTTTCCAAGTAAACAGAGAACCAAACATTAAACAAACTTGTAAAGAAATGAACTCAGGTTTAACTATCATGTCACATTGTTCTGGTAGCTAGCATGGTTGATCTTTGTTAAGTATGAAAAACAAAGAATTATGAGATAAGCTCCAAGTTCCCTTGGGGATTAATATTAACCTGTATTTCTATTATTGAAATTTGTTAAATTCCCAGGACACCACTCTCATATACTAAACATATACAAACCTATTTTATTACTAAGTAATTTTAAATTATCTTCCATTTTGGTTATCTAATTCAAACCTAAGCCCCTCCACATTTTAACATGCTTAATTGAAATCTGTCTGTAAATTTAAATTGTATCTGTTGGGATTCTCATACTTTCCAGGATGAGTGGTTAATATGTATATGTTCAGACCAATGTGCAAGCCTAACTTTGGTCACTTTTTGTGTAGTTCAAGTTCTGTCTTGTCCTCTGATATTAATCCTCCAGAAATAAAAAAAAAAAAAGGACAAAGCATCTGGTCAGTACCAGGGTGCTAAAACAGAGTAAGTGAAAAGGGCTTAGGAGGAGCAAACATCCCTCTGATTTTGTTGGCTTCTTTTTAAAGCCTCTCAGGTAGAAGGAACATCTATACAGGGACATCTAGTGGCAAAGAGGAATCAATACAGTATTGGGTCCATGACAATATTGGAACTTTACCTTTGCTCCATCTTCATACATCAAAAGGAATAAATTCCTGAGCTCTAGATAATGGCCATTTACAGCACTAATAATAGCATTTTAACAACAACAAGGAAATTGAAAAATCAAAGAATTTGAACCGAATCTTCTTTTTTTCATGATAATGAAACTAAGCTTATAGTCCAGATGGATTTGTTCCCGCCAGGTTCCTCTATTTTTTCAAGCCATAGTACTGTTAAGAAGTAAAGAATGGTTTTACCAAAATTAATCTTTCCAGAAGCATTGAAAGCCAGAATAAACCAATTCCCCTTTGTGTTGTAGATCATTAGTTTAATAGCATTATTTTATAAAGCAATAATGACTGTAATAAAAAAACTAATAGAAACTAACAACCTATATCACAATTAAAATCATGAAAATAAAGTAACAGCAAATCTTAAACTATTCAGTATCCTTAAGATATTTTCTTAATGTGCCTCTTTTACAAACATCTTTTTGCTTCTTTTTTAAAAAACGAGATTAAAAATTAGGTAAAAACTATTTCAATGCAAATACTATTTTTCCCATTAGCTTTCTTTCCTGATAAACAGGAAAAGCAACTGCTTTTCAGGTACTCCTGGAGAGCTTTATAGCCAACAAACAAAAAAAGGGGGATGGGGGTGAGCATTTAGATCTGGGTCTCAAAAGGAATGTGTTAGTAAGGACTCCAGGCACAATGTTTTGATTTTAAATTAATACTGACCTTCATTTCTTTGACCAACTTGGAATCTTACTAAGGCTGAACTTGAAAATGGGCATTGAATTGGCAAGATGTTTTGTGTTCACCTTGCCTCCCACGTGAATTACCTTCCACTTTCAGGGAAAGTGGCCTGAGCACCACCAGCTCCTCCGTGTGCTCACTCTTCTACTACCGATGCCAGTCCTTTTGTTCTTCATGATTACCATCACTATCCCCTTTGCACTGATAGAAGAGTGGACTTTCATATTTTAATGGCCAATTCTCATTCACGTAAGTTTATGAAAATATTAAGGTTGTATTTGGAATTGTTATGCAGTCATTAGGCAGAGCTGATATTTTCACTGATCTGGGCACCTTATTTGTTTTTTTGTTGTTACTTTATTATTATTATTATTATTATTATTATCTTATCTTAATCACCATACATTACATCATTAGTTTTTGATGTAGTGATCCATGATTCATTGTTTGCGTATAACACCCAGGGCTCCATTCAATATGTGCCCTCTTTAATACCCATCACCAGGCTAACCCATCCCCTCTCTCCCCTCTAGAACCCTCAGTTTGTTTCTCAGAGTACATAGTCTCTCATGGTTAGTCTCCCCCTCCGATTTGCCCTCCTTCATTTTTCCCCTCCTGTTGTTTTTTTTTTTCTTAAACATATAATGTATTATTTGTTTCAGAGGTACAGGTCTGTGATTCAACAGTCTTACATAATTCACAGCGCTCACCATAACACATACCCTCCCCAATGTCTATCACCCAGCCACCCCATCCCTCCGACCCCCCACCACTCCAGCAACCCTCAGTTTGTTTCCTGAGATTAAGAATTCCTCATATCATGGGGCGCCTGGGTGGCTCAGTCGTTAAGCGTCTGCCTTCGGCTCAGGTCATGATCCCAGGGTCCTGGGATTGAGCCCAGCCCCACATCGGGCTCCCTGCTCTGAGGGAAGCCTGTTTCTCCCTCTCCCACTCCCCCTGCTTGTGTTCCCTCTCTCACTGTGTCTCTCTCTGTGAAATAAATAAATAAAATCTTTAAAAAATAATAAAAATAAAAAATAATAAAAAAATAAAAAGAATTCCTCATATCAGTGAGATCATATGATACATGTCTTTCTCTGATTGACTTATTTCGCTCACCATAATACCCTTTAGTTCCATGCACGTCATTGCAAATGGCAAGATTTCATTCCTTTTGATGGCTGCATAATATTCCAGTGTGCGTGTGTGTGTGTGTGTGTGTGTGTGTGTGTGTGTGTGTGTACACCACATCTTCTTTATCCATTCATCTGTCAATGGATATGTTGGCTCTTTCCATAGTTTGGCTATTGGGGACATTGCTGCTATAAACTTCGGGGTGCATGTGCCCCTTTGGATCACTCAATTTGTACCTTTGGGGTAAATACCCGGTAGTGCAATTGCTGGATCGTATGGTAGCTCTATTTTCAACTTTTTGAGGAACCTCCATACTGTTTTCCAGAGTGGCTGCACCAGCTTGCATTCCCACCAGCAGTGTAGGAGGGTTCCCCTTTCTCCGCAGCCCCGCCAACATCTGTCCTTTCCTGACTTGTTAATTTTAGCCATTCTGACTGGTGTGAGGTGGTATCTCATTGAGCTTTTGATTTGGATTTCCCTGATGCCGAGCGATGTTGAGCACTTTTTCATGTGTCTGTTGGCCATTTGGATGTCTTCTTTGGAAAAATGTCTGTTCATGTCTTCTGCCCATTTCTTGATTGGATTCTTTGTTCTTTGGGTGTTGAGTTTGATAAGTTCTTTATACATTTTGGATACTGGCCCTTTATCTGATATGTCATTTGCAAATATCTTCTCCCATTCTGTCGGTTGTCTTTTCGTTTTGTTGACTGTTTCCTTTGCTGTGCAAAAGCTTCTTATCTTGATGAAGTCCCAATAGCTCATTTTGACCCTTGCTTCCCTTGCCTTTGGCGATGTTTCTAGGAAGAAGTTGCTGCGGCTGAGGTCGGAGAGGTTGCTGCCTGTGTTCTCCTTTAGGATTTTGATGGATTCCTGTCTCACATTTAGGTCTTTCATCCATTTTGAGTCTATTTTTGTGTGTGGTGTAAGGAAATAGTCCAGTTCATTCTTCTGCATGTGGCTGTCCAATTTTCCCAACACCATTTGTTGAAGAGGCTGTCTTTTTTCCATTGAACATTCTTTCCTGCTTTGTGGAAGATTAGTTGACCATAGAGTTGAGGGTCCATTTCTGGGCTCTCTATTCTGTTCCATTGATCTATGTGTCTGTTTTTGTGCCAGTACCATACTGTCTTGATGATGACAGCTTTGTAATAGAGCTGGAAGTCCAGAATTGTGATGCCGCCAGCTTTGCTTTTCTTTTTCAACATTCCTCTGGCTATTCGGAGTCTTTTCTGGTTCCATACAAATTTTAGGATTATTTGTTCCATTTCTTTGAAAAAAGTGGATGGTATTTTGATGGGGATTGCATTAAATGTGTAGATTGGTCTAGGTAGCATTGACATCTTCACAATATTTGTTCTTCCAATCCATGAGCATGGAACGTTTTTCCATTTTTTTGTGTCTTCCTCAATTTCTTTCATGAGTATTCTATAGTTTTCTGAGTACAGATTCTTTGCCTCTTGGGTTAGATTTATCCCTAGGTATCTTATGGTTTTGGGTGCAATTGTAAATGGGATCGACTCCTTAATTTCTCTTTCTTCTGTCTTGTTGCTGGTGTATAGGAATGCCACTGATTTCTGTGCATTGATTTTCTATCCTGCCACTTTACTGAATTCCTGTATGAGTTCTAGCAGTTTTGGGGTGGAGTCTTTTGGGTTTTCCACATAAAGTATCATGTCATCTGCAAAGAGTGAGAGTTTGACTTCTTCTTTGCCGATTTGGATGCCTTTTATTGCTTTTTGTTGCCTGATTGCTGTGGCTAGGACTTCTAATACTATGTTGAATAGCAGTGGTGATAGTGGACATCCCTGCCGTGTTCCTAACCTTAGGGGGAAAGCTCTCAGTTTTTCCCCATTGAGAATGATATTCGCTGTAGGTTTTTCATAGATGGCTTTTATGATATTGAGGTATGTACCCTCTATCCCTATACTCTGAAGAGTTTTGATCAAGAAAGGATGCTGTACTTTGTCAAATGCTTTTTCTGCATCTATTGAGAGGATCATATGGTTCTTGTCCTTTCTTTTATTAATGTATTGTATCACATTGATTGATTTGTGGATGTTGAACCAACCTTGAAGCCCAGGAATAAATCCCACTTGGTCGTGGTGAATAATCCTTTTTTTTTTTTTTTAAGATTTTATTTATTTATTCATGTGACACAGAGCAAGCACAAGTAGGGGAGCAGCAGGCAGAGGGAGAGGGAGAAGCAGGCTTCCCACCGAGCAGAGAGCCCAATGCAGGGCTCGATCCCAGGGCCCTAGGATCATGACCTGAGCCGAAGGCAAGACACTTAGTGACTGAGCCACCCAGGCACCCTGTTAATAATCCTTTTAATGTACTCTTGGATCCTATTGGCTAGTATTTTGGTGAGAATTTTTGCATCCATGTTCATCAGGGATATTGTTCTGTAGTTCTCCTTTTTGATGGGGTCTTTGGTTTGGGATTAAGGTAATGCTGCCCTCATAAAATGAGTTTGGAAGTTTCCCTTCCATTTCTGTTTTTTGGAACAGATTCAGAAGAATAGGTATTAATTCTCCTTTAAAAGTTTGGTTATATCTTGCATTTAAAATACTATCAAGTATTCATTTATCATTTCAATATATTCTATCTAGTTCTGTGGTTATTATTTAATCTTTTATAATGCTGATTTATATTTCATGACATACTTACTATAATTCAGTATAGGAATAATATAGGGAAATAAAAAATAGTACCAAATAACCAAAATTAATTTAACTTTTTTTCTTTTTTAAAGAAAGCATCTATATTTTGGGATTGTTTTTATGCAAACTTTCTTCTCAGTGTTGAAGAAAAAGATACAAGTGGATACTCAGTCTTCTGTTTCCCTCAGTGCAAAGTGATCTTTGAGAAATGGAGATATTTGAGCAAGCTTCGAAGATGGTAATAAGTGAAGGAGATTGACAAAGGCAATTATTAATACTGTCTCTTAAAAATAGGAAGAAAATTTTTACAACCTAAAACCTCAGCAAAATTCTTGAAATTATTTCTGAATGAAGTTTGCAAGGCCTTTAGAGAAGGAAAAGGTGATTTTTTTTAATTTAATTTTTTTTTTTTAAAGATTTTATTTATTTGAGAGAGAGAATGAGCAGGGAGAGCAGCAGAGGGAGAGGGAGAAGCCGACACTCTGCTGAGCAGGGAGCCTGATGCGTGGCTCTTCCTTGTACTTTGGGATCATGACCTGAGCCGAAGGGAGACGCTTAACTGACTGATCCACCCAGGCGCCCCGGAAAAGGTGATTATTAAAAATAAGCATATAGAAAAAAAAGGCAGGTAAGAGTTGGAGAGGATGTGGAGAATAACCCTGATTCACTGTTGGTAAAAATATAAGGTGGTGCAGCCAATTTGGAAGTCTGGCAGTTCCTCAAATGATTAAATATGGAGTTACCATATGACTCAGCAAATGGTTGGTTAGATGTCCAAGAGAAATGAAAACATATGTTCCCACGAAAACATGTACCGAAATGTTCCAGCAGCATCATTCATAATAGCCAAAAGGTGGAAACAACCCAAATGGCTGTCAGTGGACAAATGGATAAACACAATGTGGTATGTGCATTCAGTGAAATACTGTTCAACCATAGAGAGGAATGAAGTACTGACACATGATGCAACATGGAATAAGCTTGAAAACGTTATATTAAGTGAAAGAAGCCAGTTACCAAAGACCACATAATAATATGATTCCATTCACAGGTAAGTCCAGAATAGGTGAACTCATGTAGACAAAGTAGATTAGTGGTTGCCTAGGGCTGGAGGAGATGGACAGATTGGAGGGTGACAGTTAAAGGATACAGGGTCTCTACAATACTAAAAACTAATGAATTGTACACTTAATTTAATTTGTAAAATTTGAGTATAGTTGATATAATGTTACATTGGTTTCAGGTATACAACATAGTGACTCAACATCTCTGTAAGTGATGCTCTGTTCACCACAAGTGTAGCTACCAACATGTAGCTACCATGTAGCACCGTACAACGCTATTAAAATATCATTGACTCTCTTCTCTATGCTGTGCCTTTTATTCCCTGAATTGTACTCTCCAAGTGAGTTAATTGCACGTTATGTGAATTGTATCTCAATAAACCTGTTAAAAAAGTGAAATGCTGATACATTGCTACAACATGGATGAACCCTTGAAAATATTAGGCTGAGTGAAAGAAGTTAGGCCCTACAGATGAGATCCCAAAGAGATATTTATCGTTCTTCCAGCCAGATGCAGGCTACCAGTCAGAGATCATTTTTACTATAAGCAAAGTTGCCTTGTAAAATATGCCCAATGCTAGCTTTTCCTGGGCTTCGAAGGGAACAGAGCTAGAAAGTTAACTTAAGGTCAGATTATCATGTAGAAGGTGAAAAGGGTAGCTCTTTGCCCTCAGACATGTACTGAACTCCTTACACTAACTTATTACCCATTAGATTCTATTCATCTTGGCTTCTGTGATTTCCATCTTACTCTTGGAAAAATCAGTATAATTTATTAAATTTTTTTACATACAACATTTAAAATATTATTTTATTGTTTTCCCTTATCTCGACTAAATAAAATCCCTTAATGTAGCCATTTTTACACAGGATAATTTCTTCATATTTTTAATATAAACTCTTCTTCCATTAGCAATCTATGCTACCACATTGTTCTGTAGAAATTCGGCATAACAGACTATAACTTAGACCACAGCTAAGCATAGAAAATTGGTATTAAATACCAGAGACCCAAGAATCAGTACAATTTATACCAAAATATTGCATTTCTGTTGTTATTGTTTTCCTATTCATTAACTACCCATCATCTTTTTTCAGTTAACTAAAAAGCCAATTGTGAGGATACATGATGGTCAGTGATAAGGAGTGAACATGGCAGGAAACTTTAGGCATTGCCAGAGCATAGATTTTTCTTGGTTGGTATTAGAGTTCCTTCTGTGCAACTAGAATGATTGGGGGTAGATATATCTGAGTAAAGGTATGCTGGGACACACAGTTTCTAAAAAATGACAGGATTTTTGAAATGATGACTACAGCTAACATCCCTAATATAACTTGCCTGCTTTTTGTGGAAATGCCTGAAGTACACATATTGGTCTTTTTACCATCTCACATGGAGTCCTGTTCTAAAGGTATTTTCCATGAGTGGATTACTTCTGTGAAATGAAACAAAGAGACAATATATGATGTAGCTAAAACCAGTTATTCAGTCAAGGTCCAACTAATGGCCAATTAGTGATTTATTTGCAAGTTAACACTTTTGGGGGAGGGGAATGTCAATCTAAAGGCTGTTTAATTGATATTTGTTGTTTTTTAAGGGCCAGTAGCAATTCAAGTTTACCTTGTAGAGTACAGCAAAATGATAAATTATGCTTACAGTTATTCTTTTGATTCACAGGGCATTTCTTTTTTTTTTTTTTTTTTTGAAAATAGGTTTACTGATGTTCATAGAAAGCAAATGATTTTCAAATTACTTTAGCCAAATGTGTTCCTCAAGTAAAATCTAACATGGAAGCCAATATATGAAACAAATTACAGTGAAGTTGCTTAGTTTGCAATGGGGAAAGGATAATGGAGTCTGGTGTCTGCAGCAAATTGCTAACAGTCTTCTCGAGATCCCAAAGGTGGTGGAAAACAGAGTTGGAAAATCTCCTGTATAATGCAGTGGATATTAGTTGGAGTTCTAGACTCATCTTTATAACTAATTACTTAGGCAATTCTGGACAAGTCACTTTATCCCTCTGGGTTGTTGTTTTCCCTGTGTGGAAAATGGGGTATGGAATAAAATGATTTTTAAGGTTTTTTACAATTCTGATACTTTTGGATTGTAGACTAAGGCCCCTTAATGAAGACAGGTACACAGAATATTAGGTCAAAACTAGAATTTGGCTAAAGGCTCATAGCTATGGCAAAATTAAATTTTAATTCAGTCAATATGCAAAGATCTAGGGAATGATTTTTTTAATTCTGTTTTTAAGTTCTAGAACTGTAAAACTCTATTAAATATAAACCAGGTTACCAGCTTTGATATTTAAGAACTGGATTTTAATCTGCTTCTGCTTATGGGAGTTAACTGACAGCATATTTCTGGGGTTTGATATTTTAACCTTCTTTTATAATCATTGAGTTTTAAATTTTATGTCACAGGCTATAAACAGAGAAAGTTACATTTTTGATTATTTTTGAATGACTTTTCATTTAGGCTGACAGCCCTGCTTTTTTGACGAGATGCAGTGCCCTAAGGGTCACTATGACAAGTGCAAGCAATATCAGAGCGCAGGAGAGACACTTTCTTGGATAAACCTTTCCATCGTGTGCTTTATTGGGGTTGTACAGTGAAATAGTCTGGCAGCACCCTAAAGCAAGGAGCAAATGGATGTGCTGTGGGTCTGAGCAGTAACCTAGAGACGTGGTCCACGGGTGTTCTTCCACATTATTGCTATACATATGCCCTGCAGTTCAGGTGGGGGACATGGAAGGATACGATTTTTCTACATCAAAATAGACAATGTTGATTTTAAAGACACTTAAAGAAACTGTATTCAGGGTCAGCTACTTCACCAGGGCAGATATTCTTGTGTAATTGTATATCCTGCTGGTGGGCCTGGAGGTCTAACTTATGCCAATATTGGGTAAGATGTGGCTGTTTCCTACACCTGTCACAAAGCCTGCCATGACAATAAGAATGATAAACCCAGTGTATTAGACTTGAATGATAGAGTCGGAAAAGGAATTTCTTTTTTTAATTTCATTGTTCCTTTATGGCTCTTTTCTTGACCCTGAAAATATATGCAATTTGATGAATTTTCTGGACAATCTTAAGAATACAAAGAGTCTAAATCCAAAAAGCAAAATGTCCAGTCCCATGTAAGAGCCATTGGTTTTCATTAAAAGTCACAAATTGATTTAAAGTTGAAGATTCTCCTTGTCTTGAAAACTTGTGTCCCCAGATTGGTGGCATACCAATAGTAGCTACATGATGGGCTCTTGCTCTCATGCTTGCCTAGCTTTTAATTCCTCCTCTGCTTGCTAACTTGTTTCTGATCTTTCTCATGTTGGTGGGTGGAGAGGTAGGAGAGGACAGGGGGCATTTTGCTTGACAGGTACTGTGGAGGTGATGGTGACATGGTATGGATATGGCAGACATTAAAGCTGATTCTTGCTTGCATGGGCACACATGGGTTTTTCAGAGATGATCCTGTGTTCTAATTCCTGCAGTTTTTCTGACATGGGCAAATGCATTTTTATTTAGTCTAGTTGCTCATTTGCTCCATTGCCTCTAGAAATGAAAACCCTTTCTTATTTCTGTTGATGGTTGTTCATTGTCCTGCAGGCACTCTTAGTGTCTAAAATTCCCCATATGATTCTGTCTCCTGTATGAGACCCAGATTTGGTCCAAGAGAAACAGTCATACATTCTTTGCACTGATAAATTCCCAGAAAACAGTTAAGTCTCCTGCATAGGCTACTTCAGTCAGCTTCTTGCCCCTAAGTTCCTAACAGCTGGAGACATTGCCTCCTTTAGCTACTGTCTTGGCTTGAGGTGAAGGTTGACAATTTGCTGAAAATATTTCTTTAAAAATCCCTCTCTTAGGTTTCTGCAGTGCTAGCAATGATCTATTTCTTGACCTGTTGTGTTGGGTGTTATATGGCTGCTTAATGAAAATTCATTGTGCATTATGTTTACATTTTGTACTTTTCTGTGTGTTGGACTCAAGTAATACTAATTAAGAAAAAAAATAGTCCAAATAATATTATCCAGGTACTGAAAATATACAATAAACCTCCTCTTTACTAATCTCCAACTCCCAGTCTTTATATCCTATCAATGCAGGGTCTTCTCTCTGGTTCTTAGATTCTTTGAGCAGTTTTGGACCTGCTCCAGTTCCTCATTTTAGGAAGTGTTCTAATTGAAATTTTTATTTTAGCACCTGTACATTTATTTTAACTACAACTTCATGAATATTGATATCAAATGCTGTGTTAAACCTTCTACCTATATAAAGAAATCTTCCTACAAACTCAAAAAAGTTAAGAATTGTTACCATTATTTTACACATGAAGACATTAAGGCTCTAGGGGTCAAATAAATTGCCCAAAGTTACAGGACAAGTAAATGTGCCAAGATTTGGACCAAATGTTTTCTGATTTCAAAGCCCATGCTTTTCCCTCTGAGATTATTTTCAGTCTCAGAATAAGGATGGTCAGATGTGTGACTTGAGGTTGACCACAAAACATGCAGTGAGATGTAACTGCTCACATGTCAGGTTTTCCATGTATCTCCCATTTGCTGAGGTCAGAGTGCAAGCGGTTATTCACTTCAGGTCTGATGAACAAAGGCTGCCTGAAACCAGAGGAAATTTTCTGGGAGGTTTATGGCTCGTGTGATGGGCAAAACTGTGCCTGTCCCAAACTAAACAAGGTAAAAGAATGAAAAAGGAGAACAGGTGGTCCTCAGAAAGTTAACTCAGCCACTGTGGTTGGTTGTCACAGTTTTATCCTCAAATAAATTATTAGTAGTCTCAGGACTAAGATAATCTACATGTATATTTTAGAAGGGTAAATAATTTAGCTCTCTGTCATGGAGGTGGGCAGTAATTGCCCATTAGGCCAATTTTGGTAAACAGAGCTTGTGCTCCAGATGAACCAGATATCTGGTCTAGTGATAGCAATGAAATGAACAGTGGAGCTGGGGTGTACTAAGTGACTAAGTGCTGTTTTGCAGAGTTTATTTTTTGGTACTAGAACATGGGACCTCACAGTACTGAGGCCCACCAGTTGATTAATTTTACTCCTTATTGAATAAAATGTGTAAGGTGCTGATGAGTTTGCTAGTAGTGTCCATCTCTTGGAAGCAGAGTTTTATGCATTGCTTTGCTTCCCTTTCTTGGTAAACTCAACCCGTTGAATTTAGAATGTGTCCTGAAAGCATTTTGTCTAAAATAGGATTTCCAGTTTTCTCATGATAAACATAATAAAAATTCATGATAGATGATTAGAAAAATTAAAAGGATAGTGATAATTATAACTCAGCCATTTTAAGATATGCGTTGTTAACCTTTTTTCATTTTAATCCTATTTTTGGTATAGCTGAGCTCTATACCAAAGTATATAGCAATGGAGTGTATAAACAATTCCGTTGTCTTTTTTTTCCACTTAACTTTATTTTTATTTATTTATTTTTATTAGGTTTTAAGATTCCCGTATAGTTAACACACATTCATTTATAATGTAAGCCCTCTTCCTTCTTGTTATGAAATTCTTGTTAAAACATATATATTTCATTGTTTACATGATGTTTCATCATATGGTTAAATCACAATTTATTTAAACATTTCCCCATTATTGGATCATTATCTGTGTTAGGTTACAATAAATATTTTTTGTTTAAATTTTTGTTTTTTTGATATTTTGGCATGTTTCTTAGGCAAAATTTACAGTGGTAGAATATCTGGGCCAAAGGGCAAATATATTTTTAAAAATTTTATTTAAAATCAATTAGCATATAGTATATTATTAGTTTCAGAGGTAGAGTTTAGTGACTCATCAGTTGATTATAACATCCAGTGCTCATTACATCAAGTGCCCTCCTTAATGCCCATCACCCAGTTACCCCATACCCCCACCTACCTCCCCTCCAGCAACCATCAGTTTGTTTCCTACAGTTAAGAGTCTCTCATGGTTTGTCTCCCTCTGATTTCGTCTTAGGGCAAATACATTTTTAAATTTTAAATGCTGTTTCTCAAGAAATGGGAGAAATGTAATATAGAGATATGCATCCAAAATAATCATTTTCTTAAGAGCAAGTAGTTAGAATATATACTATACTTGTCTATATTACTATAGAACTGTAGTAGTTCTATACTTGTCTATTTTACTATAGAACTCTATTTGTTCCCTTCTTATATTTTCTTTTTAAAATGAGATCTAAAGTTAATGGAACAGTGTGAAACAACATTACTTATTTTTAGAGTGCCTATTTTGAAGGAACTCAAATTATTTTATTGCATTAATTCACACAATTCTTTGAGGCAAGTGGCAAGGTTATTATATCATAATTGAAAAAAAATAGAGCTGAGGCTTTTTTCAAATTCACTCAGCCAGGATTTGACAGAGCCCCAGATAATCTTTGTTTTTTAAATTTTTATGTTACTTTTAAAATTCTCACCTGCTGTGTATTTGTGACCTTTGTACAACTTCACCAGAAAACTATTTATGTAGCAAAGAGAAAAATTATAGGTGCCACAAATACCGTCTTTAATAGAATTTCAGCAAAGAAGAGAAGGACTGAAAGAGCAGGGCATAAAGATGAAATGCTCTCATTTTGTCCTAAAGAATTTTTGTAAAGAACAGATTCATGATGCTGGTTTTCCTCCTTGGGTACATGTAAGCATATTTAAAATGGATCTTTATTCATCAGTGATACAAAACTTTCTACTTGTCTTTGTCCTTCCATATTTTTTTCCTTGAACTATAAATGGATAAGTATATACAGATCTTCCTTGACTTACAATGGGGTTACATCCTGATAAGCACATTGTAGGTTGAAATAATATAAGTCAAAAGTGCATTTAATACACCTAACCCACCAAGCACAATAGCTTAGCCTGGCCTACCTTAAACGTGCTCTCAACACTTATATTAGCCTACAGTTGGGCAAAATCACCTAACACAAGCCTATTTATAATAAAGTGTTGAATATCTTATTAATTTATTGAACGTTGCATTGAAAGTGAAAACTAGAATGGTTGTATGGGCCCACAATGGTTCTTCATTGTATTGTTTTTTTACCCTTGTGATTGTGCAGCTGACTGGGAGCTGTGGGAGAGCGGGAGGGAGAATATCGTACCATATATCGCTAGCTTGGGGGAAAAAAAATCAAAATTTGAAGTACTGCTTCCACTGAATGCATATTGCTTTTGCACTATGATAAAGTCAAAAAATCGTAACTCAAACCATCATAAGTCAGGGACCATCTATAGGTATATATACGTTTACAGGTATGTATAGGTTTTTCCAATAAAGTCTTCATTCAACAAACATTTATTTTATTTTTTTAATTTTTATTGTTATGTTAATTAGCATACATTACATCATTAGTTTTTGATGTAGTGTTCCATGATTCATTGTTTGCGTATAACACCCAGGGCTCCATGCAGAATGTGCCCTCTTTAATACCCATCACCAGGCTAACCCATCCTCCCACCCCCCTCCCCTCTAGAAACCTCAGTTTGTTTTTCAGAGTCCATCGTCTCTCATGGTTCATCTCCCCCTCCGATTTCCCCCCCTTCATTCTTCCCCTCCTGCTATCTTCTTCTTCTTCTTTTTTTAACATATATTGTATTATTTGTTTCAGAGGTACAGATCTGTGATTCAACAGTCTTGCACAATTCACAGCGCTCACCATAGCACATACCCTCCCCAATGTCTATCACCCAGCTGCCCCATCCCTCCCACCCCCCACCACTCCAGCAACCCTCAGTTTGTTTCCTGAGATTAAGAATTCCTCATATCAGTGAGGTCATATGATACATGTCTTTCTCTGATTGACTTATTTCGCTCAGCATAATACCCTCTAGTTCTATCCACGTCGTTGCAAATGGCAAGATTTCATTCCTTTTGATGGCTCCATAATATTCCATTGTATATATATATACCACATCCTCTTTATCCATTCATCTGTCGGTGGACATCTTGGCTCTTTCCACAGTTTGGCTATTGTAGACATTGCTGCTATAAACATCGGGGTGCACGTACCCCTTCGGATCCCTACATTTGTATCTTTGGGGTAAGTACCCAGTAGTGCAATTGCTGGATTGTATGGTAGCTCTATTTTCAACTTTTTGAGGAACCTCCATACTGTTTTCCAGAGTGGCTGCACCAGTTTGCATTCCCACCAGCAGTGTAGGAGGGTTCCCCTTTCTCCGCAGCCCCGCCAACATCTGTCGTTTCCTGACTTGTTAATTTTAGCCATTCTGACTGGTGTGAGGTGGTATCTCATTGAGCTTTTGATTTGGATTTCCCTGATGCCAAGGGATGTTGAGCACTTTTTCATGTGTCTGTTGGCCATTTGGATGTCTTCTTTGGAAAAATGTCTGTTCATGTCTTCTGCCCATTTCTTGATTGGATTCTTTGTTCTTTGGGTGTTGAGTTTGATAAGTTCTTTATACATTTTGGATACTAGCCCTTTATCTGATATGTCATTTGCAAATATCTTCTCCCATTCTGTCGGTTGTCTTTTGGTTTTGTTGACTGTTTCTTCACAGAAATCAGTGGCATTCCTATACACGAAGAACAAGACAGAAGACAGAGAAATTAAGGTATCGATCCCATTTACAATTGCACCCAAAACCATAAGATACCTAGGAATAAACCTAACCAAAGAGGCAAAGGATCTGTACTCAGAAAACTGTAAAATACTCATGAAAGAAACTGAGGAAGACACAAAGAAATGGAAAAACGTTCCATGCTCATGGATTGGAAGAACAAATATTGTGAAGATGTCAATACTTACCTAGAGCAATCTACACATTCAATGCAATCCCCATCAAAATACCATCCACTTTTTTCAAAGAAATGGAACAAATAATCCTAAAATTTGTATGGAACCAGAAAAGACTCCGAATAGCCAGAGGAATGTTGAAAAAGAAAAGCAAAGCTGGCGGCATCACAATTCTGGACTTCCAGCTCTATTACAAAGCTGTCATCATCAAGACAGTATGGTAGTGGCACAAAAACAGACACATAGATCAATGGAACAGAATAGAGAGCCCAGAAATGGACCCTCAACTCTTTGGTCAACTAATCTTCGACAAAGCAGGAAAGGATGTCCAATGGAAAAAAGTCTCTTCAACAAATGGTGTTGGGAAAATTGGACAGCCACATGCAGAAGTATGAAACTGGACTATTTCCTTACACCACACACAAATATAGGCTTAAAATGGTTGAAAGACCTAAATGTGAGTCAGGAGTCCATCAAAATCTTAAAGGAGAACACAGGCAGCAACCTCTTCAACCTCAGCTGCAGCAACTTCTTCCTAGAAACATCGCCAAAGGCAAGGGAAGCAAGGGGAAAAACGAACTATTGGGACTTCATCAAGATAAAAAACTTTTGCACAGCAAAAAACACCCAAAAAAACAAAAACCAACCAAACATTTATTTTAAAAAGCTTTTCTTAACTTTTCTTATTGTAGAAGAAATCACACTCTTGTATTATAAAAAGACCATAGAGATATCAAAACTAATAGTATCACCGTCATTGGTTTGTTATGAGGATTAAATATGTGGTACTGAGTACAAGGCTCTGTGTCTCACAGGTGATAATGAGCCTTAGCTTTGGGAATATTAGGTTGCATATTGATGTAGGAGAGAGTCAAAGAGGTAGGAAGTCTAGATAGCAGGAAAGAAAGTGTGTGGCCATGTGGTCCAGATTTGGTACCTAGAAGAATGGGTGAAATAGTAGCAGGGAAGTATGGTTGGGTATCTTTAATTATGAGTGGAGAGAAGATGTATGAAAAGTGGAGAAAAGTATTCAAAATCTATTCATAGAACTTGATAACAGAAACCTACCTTTTTTCATATTTCCTTTTTTGATTTTTCCATTTTCCTTCTTGAAATGGAAAACAGTTAACAAATAAGGCAAGAGAAAGATTAAGACACTGTTGTTTTTCACAGATGACAACTGTATACATAGAAAATTCAAAACAATCTACAGATAATTATTAAAATTAATAACTGAAATGAACAAAGCCATTTAAACAGGGTCATCATGTTTCTAAATACCAGCAACAATTTGAATATGAAATTTAAAAACAATGCCATTTGTGAAAACAAACAAACAAAAATACCTAGGAGTAAATTTAATGAAAGGAATGTAGGTGCTTTTCATAGAAAACTATAAAACATTTCTAGAGAAAAATTTAAAAATATCTAAGTAGAAGAGTGGTTATAATACGTTCATGGTTTGGAAGACTGTTGTCATCATGTTACTTCTACCCCAGTGAATCTTTAGATTCAGTGCAATCTTTTTTTTTAAGATTTTATTTATTTGAGAGAGAGGGAGGGAGTAAGTGGGGGGAGGAGCAGAGGGAGAGGGACAAGCAGACTCTGCATTGAGCACAGAACCTGACAGGGGCCTCAGTCCCACAACCCTGAGATCATGACCTGAGCCAAAATCAAGAGTCTGCTACTTAACCGACTGAGCCGCCCAGGCATCCCAGATCAGTGCAACCTTAATCAGAATTCACACAAAGTTGTATGTATGTTTGTGTGTGTAATTTGACAAGTTGATGTTTAAAATTTATACAGAAAAATAAGACAATGTTGAAGGACAACAAAGTTAGGAGACAGTACTAGATACAAATACTGATTTTAATGCCAAATTAATTAATATGGTGCATTACTTATGCAAAGCTGGGCAAATAGACCAATGGAACAAAACACAAATTCTACCAACTAATCCTTCTATAATTTATGTCAAATGTGACACTGCAGAGCAGTGGGACTATGACAACCTTTTAAATAAATGGTTCTGAATTAGAGAACCATATGGGAAAAATAAAACTTAAGTCCTACTTCACATGCTATGCAAAAGTCAATTCTAGGTAAAATCTGTTCCTAAGTGTAAATGGTAAAACACTAAATCTTCTAGAAGATAGCATTGGAGATTATCTTCATGACCTTGGGGTAGGGAGTGATTTCTGGAAAAGGGACACAAAAAAGTGCTTGTTATAAAGGAAAATATTATTAATAAGTTGTTCAACATTAAAATTAAGGTCTTCTGTTCATCATAAGATATAACTTAGTAAGTAAAGTGGGAAAAGATACCAGCAATGCATGGAACTGATAGAGGGCATGTAGCCAGAGCATTAAGAATTATTACAAATTAGTATGGTAAAGATAGATAATTGAATGTAAAAAAAGGGCAATTGGCTTGAACAAGCACTTTAAAAAATAGGATATCCAACCAGTTGGTAAATATAAAAAGGTATATGTGTGTGTATGTGTATTTTACCAAAAGACATATACAAGAATGTTCATAGCAGTTTTATTTGTAATAACCAACAACTGGATATTATTTAAATATCCATTATCATGAGGAAGGAGAAATTGTGTTATAGTCATACATTCACACAATTTAATACTATAAAGAAATGAAAAAGAAGGAACTATATTACATGCAATAACATAGATGAATCTTACAAACCTGATATTAGAGAAAGCAGAGAATAATAGTCTGTATGACTTCACTTATATAACAAGAGGACCAGGCAAGGGTAGTGGTGATAGAAATTGATGATAAAAGTGTTTATTCCTGGGGAGGAAGTTGATAGTGGTTTTGGTACTGGTGGTTTCTTGGGTGCTGGTATTACTTTATTTTTATGTGGGTGGTAGTCACATGGACAAAGTCACTTTGTGATAATTCACTGGATTCTAAGTTATGATTCGTGTATTCTTCTGTATGTATGTTCTGCTTCAGTAAAAAGTTTTTTAAAAAGTCATTTGCATTTCTAAATAACATCAGTTGTGTAATCTAGAAATCTAACAAAAGCATACAAGTTCTGCAGGAAAAAACATTAACTTTATTTGAAGATATTAAAATTATTCAAACATACAGACTTACCATGTTCAGAGGTAGCAAGATTCAATATTGTAAAGATGCCAGGTTCACATTTATAGTTGTCTATAAATTTAATGCAAGTTAAATAGAAGTCCCAAAGGGTTTTGGAAAAGATTCTAAAATTCATGTGTAAGAACAAAGGGCTAATAATACAACACTGATGAAGAAAAAAAAAGGCAAGGTATGGATTTACTTTATGAGATTTCAAGAGATTATTAAAATGGGGAGAAACTGAAATTCTCATAATTATGAAGCTATAGGGATTATGACCATGTGGTATTGGCACAGGAACAGAATAGAGAACTCAGACATTGAAAGGCACTGATATTTCTGTGTACTCTTGATATATGATGTGGTGGTATTGCAGATCAGTGGGGAAAGGATGGACCCTTCTGCAAATTGGGGGACACTAAGTGTTTAATGATGGAAAAAAACAATATTGGATCCCTACATTATCTTCTACACAAACAATACCTAGAGGACTGAAGAATTAAACATGAAAAGCCAAGTTCCTACATTTAACACAATCTTTTACATATGTGATGTATTTCATAGCAAAAATGTAAAAGAGATATAAAAATAGTCTTTACTATTATTAAATTATTATAGTGTTATGAATTATTAAAGGAAAGAAAGTATAATAACCATAACATTATTTCACTTCACTGATAAAGAGAAGAAATTTGAACTTGGGAGATTGGTATCTTGATAAATCTTTGAAATTTCCAGAGGGAAAGTTTCATTTTCATAAAAAGATTTTCCAGTAGCTATTAGAGACAAAAGATGCCATTGCACAGTGAAAAAAGAATCCCCAAAAAAGAAAATTCACAAGAAAGGAGACTACTGGTTGAGCATGTCTTACCAAAATACATTGAGAAAACTTTTAGAGCCAGTGGTCAAAGGTTACACAAAAGGGCAGTGCATTTTTGTATCTTGAGTTCATATAAAAATAGGCTTCGCAGATCATTAGTCTGTCCATGCAAGCGAAGTAGTGTTGCCATTTTAAACAGAGGTGGTAAATCTCATTTGGTGAAAAATTGTGACTGAGTTATCCTAGAGAATTGTTTATGGAAGGAAGTTCAGGAAAAAGGACGTGATTATTTCAGGAGAGAAAAGCTTTGTCTGCAAAGGGTGCGGCAGAGATGTTATTCTCCCATTTGTGATGAGAGAAATTTGAAAGAAAACCCTGTTACATAAAGGGAAACAAAGGTGATGTTATAGAAAATGAACCTTCTGGAAATAGAAATGTTGATTTCCGTATGTACATACCAGCCCATTTGCAGTGATTCTAGACTTAAAAGCCAACCTGATTAAATAATTTGTTTTTACAAAGTTAAATTTTTTTTTAAATAATTGAAATAGTGATAATCCTGATCAGTGGGGAAGGTTTATTAGAATTTATTTTTCTAGAGCTTTCTCTGAAAAATTTAACCTGACAGATTTATTCTTAATACTAATTTTTATTATTTCTAATGGGTAGTTTTCTTATTCTTTGCCTTAGGACAGTTACTTTTTTTTTTTTTTTTTTTGAATTTTTTACCAGTGTGCAGGTGAGCTGAATTTGGAATACTAATAGTTAACAGTGGGCAGAAGATAAGGCCAGACAGGTATAGCCACTTGTTGAGAAATGAATTTGGAAAAGATCCTGAAAATGTAAAAGAAGCTGTTGCCTTTGAAAGAGAATATGACTATGAGAATGAGCAGAAATGGCTCGATGCAGGTGTCATGGCACGCGGTTCTCTGTTTTGGTTGAGATCAGTTTAGAGAGTTTGGCTTTCATCATTTTATATGTAGAAAAGCCACAGGAAACATTCTGATAAGGCAAAAATGTGCAACAAGTTATTTTTTGAAATATTGAAGCCAGGTGGTTTTTTGGTTTATACTTAAAGTTTGCTTAGAATTGATATCACTTTAGGAAATGCCAAAAGAAGTGCTCTACCATTGATTGTATGGCTGGTCGACTGCTAAACCCTTTAGCTCATTCATTCATGGAGCAGATATTCAGTGAGGGCTGTGTACATGTCTGTGTGTCCCTGTCCCTGTGTCCCTGGGAAAGAGCCTGGGAATAGAGCAGCAACAAGACAAATACGTAGTCCCTACCCTTATGTGCCCTAGTGTATGACCTCATGCAGCAGAAGGATATTAAATAGCTCTGCAGGAAACATGAAGGGTGTGCTAAGATGATAAAAGAGGGCATCTAGTCAACTCTGGAGATGATATTTTGCTAAGGCTGAGAACATAGTAGTTACACAAGAAATACTTCTTGATTGAATTAATGCCAATAGCATTATTGCAGGCCTAATTTTTGAAAATTCTTTAATTCATAAAGTTTTACTTGTCAAATTTCATCATTTCCTGGCTCCCCCAAAAAGCAACCTAAGACAGAATAGGCATCTGCCTCTAACAAAAACCCAAGAAATGCTACACAAGCCCAAATTCAAGGAAAATATAACTAAGTAAAAAAAAGGTGGGGTCAAATGTGATAACTTTTTTTCAACTGCAGCTATATTTTTATTTTACTACCAGTATTTTGGTCTTGAGATGCGTATTGATGAGGTTGTTCTATAGATAATTGGATACTTTAGGAATAATTTTGTCAACCTTAATTCCCCTATACTGGTCAACTGGTTAATATTTGAAATATATTTGGAATGAGAAAGCTAATCTGGAATCCTGAATTTGCAGCGTGGTGTGTGAATTTGGGCCAGTCTCATCTCACCGAGGCTTACTTTTCTCATCTGAAAAATAGGCATTTTTTAAATTACTGCTGTCAGAATTAAATGACATGTGGAAATTGATTATTACAGTGCCTGGGGTATGATAGTTTCTCAGCAAGCGTGAGGCTTCCCACTTGTTTCAGTAGTGTTACATGTCAAGTGCTTAGCCCATAATAGGTGTACAATAAATGTCAATTTGTTTTTTTCTAAATTTTCTTAGTAAAGAATAGTTATTAGTTGAGGCGTTCTTTTGGTAATTTCAGAGAAGGAGGTAATTACTCTACAGAATGGGACAGGAAAAAAAAATCAAGACTACCATCCCGAGGGAAAATATTTTAGGCAGCGGTAAGATGTAAAGTGTTTGGCATGATCACTAGATACCCAGTTTTTATAAAAATAGGTCACCATTTCATAGAAGTTGGACAATTTACAGATTAATTATGAGACGTATGTATATATAAAAAATGGTATACTATGTGCTGGGTCTGGTACTTGACACATATTGTATATATGTGGTTTATGGATTGTAGCTTTTAAGTATTGTATCTTTATCCTGCATTAGAAAGTGCAACTTCTGGGAAAAAATATATATGGATGTTGGAACAGAATGAAGTGGTACTTAAGAGAACATCAAATTGATAATTACTCAAGTAATGATAGTCTATACCTGGTAATTCCTCATATTCTATAATTTTTACACTTTGCAAAAAACTTTCATATAATTAACTTTTTGGCCCTCACAGCAATCCATTAAGGTGTCATACAGATTTCTTCTCTTCCCTTTCTCCCCTCTGCACCTCTTTCTTTTCTTTCTCTTTTTTCTTTTTTCTTCTTTTTATAAGAAAACAGAGCTTTAGGGAAGAATAAAGGACTTGCTCAAGGGCACATGGGCAGGAAATAAAAGAACTGGAGAACTGAACACAAGGTTGTATAGCCCAAGGTCAGTTTGGTCCCCTGCTTGCTGTGTCTAAGGGAAGTCAGTCATGTGCACCCATTCCCCATACATCTTCGTGAAAGAAAACTGTTTAATATTAGTCTCCTTCCACCTTTAAAAGAACTTTACTGTTGCCTTTAGAGCAGTCTTTTGATGGAAAGCACTGAGGATGAAGGCACTTTGGCCATAATGCCCTATAGTTTAATCAGTAGCATGTAGACACCGCAGCAGCAGCTTAGAAAGCCCCACTCACAGGAGCTTTGTTCCTTTCAGTTCCTGTAGTCTTGGGCCCGACTTGGGAGAGGGGCAGTGAGGGCAGTCCTCTGTTTCTGCAAGAGGAACTCCGACATAAATACTTCACTTACCAGGCATTTAATGAGTCTTAAAATTGTTGTCATTTGTAGTGGTCATCAACAAACAATGTTTTATTCCAGCCATTTAATAATTTGCTCCATTACTTGTTGCTAATTATGATCTTGTTGGGGCATGGGGAACTTAAAGTGACCTTGTTTTCCTACACCCTTTGAGAGTTCTGTATCCAGAGTCGTCTTAAAGAAAAAAAAAGTATGGAGCACAGCCCATCACTGTCCTGTAAACTCTGTACTTGATAACCCTGATTTCCAAGGCTGCATTTAGAATAAGTCTTTGGGTCAATTTGCCCTTACTGTTTTATACATGTTCTTTTCCTATTAATTTAGAATGTTGGAGTGGTGATTTGGGTGTGGATTAACCATGCTTAATTGCAGTTTTGTTTTATCTACAATTTAGAATTCAGCCGTTGCCTTTCTCCACCTCATTAACCCATTAATCAAGAGTTGACTGCATAGATTTGTCGGTTGGAAAAGTTAACTGCTTCCAAACCATAGAGATGACTTCTCTCTATGACTTCAAATACTAGTTTCAAGTATCAAAGAGTGTCCAGGCAAGCCAAGATGTCCTTGAACAATAGAGGTCAGTCCACTGTGGTACCTCAGTCTTGTGGTTCTCCTGCCTTGACTGGAAGTTATAAAACTGGAGCCAGAACCAAGACATTATGCCTCCTTCAGAGAAATCCTAAGTAGAAATTAGTCAGAAATTAAATAGATCCCATTTTGGCAAGGGTATGACAAATGTCCTAGAGTCTTGAATGTATTTAAATGCCATAAATGGTGAAATTTGCAGCTCATTAAATATGAGGAAATGATTTAAATAATAAAACCCCAAACTTCAAACTCACTGTTATTTTCTTTTCCCACCTTCAATTTCCAGCCAGGAAATAGTGTCATAGTAAAACAATCTTGTGGTTCAACTCCCTGCTGCAAAAGAAGTATATTTGAATTATCTTAAACTAATTCCTTCAAATGAGTGTCTAACTGATGTTTAAAAACCTCTGAGGGAGAGTCCATAAACTACTTTGGTAAACTCTAGCGATGTTAATGACCTTAAAGTTAAAAGGTGGCTCCCGATATTTAAACTGACCTTCCTTGCTGATGTCAGAGTATCATCAATGAGTTTGTTTTTGTGAATATTAGAGATGGAAAAGACCTTGAGACAACATGAGAAACACTTGAAACAACGTTTTTACATTTACTAAGTTATTTCTTGAAAGAAGTTTTTTATTCTCTTATTCTTTCAAGCATGTTGTAGGAATAGCTTCTACATTTGTTCATTTAGGATTCTTATTAAATTATATTTATGATATATAATCTTTGTTTATGGTAATATGTTGGTTTAGAAGGGTCTGAGGGCACTTTCTAATTCTGAGATTTTGTGATTTTTTTTTTTTTTCTGATTGTGAATGATGGGTTATTCAGAAAAGCCCATTTTACCCTAAATGTTCTAGTTCTGTTTCTTGGACTATAAATAGGGCAGATAAGATTTGGGCAAGTCTGTGAACTTTCCATTGACTTTATTAGAACAGTGTTTTCCACTGGTTATTCCTATGGGGCAAGGTCACATCTGATATGAGATTGGCTCAGCATAAATACTGTGTATACAGAGTAAACATGAAAATGAAAGCCAGAACATGAGAAATAACAGAAATTTGTAGGCTTAAAACAATATTTTTGGATTCATACCATGGTTGCCTGTCTACTTTGTATATGATTAAATTCTGACCAATGGGATGATAAGCCTAAGTGTTTAGGTAGCAGCTTCTGGCAATCTTTTTGATGAGACAGAGCATGTGTGCCCTTTTCTCTCTTCTTTCTCTCTCCCTCCAACCTGCTGCCTGGAATTTAGATGTCACCATCCATGACAAGGCAGTAAGATAAGGAACCTTTGTCCCTCATGTTATAGAGCACCATACTGATCTGCAAGTACCAACTCAGATTTTTACGTGCAGCTAAAATAAACCTCTGTACCAGTTTAGGCAAGAACAAAATAATCTGAAGATCTATAATATGCAAATGATATATAAAACCTCAAGAACAGACAAGTTCATCCAAGGAACATCTCTTACTGCCTTGTCATGGATGGTGACATCTAAATTCCAGGCAGCAGGTTGGAGGGAGAGAGAAAGAAGAGAGCAAAGGGCACACATGCTCTGTCTCATCAAAAGCATTTCCAGAAGCTGTTACCTAAACACTTAGGCTTGTCATCCCATTGGTCAGAATTTAGTCCTATACCTAAATGCAAAAGGAAAGTGGAAGCTGCATTCTCTATTCTGGAAAGCTTTGTGCCAAGCCTCAAACTGGAGACTCTACCACCACTGAAAAAGAGGAAAGTGAGTATTGGCAGACAACATTTTGGAGTCCCAAGTATCTTTGAACATACAGCTGTTCATTCATAGGACACCATCAGCTCCTCCATAAGGAAGATAACTCCCAAATTCCATTAAGTTACTCATTCAACTCAAAGTCCTTGATCTCTGGGTACGTCTGGGTCAGATAGATATAGCTTCGTGTGGTTTGATAACCCATAAACTAAAAGGCACTCTGCCCCATAAGCTCTCATAATTTAATAGTAGAGAACAAGTAGAATAACTGCTATAAAGTTTCCCATTCAGAAAAGAGGGAAATGAGAAAGACATAGAAGTCATTATCCATACCAGTTATCAAATTCTGCTGGACAGGACTTAAGGTCTTTCTTCTCTGGTATTAGAAAAGCTCCTTCATTAGGCTCTCTGGTAGCTCTTGGCTTTGCTATCTGAGAGGAATTCTCTAGTGCATGTTCTCTGTGACTCCTGACTTTGTCCTTTGGGAGCTTTTCTCCCCACTTCATTCTCCATGGCTGTGTTGTAGTGCATGCTCCTTGAGGATGTAAAGATTTCATAGTTCCTTTCCTGTTGGTGTAGATTAGGGGGCTCAGGGATGGCTTTGTGGACAGGGTGGGGCAGAGGAAAGATGCATAAAAGTGAATTTTCCTGGAAAGAGCTGTAAAAGTGAGAAAAAAGAGCCAGTGACGGTACTCCTAGGAACATCAACATTTAAGAATTAGATGGAGAAAAGAAAGGAAAGAAAATGATTAGGAATAGAAGGAGAACCATGAAACTATGAAAATACGGTATCGCCTAAGTTACAAGAAGAGAGAATTTCAAAAAAGAGGATGTGTTTCAAAATACGTATGTTTTATGGTTGTCAATAAATACATGCAAATTGAAATGTCTTTAAGGTTTGGTAATGAGGAGTCATTGAGACCTTGCAATGCAGTTTCACTGGTAGGTTCGGAGTAAAAGGAGGAAACAGAGATAGCAAGTTGGAACTTGGTTATAAAGAGAATGGGAGGTATGGGGGAAAATCAGGAAGTTGAGATTCACTTAAATTCTCATATTTTTTTAGGAGGGTCAAATTTCAGCTTGCAACACAATAAGGAAGATATGATGCATATTCTGTTCTTCCATCTCTTGGCTGTGGGTGCATAGATGTGCTTTCTTACGGTAGGTGGCATTGACTGGGAATTTAGATTTTTTTTTTTCCTTGCAAGTAGTTGGAATTGTTGCAGAGGAGAGCCTTGGCCAAAGCTCAGGTAATTTACAGACTGTGGAGGAAAAAGGAAAGGCTTTGAGAGCCAGAAATATTTATTGAAGAGCATTACTTTGTAACAAGATCAGTTAGACGTGACTGTTCATTACGTGCAAGGCACTGTGCCTGACACCAACACAAGGAGCATTCCTTGAAGAAAGAAACTGTCGTAATTCAGATTCTGCTGGCACACGCAGTCAAGTTTAATGAAATGACTCTCATTTAAGTTCCTGATACAATGATCCATGTAGGAAAATTCTCTTAGGATTTGGTACTTGGCATTAACTATGTCTTTCATGAGAAACTGCACTTGTCTTTTCCTTTTAGATAGTAATCCTAGATAACATCCTTATACATCCTCTGTGCACCAGGCCCCATGCCAAACACTTCACCTACATTTTCTCAGGATATTTTCACAATGTGTCTTTGAAGAGAGTACTGTCATAAATCCACTGCTGAGGTTAAGTAACAGACCATTATATTTTCCTCTCTTTTCAGCTGCCAGGAAGCTTAGAGCAAGGTTTGAAACCCATTCATAGTAACTACACTGACTTTTTTTTTTTTTTTTTTTTTTTTTTTTTTTAGTGAAGACACTTGTTTTGTCTTATGTTCTAATCAGAACTCTTATTCAGATAGGACGGCTCAATTTTAGTTTGAGGTTGCTGACCTTCAAAAAATATATATAGACACACACACACATCATATATGTAATTTGTATATATGTATATAAAACTTTTTCATGTTATTTTCTCTGAATTTTTTCATCCTTAGAAATAGTTGTAGTCATCATTTTTTAGTGATCAAATATATTTTTGAAGGGAAACAGTACAAAAAATTCTACATTTAATTGCATTCATATAGTACCATTCTATTACAATTATGAATTGAGTTTCAAATTTGGATCATAGACTTTTGATATTTTCACTAAGTGATGACACAAACATCTATAACTTATACTTCTTTAGGTCAAGTTTGTCTCTGTATACATATAATACCATTTGTAACCATATAAGTCATTTTACATGTATGTTTTTAGGAGAGAACTAGTTAAAAATGGATATTTAAAATATCCATGGAGGAAACAATTGAGAGAAAAAATGACGCTTCCTGTATTAATTTTCCTGGTAGATTTTAGTCTGGGGAAAGCTTTTCTCTGATTTTAGTCTTTGAATAATTTTCTTTGTTGTTAAAATATGGAATCATGAAATAGCCATTAAAATATGCATTTAAAATAACACTTCGGCCTTAATTCTTATGTTCTATAGAATTTGCATTCAGAAATTTTAATAAAAGATTGCATGGCATAACCTACAGATGACTTTCAGGCTGTCTATATGCATACAACTATTTGGCCAACTGAACTTGGTCAACTTCAATAAATGTGATTTACTATCTAAGAGATTAGGATACTAACTTTAATTTCCTCAAGTTTATATTTAATTTGGACAAATGTGATAAGAATAATTTATAATATAGGACACTTCTCATATTAATCATTAGCCATTATAGGATAACTAAGGATGAATAACACTTTCAAGGTTCAGCATTGCATGAATTATTTTTGAGACGTTGAAAATAGAGATAATTGCCTTGAACTTGAAGGTTTTCCCAATTTAAAATAAGTTGGAACATTTTTCTCAATTTACGATAAACTGGAAGACATATGTATTAGATTGCATTGTAAATATTTAACACAACTACATTAGTTAACCACTGGTCTACTAGCAAGAAGACTCATATAGGTCTCCCAGTTGTAATTCCAGAACTAAATGATCCACCACTCAGATCACTCTTCATTAATAAATGTGTAAGCAACTTTTTCTTATACTTACTCTGAAATAGCAGTAAAATACATGAACAAGAGCTCATTCCATTAATATTTACTGAGTACCCTTTATATGCAATGCACAGTGTTTAATATTTTGGGGATAAAAAGATACATCAAACTTAAATTCTGGGGGCACCTGGGTGGCTCAGTCATTAAGTATCTGCCTTCAGCTCAGGTCATGATCCCAAGGTCCTGGGATCGAGCCCCGCATTGGGCTTCCTGCTCGGCAGGAAGCCTGCTTCTCCCTCTCCCACTCCCCCTGCTTGTGTTCCCTCTCACTCTGTGTCTCTCTTGGTCAAATAAATAAATAAAATCTTTAAAAAAAAAAAACAACACTTAAATTCTGCACTCAAAGAGGTGTCATTTTAATGGGGAAAATTAGGTATGTTCATAAAATATGTAAGACCCTAATAATAGCAGATAAAGGGCTCTAGGACTTAAGAATTTATATATCTTTGGGGTGCCTGGCTGGCTTTGTTGGAGGAGCAAGTGACTTGATCTTGGTTGTGGGTTCAAGTCCCACATTGGGTATAGAGATTACTTAAAATCTTAAAAAAAAGAATTATATATCCTGAATCCCCCAAAATATTTGATATGACCAGGTTAAAAGTGATTAACCATAGAGTTTGAAAACAGAAACAAATACAAAAACCCCACATGGTGATGGTAGCACATTTAAAAACATATAACTAGTTTATTGAACACTGTGAACTTGGTGGGCTACAAATATAAATGGTTTTATTTTCTCCAATTACTTCTGCTGTGTCATGGTGAACTTCTTTACATTGCTTATCAATACCTTGTACCTATCCCATATTTTCCAGTCACTTTCAGTTAGTAAACACTGTGTATGTCCCAGGGTGAAGCATCAATATCATATTCAATTCCATGAATATCTCCTCCTTTTCCATCAGCACCAGCCAGGTTTAGGCCCCAAAGACTCCTTCCCCCCACCCTCAGTGGGGAGTAGAGCTAGGATGGGGAGGGACATGGTTTGCCTCTGGGTCGCCACCTCTCCTTCCCTTTCTTTGGTTTCTCACTAATCCCTTAGGTATATTGGGTGAGCCAGGAGAAAGTATAGGAGAAATTGCTTTCTTATATGTGTTGTGTTGGAAGGGCAGCCTGGTCTTGCAGTGGCTTAGTCTGGTTCTTTCCCCTGCTAGTCACTTCCATTTGTGTGCTAGTATCTGTAGAGATGTTAAGTACTCTTCTCTTGGGGAGATGTTTGGCTTCAAAGGAGGCCGTGGTACCCACCTCTTTTCCTAGTGGGGAATCTGACAGCTTCGTGGCTCATGTCTCCACATCTGTGCTTCATCACACGGACTCCTGGGAACCTCTGTGCTGTCCTCTGTGCCTCTTGAGGCTGTGAGAAGACTGGGTGGGGTTGCTGTCCATCTTTTTTTGTGGGAACCAGTGCTCTGGCATGCCTCCTTTCTTTGGAAATACATAATTCAGAAGTGGGCCAAAGTATCTTGTTCGTATATGCCCCCAAATATATCATGCTTTCTCAAGTTTTGCTCCAATGGTAAGATCAGTGTGGGTCCACAGATTCTACGGCCCCATAAACACCCGGACGGTGACTTCCTTTCCTAGGCAGTTGATTCTCTGGGAATTCCTTTTCACTTGGCTTCAGGGTCCAGAAACCCCATTCACCTTGAATAATTCAGTCCTGATAACCTGGGTCATTTCTTTATTTCTTTTCCTTTCTTTTGATTATTTGTTTATTTGACTTAGCTAAAATAGTGGTGGGGTGAAGGTTGAATGGCAGAACCTGCTCAGCTTCTGTTTAATCAACCCTGAGGTTGTGTTTGGCCTTATTGTTTTTGACCTGCTTAGGATGTTTTACTTAATACATTTGTCCTCAATTTTGGATCCTGGTTGTTAATTCTAGGGCAAAGGAAAAAAATCTTTGTCAACAGTATGTTACATAGACAAGTGAAATGTCACCTATGTTTCGATATCTAACTATGGATATGTTTGTTATTTAAGATTTCTTTTTTTTTTTTTAAGATTTTATTTATTTATTTGACAGAGAGAGACACAGCGAGAGAGGGAACACAAGCAGGGGAGTGGGAGAGGGAGAAGCAGGCTCCCCACGGAGCAGGGAGCCCTATGCGGGGCTCGATTCCAGGACCCTGAGGACCCTGGGATCATGACCTGAGCTGAAGGCAGACGCTCAACGACTGAGCCACCCAGGCGCCCCTAAGATTTCTTTTTTTATCTTCATCATTTTATATACGCTGCTTATTCAATTTTTATCCTGCCCCTTTCCTATTAAAATTGTTGTAAAAAATCATTTCCTCTTGTTATTGTAAACTATTTATAAAAATAATTTTCAGTGTAGAAAATTACTCCATTGTATATTTGACATTGATCATTTACTGATGAATCATTACTTAATCATTCACAATTTTAGATCATTTAGATGGCTTCATTTAGATAAAAGATACTGCAAATAATGCTGAGAAGAACATCTTTGGGACATACATTTTTTTCCCCTTCTAGGTTGGATTATTCCATTTGTATGAGCAATAAAACCTTTATGAACAGCAGAAGTCACTGAGCTTATGTTTCTCAGAACCTTGGAAGACATTTTATATTAAATATGGGTATAATTTGGTGTTGGTTATACTTTCTAAATGATATCATCTCTGACTCTAGAAGACATCTTCAAATTCTTCCTTTTGATTCTAGCTAGTTTCTGTCTCCAGGTTGATTTTCAGTGGAATATTTTTCTTTAATATTTTATTTTCATGGTTTGGCAGCAAGTGATATATTTATTTCTGCTCTGGGATTTTGGCAGAAGCTTTCTGTAAATCTCAGAATCATGACAATCAATTTACACTCTCTGCCATGCAAGACCATGATCACTTCCCTGAATTGGAACAACTTGGTAAATTTTGGGGAGCTTCAAGAATGTCTTTTCTGGAAACTCTGTTGGAGACCCTGATTAGGCTTCTCTTAATAAGTTCTTCTAGCAGCATAAACTTAAACATTTATAATTTTCTGTAATGCAATCATGCCTTTTATTTGATAAATGCTTTCTTGTCAGAGTCTGAGTGAAATGAAACAAAGTATTGGAAAAAGATAATGGCAAAGCTTTCTCCTCCTTATCACAGCACAGGTGGGCCAGCAGGTGTGTACAGCTTATCTGGGAACTGAAAGAATGAGCTAAATGGACGTTTTTCTAGAGTGTGAACTACACGGCAGGTGATTTCTGAAGTAGACAGCCATCAGAGCGGCCTTTGTAGTACAGATCTATCTGTCCCCTGCATGGCTAGGAAAAACAGGGAGGATCCGAAACACTGAACACAGCAAACGTTTTCCAAAGGTCACGTCTCTTGCAGCAGGTATTTACTGTTAAAATGGATTAGAAAAACTACCCCTTGAAGATACTTGCTGTTGAATTCTTTTGCAGTTTATTTCCTGGGGATTCACATTCACTGGGTGGTACATTAATGATAAGGAAATGTAGACACTAGCATTAATATGCAGCTTAGCATCAGTTAAAGTTGCAGTTGCTGATCGAACAGACCAAATTCATTTATTTTTTAAAGTTTTGAATTTTTTCTTTTTAGAGAGGGGGTGGGAAGAAGGGAAGGAGAGAGTGTGAGAGAGAGAGGAGGGGAGGGGCAGAGGGAGAGGGAGAGATAGCATCGCAAGCAGGCTCCATGCCCAGCATGGAACCTGATGTGGGACTCGATCTCACAACCCTGATATCATCCACCCTGAGCCAAAAATCAAGAGTTGGATACTTAACCACCTGAGCCACCCAGGTGCCCCTGAACAGACCAAATTTAAATGAGCCAAGTTATGACCCAGGTGGACAGACCTTGGAAGGTACCTGACCCGAAGGTCCTTCACTAGAGAGTGAGGTGATTGCAGAAGGTTGCCCTAGATGTGTGTGGGTAGTGAATAGAAATGGCTGGATGTTTTGGATCTTCAGTCAGGATATTTGGCCAATGTCCTTTCTTAGGACTGTTGGTGGAGGGTGGATAAAATCATGGGGATTGTGCAACAGCAGGCTGGGTCCACAGGGAAAGGGTCCAAAAAGAATAAACAAGAGGCATAATGGAGAAAACTGCAGGAAATTAGAAAAATCAATGTCATGGCCCAAGCCCATAAAACTAACCAGGTTCTTTTCTCATATATCTTTATGATTCTCTTTGGGGGAGAGACATAGGGAAGGAGGAACCCAAACTGAGCTGTTGTACTGTATCTTGAAACATTTTGTGGATCATATAAGTCCCTTCAGTTGAAGACACATTATCTTTCCATTTAATTTTGATAGGCTAAATAGAACATACCACTTAATGGTTTTAGTGTATGTTTATGATGTTATTCAGTTAAAGCAGAGCTGACTCGAGGCAAAACAAAACAAAAAACCCTCCTCTCTCCTACTGTATCAAGGATCTTTTGAACTTCTTTTGTCTCATGATGAGGGAAGATAGCTGAAGAAAGGAATACATTGGAGGGTCCTCCTAGAGGTCTGCGGAGAAGGGCGAAGGTGAAGATAGAAGTAAGTTATCAGGCTGACATAGAAGTGAAGTCAAAAATCTGATTATGGACACTGTACTTTGGCTTCTTTGATAGAAATCTATGGGTGGTTTAGGCACACTCAGTCCAGGCATGTTGATAGATAAAGCAGCCTTCTCTTATTATAATCCCTTGCCCAACTTGGACTTCTTAGATTATGGTCTAACTATGAATTTTAGAATAGGGATCTCCTCCGAAGGGGCACATGCACCCCAATGTTTATAGCAGCAATGTCCATAATAGCCAAACTATGGAAAGAGCCCAGATGTCCATTGACAGATGAATGGATAAAGAAGATGTGGTATATATATACAATGGAATATTATGCAGCCATCAAAAATGAAATCTTGCCATTTGCAATGACATGGATGGAACAGAGGGTATTATGCTAAGCGAAATAAGTCAATCAGAGAAAGACAAGTATCATATGATCTCACTGATACGAGGATTTTGAGAAACAAGACAGAGGATCATAGGGGAAGGGAGGGAAAAATGAAGACGAAACCAGAAAGGGAAACAAACCATAAGAGACTCTTAATCTCAGGAAACAAACTGAGGGTTGCTGGGGTGGACGGGGGTGGGAGGGATGGGGTGGCTGGGTGATGGACATTGGGGAGGGTATGTACTATGGTGAGCGCTGTGAATTGTGTAAGACTGATGAATCACAGACCTGTACCCCTGAAACAAATAATTGTTTTTTTTTTTTATGAATTTTTTTTTGAGGTAGTGTTCCATGATTCATTGTTTGTGTATAACACCCAGTGCTCCATTCAATACATGCCCTCCTTAATACCCATCACTGAGCTAACCCATAATACATTATATGTTAATAAAAAAAAAAAAGAATAGGGATCTCCTCACAGAGAGATGAGGCAGTACCTACTCTGTCATGATGACTGTAGAGTAATATATTTAGAAAACAAACATTACAAAAGGAGGCCTTTTGCTAAGTAGGGGTGAAGAGGGTAGTAGAACTGCAGGGGCCATCCAGGGAGAGCTGAAGGGTCATAGACCTCCAGATTGTCCTAACAGCATGGTGTGTTTGTTTATATTACCACCACTTTGCCTGTGCTGCCAGCCAACCATTATAAGGGCAAATTGTGACATAAAACTGAATTAAAATTTAAGAAAGGAGAAGAGAAAAATTTGATTAAATTTTCCACAAAATGCAAAACAAATAGAGATTATATTAAAAATGAGATAAAAGATTTTACAAACCTAAACAAAGTAAAAGCTAAAAGAAATAAGGATGACATTCTTTCAAGAATTCATTGAATTTCAAAATAAAGTGGATAAAAGACAAAAATAATAAAAGTTAAAGAGAATGACAAAATTTTGTTTTAAAATAATGGTAAATAAAATGAATAGAAAAAAAGATGAGGAAGAGGCTGGTAAGCAAAGAAATGAAACTGATTAAACATAAAAATGTGGGATTTAAAATAAAAGCTAAAAGAGAGAAAAGTAGAAGCGGGAAGTAGGAAGATGAGAAAGACAAATCGCAAACATCCAACAGGAAAAATAAATTTAGCATAATTGAGCAACAAGCTAAACCAGTGCTGAGCTGCAAAGTAGAGATGTTTTTCAAAAGACAAAATATAACCTGGAGAAAATGAGACAAGAAATTAACTGACCCACCAGCTGGAAGCCAGCAAGTGGTGGAGTCCTTAGCAGAATTCTCTGAGTTGGGAACAATTTTCCATAGTGTGAGGCCCCATTTAGTAGAATCCCTAATGGGTGGAGAGCAGGGAGAGAGGAGCATGTGCTCCTATTCCTGGCCTTCAGCATACCTTGGGCACCATCACCCACATCAGCATCTCTCAGCAATTAGGAGCGCTGGGGCAGGGCCCCAGGGATCGGCAGTCTCAGCTGTGTGTGTGTGGGCTCCTGGGCCCTGCAAATCCACTGCAAATTTAGGTGAAGCAGCTGTAGTTGATCCTTGATTATCCGTCAGTTATGGAAGAAAGGATTCATTTATGTAATTTAAAATGATTTGTATTTGACCCCTTGGATGTGTGGTTTTTTTAATTAAAAAAACAACAACTCGTCCCACATCCCTTCTCTTATCTCTCCCTAGAGGTCACAGCTGCTAACACTTTTCTGTTTCATTCTTGACATTTTTCTGTGGATTTAAAACACTGGTATGTATAGTTGTATCAGATTTTTGTATGTAAATAATAATCATAACTAACATATAGTAAATGTAATATGCACTACAGATGTATTATACGGTGTCATGGTCTTTACTCATTTAATCCCTGCAGCATTATTTTGATTTTACAGATGTGCAAATTGAGGCCAATGAGATTAAATAGCTTGTTCAAGGCCACGCTGAAGATGGGGAGTGGAGCAAGGATGTGCACTTACAGTGCCTGTTCTGAAGCATTATGATTTTCTGCTTTACTAATTGGGATCATGTTGTACCGATTTTATGTAACTTATTTTTACTCTTAGCAATATATCATGGGGCTCTTTCTGTGTGAGTACATAGAGATCTACTTTGTTCTTTAAATTGCTATACAGTGTTTGGCTACATATCAAAATTTATTTCCCATTTATGAACATTTAGGTAGTTTACAATTTTGGCTACTGGGCACATTTATTCTTTTTAATAGATATTTATTGAGTAGCTACTACATACTAGGCATTCTTCTTGGTGCCAGGGAATCAACAGTAAACACAACAGACAAAGCTCTTACTGCCATAGATTTATTTTCTATAGGGGAAACCAACAATAATCAAATAAATGAATTACCTATATCAAAACATGTGAATCTGTCAGCTTATGATAAGGACAATGAAGTGGAATAGAATAAAGGGATATATGGTGTGGGGGTATCATTTTATATGAGGTGATTGCTCACCTATTTTTTTTCTCATTTAGGAAAAAAAATTCTGAGATAATTACAGATTTACTGAAAGCCACAAAGTAGTACAAATAACACTTTATCCAGCTTGCCCCATGGTAATATCTTGCATTGAGTATAGTATCATATCAAAATGAGGAAACTGACGTTGGTGTAGGCTACAGACCTCATTCAAATTCTCCTGGTTTTTACATTTACTCATTTGTATGTGTATGTGCAGTTCTATGCAGTTTTATTACATGTATAGATTTATGTAACCACCAATTATCTACTCTTAAGTTGCCATTTGAATGACGCCTAAAGGAAGCAGGAGAGATAGGCCAGGGCATATATGAATGCTTTAGGCAGGGTAGCTTAGTATGTGCAAAGGCCCCGAGGTAGATGGGAAGCAAGTGTGGCTAAGGAAGAGTTTTGATGGGGGAGTGATCAGAAAGATAATGGGCTGGAGGAGGGAAGTCAAAACATTGAGGTCTTTTAGGCCATGGTGAAGACTGGTTTTTACTCTGAGTGGGATGTGTAGCTGTTGGAACGTTTTGAGTAGAGGAGTTACAGAATCAGACTTCTGTTTTAATTGGATCACTCTGGCTGCAGTGTGGAAGCCAGTAGACCAGTTAGGAGTGTGAGTCTATGATTATTCATAGTCAGTTACTTCCTTTTTTCCCTAAACAAGGATTATACATTCCTACTTTCTTGCCATTTGGTATGCGGTGCCACCCTGCAGGAGTATCCCTGTGCCTCGCCTCCCCACCGTTACCCATCTACCCAGTTTTCCAGCTTAGACCATGCAACTGGCTTTGGTTCAGTGGAATGTGTGCAGGCATGACCTATTAAAGTCCTTAAATCAGATTGCGTGGTCCTTCTCAGCCCTCTGGTTCTTCCTGCCATGAGAGATTCAGGCTGGATCTGGAATGAAAAGACATGTGAAGAAGAGCCACAGCCTGTAGCAAATTTTCAGCCCTCACATAACCACATGGTGGGAAATACATGTCTGCTACTGTAAGCTTGAAGATATTGGGGTGGTTTGTCATGGCAGCGAAGTGGACTAAGACAGAGGTATATTGCAGTGGGCCAGATGATGGTGCTTTGGACTGAAGTGGTAGCAATACTTTTGTACACACGAGTGAGGGTTTCTGTGGTATAATTGCTGGGCCGAAGGGCATGTGTGTTGCTGTCAATTTGTCCTTCTGAATGGTTGTGTCAATCTACACACCTACTGATGGTACAAGAAAATGCTTATTTCCTTACATGTTAGCAAACAGAAGATGATATCTTTTTCTTTCTAAAAATCTGATGGTTTAAATATGTTATTTTACTATTGTAATAGCATTTCCTTGGTTACTAGAGAGATGGGGCATCTTTGCATATTTCTTTTTAGTTCTTCTAGATTAGATTATTATCTAATCCCAACCTACTAATTCCAGTGCTTTCCCCATTTCTGCCATTATTCTCCTTTTTGATAATATATATAATTGAACAGCCATGTGCCAGGCAGAGCCTTACATTTGTCACATGTATTGCCCAATTTAACTGTCACAATAATTTTATGAGATTGGTATCATGACGGTAGCTATTAGGACCTCTTTCATGCATGAAAACTGGGTAGATGGGTAACAGTGGGGAGGCGAGACACAGGGATACTCCTGCAGGGTGGCACCACATACCAAATGGCAAGAAAGTAGGAATGTATAATCCTTGTTTAGGGAAAAAAGGAAGTAACTGACTATGAATAATCATAGAGGCTGCAGCTGTTACGTGACTTGGTAAGAGCTGCACAACCAGTGTTACAGTGGGACTTGAATCCAGCTCTACCCAGACTCCCATCTTTTTTCCAATTTTCACATTGTTTCTGAGCATTAGCTCCATCTGGGCTACTCATTGTTCCCCGAACAAGTTTTGCTCTCCCTGACTCTGGTTTATTGTACTGTCCTGTCACTGTGGATGGTTTCTGGACTGTCCAGGTTTTTTTCAGTTCGCACTCATCGTCACAGATCCTGCATACTTCTTGCCTAATCATTCAATTCTAACAGGAGTCTGATAGCTGAAAAATGTCTTCAGGAAATCAAACCTAGGTACTTGTGCATGTCCCGAAGGACATTATGCAGCTTACTTACCTGGCACAGAGCAAGGCCCATAGGAGGTACAGAGTATTACCCTTGAACACAACCCTTTTCATATTAGTTTATGGAGATTTTTAGTGCTGTCGTGTGTTGTAAAATTTTTAGTTTCCGTTGTATTCATTTTTTCCATTTTTTTCCCCCACAACCTTGTGTCGGCACCGTTCCTCCGGATGATGTTGTTTGCCGATTGAATGAAGAAGCTTTTCCATGTGGCACGTATTACCTTCTGTTCTATTTTAGGTGTCTCACCCGTCCTGTGGCCTCTCAGGTCCACCATCTGCACTTGTCCTCTCACGGCAAGGAAGGGTACTGGCAGAAAAGACAATGGGTGAGACACCTAAAATAGAACACAGGATAATACATGCGACACTGAGAAAGCTTCCTCGTTCCATTGGTGACATAGACCTCTGCCTCGCGTACCCCTTTCTCATGTGTCCTCTTCCGATGTTATGAAGTGCAAAGGCATACTTGTCACAAGAGATTAATAAGATATTATAGACTTAAAATAATTTCCTTTGCATTTCTCCTACTGAGTCATTTAAATAAAAACTATGTTTCATCCCTCCTACAACTTCGGTCAAAAATGGGCAAATAATAGGCTTCTTAATTTTTTCTTCTGTGGGAGCGTGTCCGTAGCAAATTCATATTTCTTTCCCATTCAACGGCAATAGGGTGATTCCTCTCTCCCTCATTTCTTTGTGGTCTCTACATGTCTCTGAAAATATGTGTTCCAACTTAACGTTCCAGTGTGGTGAAACAGACAAGTGTGCTTAACACAAAGTGAACAGGAAATAAGAAAATGTTTTTATGCACAGAGGATGCAAGTGCTGTCCAAAGTCAGTTAATTAAAAAACATCAATCTATGCAAACATAAAGAAATGGTCCAGCTGGGAAATTGGACGAGTTTGGAATTCAGTAAAATCTACTTATTTCCAGTGTGTCTCTAAATTTAGAGAAAACATTTTGGTTGAATGTTTACATCATCGTGTGATGGGCTATTTCTCCAAAAATATTGTCATTAACCCCAAGGTAAGTATTCTTTTGTTTAGAATTTACATAAGGTAGTAAGCTATGCTTTGGAAATCATACATATAGACTGGAACTAGAGGGGCTACATTTTTTTTCTGCATCTAAACTCAATATGGATGAAATCTTGGATTACTATGGTATTCTACTTTTAAGATGAACATGGGAATTTTTTTTTTTTTTAAAATAACAAAGGGTAAAGGTAAGCTCTCAAAGAATTTGGGTGTTTGGGTCTTGTCGCTAAAATGTTTGGTTTTCTTTTTTAAAAGAATTAATTGCAAATCCTTTGGTGATCAGAAGCACAAAGGAAATGTAATTAAGTGTTGGTATATCGCTCTCACTATTGTGAGTCAAATAATGTTCTCACAAACAATGGCAGCTTATTTGTCTAACCTCATTGTTCCTTATAATGACTTTTTGGGATAATTAAGAGAGATTCCATTAATCCTATAAATATTTTTAGGAGAAAACTTTCTAAAATATATGGCAACCTTTCTTATTTGTTAAGCTTCTTGAAGATAAATTAAACTTCCTAATGGTTAAGGGAAATCTCATAAGCATTCATTATTTTGCTGTGCTGGAAGAGTTGAGAGTGCTAAAGATACCAATAGCAATCCTCTTCATAATAGTGAACATTTGTGATCATAGAGGATACTGTGTGCAGGGATACTCTTAAGTGCTTTATTTGTATTAACTCATTGCATTCTTATAAGAACTCCATGAAGTAAGAACCGGTATCGCTTCCAGGTTGCAGATGAATGAACCGAGGCACAGGCACAGAAAGGTTTGGTAACTGGCCCACAGTGGCCCTGCTCAGAGGTGGTAGTGCCAGGATTCACCTTCAGGCAGTCTGTCCCCAGAGCCCAACCCATCAGGCTTTATGGCCTCTACGACAAGCATGGGTTCAGGCTCACGTTCGAATGTTGGCTTGACCACTTGGCAGCTGAGTGAGGAGGTAAGTTGCCTAACTTCTCCAAGTTCTCATTTCCTTATCTTAAAATGAGGAGGATAAAGGCACTGACATTACACGTTGCAAGGAGAGAATGAAACAGTGCAGGCAAAGAACTTGGCACTTAGGAAGACATTGAGAAGTATGAGCTTTTTGTTGTTGTCACTCTTTTTATTTCTCCTCTTATGCAAAAGGCTGAGAACCTACATGTGCTTCTGTGACATGGGAAAATACTGTTCACCTGAAAAATGGCCCTTGCATTGGTCATTTTGTTTTGGTTTATTTTTGAAACTGTGTTTATGTTTTTTGTCCTTGTTGTCTGTCTGCTGTCACTTTTTGATATCTTTGGAGGTCAAGAATGTAGGCTCCAGAAATCCCGGGTCCACTGTTGACTGGTGTGGCTGATTGTAGGCAATTGATGTCACTTCTCTAAGCCACAGTTTTCCTGCTATAAAATGGGGATTGATATTTTTAATAAACCAGCTCTACCAAGTTGAAGAAAATATGGTATTGTTGTTTTGTGCTCTGGATCAGAATCTTAAGGTGCCCTCAATATAACCTTTCTAGTATGTGATGTTTTCCATTACTTTATTTCCAAATTTGTCTCCTTACTTTAGCATTTTAAATTTGGTCAGAACCAACTCATTCATTCCTTCTTATTTTTCTCAAATGCTTGATTGCTTTTGAATGTCTCCTATGTTTGTCTTTCATTTCTTAGTACTGGCAGATTTGGTGTATCTGTTGCCATCAGTTGGGGTGGTTTGGCGGGAAAGGTTTCCCCAAAGGAGAAAGCATTCTCCATCTCTTTTATGGGGAAAGCATGTTGGCTTCAGTTGCCTGTTTTTGACACATTCATATTGTTGAAATTGATTTTATGCATCTTTCTTGAAACAGCTAGAACTCCATTCTCTATTTTCCTGATGCTCTTTGTGCAAGCCTATTTCCTCTGGTTCATTTTTATACTTGCATAAAGCATATTGTTGCTGCTGTATAGATATGGAATGTAAATAATTATAATGTATACTTTTAAAAGGAAAATACTACACAGTTGTGCTTGGGTGAATTGTTAGGCATGAAAACAAGCTGATGTCAGCTTTTAAGTTCCTTCTCTGCCTGTGTGTGGTGAAGGCTTCTGAGTTTATCGATCAGTCTTTTTGCTGACTAGGAGAAGTGGTGTGGAGGATACTTGCAAGGAAAGTGCTATTGTGAAAACAGTCACGTCATAGGGAGAAATCATAAAAGCGTATGAAACACAAAATCTATCAAGGGCTCTTTGATCTCTATGATATTATTTTTAAGAGCTCTCGGGTTTTTTTAGTTTTTAAAATCTGGTAATTATGAATAAAATAATTATTTTTATTCATCTGTTGGCACTTTAGGCTTTAAGCTTTTTGAATAGATAAAATCTTCATATGGCTCAAAAAAATAAAAAAAACAGTATTTAAGGGGTAAAACATGGAGAAGTATCAATCTTGCCTTTTTTGACCACTTCATTTTTACACATTTGCCTCATCTTCTTTTATTTGTTTCATATCTTTGAAGTATACAAGCAAAGATAAATATATATTTTTATTTTATCCTTTCTTATACAACTTTCTTCTTCCTCCTTCTCATGTTCCTCTTCTCCTCCCCTTACTCTCCCCCTCCTCCTCCTTCTCTTCCATAACAATTTATCATAGATGTCTTTCTATATCAGTATCTAGAGATAAGTGGATATATTAATGTATGTAACTGGTCTCGTATAGATACACATTTGGGTTATTTTCCTTTTTTTTTTTTTTTTTTGCTGCTACAAATAATGCTATAGTGAATAACATTGTATGTGTGTCAACTAGCACATGGGAAGTTTATCTTGGATAAGTTCCTAGAATTGAGATTGCTGGGTGGAGGGAAAATGCATTTGGAAATTTTAGTTATGGCCAAATGGCTCTCCACAGGGCATCCTGCATGCCAGTCAGCAAAGTAGGCAGTGCCTCTTTGCCCTCAACTTTACCAGCAGAGTATGTTAGCACATGGTAGGCTTCTGAGAAATGGCATACTGTACTTTAGTTTTATTTGAATTTCATTTATTGCAAGTGATATCAGGCATTTTGCACAGGTTGAAGGGTGTTGGTCTCTTTTTCCTCAGTCCCTAGGAGTTTTTTTTACATATTAAGGGAAATTAGGCTTTTGATTATGGTATGAGTCATAATTTTTTTTGGCCAGTTTGTTACTTATTTTTTGGCTTTGTTTAAAGTGTCTAGTAGAAATTTAAAAAAATTTATATAATTTGTCAATCTTTTTTTAAATGGCTTTTGAACTTCAGTCACAGGTCAGAAGGGTCTTCCTCTGTCCAAAGTTATAAACTTATGGTAATTTTCTTCTGGTAATTTTACAGTTTCATTTTTTAGTATTTAAATTTCTGATTCCCTTGGATTCAACATTATCATTTTCCAGAATGTGATTCATTGTCACAGCACCATGTATTTTATTGTTATTTGTTTTTCATGTTTTTTAAAAAATGTAATTCCAGTATAATTAACATACAATGTTATATTGGTTTCAGGTGTACAATATAGTGCTTCAGTAATTCTATGTTACACAGTGCTCATCCCGGTAAGTGTACTCTTAATTCTCTTTACCTGTTTTACTCATCTTCCACCCACCTCCCCTCTGGTACCATCTGTTTGTCCTCTAAAGTTAAGAGTCTGTTTTTAGTCTGTCTTTGCTCATTTGTTTTGTTTCTTAAATTCCACATATGAGTGAAATCATATGGTAATTGTCTTTCTCTGACTTATTTCACTTAGCATTATACTCTCTAGCTCCATCCAAGTTATTGCAAATGGCAAGATTTAAATCTTTTTTATGGGTGAACAATATCCACTGTTTCTTCACCATTTACCTATCAATGGACACTTGGGCTGCTTCCATAATTTGGCTATTGTAAATAATGGTGCAATAAACATAGGGGCACATGTATCCCTTTGAATTAGTGTTTTTATATTTTGGGGGTAAATACCCAGTAGTGCACTTACTGGATTGTAGCATAGTTCCATTTTTAACTTTTTGGGGAACCTCCATACTGGTTTCCACAGTGGCTGCACCAGTTTGCATTCCCACCCACAGTGCACGAGCATTCCTTTTTCTCCGTGTCCTCGTCAACACTTGTTTAAATTTTGATTTTAGCTATTCTGACAGGTGTGAGGTGATAGCTCATTGTGGTTTTGACTTGCATTTCCCTGATGATGAGTGATGTTGAGTATCTTTTCATGTGTCTATTGGCCATCTCTATGTCTTCTTTGGAGAAATACCTGTTCATGTCTTCTGCCCATTTTTAATTGGGTTGTTTATTTTTTGGTTGTTGAGTTATGTGAGTTCTTTATATGTTTTTGACACTAACCAGGTAAGTCATTTGTAAATATCTTCTCCCATTCAGTAGGTTGCCTTTTAGTTTTATTGATTGTTTCCTTCACTGCTTAGATTATTTTGATGTAGTCCCAATAGTTTATTTTTGCTTTTGTTTCCCTTGCCTATCTAGAAAAATGTTGCTATGGTCAGTGTCAGAGAAATTACTGCCCGTGCTCTTTTCTAGGATTTTTATGGTTTCGGGTCTCACATTTAGGTCTTTAATCCATCTTGAGTTTACTTTTGTGTAAGAAAGTGGTCCAGTTTTATTCTTTTGCATGTTGCTATCCAGTTTGTCCCAAAATATTTGTTGAAGAGACTTTTTCCCATTGGATATTCTTTCCTTAATTGACCATATAATTCTGGGCTTATTTCTAAGCTCTCTATTCTGTTCCATAGATCTGTGTGCCTTTTTGTGTGTGTGTGTGCCAGTACCATACTGTTGATTATTGCAGCTTTGTAGTATATCTTGAAATCTGTGATTGTGATACCTCCAGCTTTTTTGTTTTTTTCAAGATTGCTTTGGCTATTTGGTATCTTTTGTGGTTCCATACAAATTTTGGGATTACTTGTTCTAGCTCTGTGAAAAGCAATGTTGGCATTTTGATAGGGATTACATTAAATATGTAGATTTCTTTGGGTAGTATGGACATTTTAACAATATTTGTTCTTCCAGTTAATGAACATGGAATTTCGTTCTCTTTGTTTGTGTCATCAATTTCTTTCATCATTGTTTTAGAGTTTTTGGAGTACAGGTCTCTCATTTCCTTGGCTAAGTTTATTCCTAGGTATTTTATTATTTTTGGTATAATTGTAAATGGGATTTGAAAAAATTTCTCTTTCTGTTATTATTAATGTATAGAAGTACAATGAATTTCTGTATATTGATTTTGTATCCTGTGACTTTACTGAATTCATTTATCAGTTCTGGTAGTTTTTTTGGCAGTCTTTAGGGTTTTCTATATATAGTATCATGTCATCTGCAAATAGTGAAAGTTTTAAACTTCTTTATTGATTTGGATGCCTTTTATTTCTTTTTGTTGTCTGATTGCTGTGGCTTGGACTTCCAGTACTATGTTGAATAGAAGTGGTGAGAGTGGACATCCTTCTTGTCTTGTTCCTGATCTTAGGGGAAAAGCTCCCTGTTTTTCACCACTGACTATGATGTTAGCTGTGGTTTTTTTCATATATGACTTTCATTATGTTGAGAAATATTCTCTCTAAACCTACTTTTTGAGGGTTTTTATCATGTTGTATTTTGTCAAATGCTTTTTCTGCATCTATTAACATGATCATATATTCTTATCCTTTCTTTTGTTGATGTGATGTATTGTGTTGATTGATTTGCAGATATTGAACCACTCTTGTATCCCAAGAATAAATCCCACTTGATCATGGTGAATGATTTTTTAACGTATCATTGGATTCAGTTTGCTAATGTTTTGTTGAGGATTTTTGTATCTGTGTTCATCACAGATATTGGCCTTTAGTCTTTTTTTGTTTGTTTGTTTTTTTTTTTTTTTTAAATTTTTTTTTATTGTTATGTTAATCCCCATACATTACATCATTAGTTTTAGATATAGTGTTCCATGATTCATTGTTTGTGCATAACACCCAGTGCTCCATGCAGAACGTGCCCTCCTCAATACCCATCACCAGGCTAACCCATCCTCCCAACCCCCTCCCCTCTAGAACCCTCAGTTTGTTTTTCAGAGTCCATCGTCTCTCATGGTTCTTCTCCCCCTCC
>NW_022589767.1:8052844-8309614 GCF_004348235.1 Phoca vitulina
TATAAAAAATTTTAAAAAAGGATTTGATAAGTTGTTTGAAAAAAGAAAGAAGAGGATTAAAAAAAAAAAAAGAAAGAAAGAAAAAAGGGAGAGAATGTGATCAGGCAGGGGAGTAGAAAAAAACCATACACTAGAGATTTAGAGTATATTTTGATCTGTTAGAAGAAACTATCTCAAGATTTTAAAGAGAGAACAACTTATATATATATGCCAAAAATACGGGTAACTACTATGAAGGGATAGAATATGACTTTAAAAATGAAAAATAAAAATGTTTTTTTTTTAAAAAAGGGATTGATAAGATGTTGGTTGAAAAAGGGAAAAAGAAAAATTCAAAAAAAAAGAAAAAAGGAAAAAAGAAAAAAAGACAGTTAAAAAAAATAATTAACTTTGAAAGACTAAAGAATCATGGTAAAAAAGCCATGAATTCTATGTGCAGTATTCCCCTAGCGCTGGAGTTCTGCCGTTCTCACTGATCGGTAAACTTGGTCTTGGCTGGCTGTTCTCGCTGATCTTCTGGGGGAGGGGCCTGTTGCCGTGGTTCCCAAATGTCTCTGCCGGAGGCAAAATTGCCCCGCCCTTGCCGGTCCGGGCTGAGTAATCTGCTCGGGTTTGCTCTCCGGAGCTTTTGTTCCCTGCAAGCTTTCCGTACAGCTTTGGAGGCGGAGAGTGAAAATGGCGGCCTCCCAGTCTCCGCCCCGGCGGAGCCGAGAACTCGGGGTCCCGCTCCTCAGCGAGCCCCCAGAGAAAAGCAGTCAGTCACTCCCGTCTCCCCGGTCTCTGGCCGCACTCCGTGCTCACCCGGCCTGTGACCGCGCCTTTCTATTTGGCACCCGACCCCGGGTGGAGTCTCCAAACCCAGCAGATCCCCGCGGTGCGCTCCCGCACCTCTCCTCCCGGGGGAAGAAGGTGAGTCTCCCCGGATCTGCCGCTTGTTGGGTCCCTGCTGGAGGAGCAGTGGCCCGTCTGTGCCGCGGATCACGGTTTATAGCAACCCCGAGCTGAGAGCCCGCGCCTGGGCTCCGTCTCTGCAGCCGGCTTCCCTGCTCCGATACCTGGGAGCTCTGCCGCACTCAGGCACCCCCGGTCTTTCTGTGACCCCGAGGGTCCTGAGACCACACTGTCCCGCGAGGGTTCCACCCCCCACTTCGCCACCAGAGTGACGTCCCTCAGCGGAGCAGACTTCTAAAAGTTCCGATTTTGTGCTCCGCGGCTCTGTCACTTGCCAGAAGCGGCCGACGGAGGCCCCTCCCCCGCCGTCTATCCTCCCGAATATCGCCTCGGATTCACTTCTCCGCACGTCCTACCTTCCAGAAAGTGGTCGCTTTTCTGTTCAGAGAGTTGTTGCTCTTCTTTTCTTCGATCTCCTGTTGAGTTTGTAGGTGTTCAGAATGGTTTGATCCCTATCCAGCTGAATTCCTGAGAGGAGACGAAATCCAGGTCTCCTACTCCTCCGCCATCTTGCTCCGCCCCCTTGTTTGTTTTTTTGTAGTGTCCTTATCTCTTTTTGGTATCAGAGTATTTCTTTCTTTTGAAATCTACACATTTATTTACTTTTCAGTAAGTTTATTTTTTTTAAAGATTTTATTTAGAGAGAGAGAGAGCATGTGAGTGGGGGTAGGGGCAGAGAGAGAAGGAGAGAGAGAATCTCAAGCAGACTCCACACTGAGTGCAGAGCCTGATGTGGGGCTCAATCCCATGACCCTAAGATCACGACCTAGTCAAAACCAAGAGTCAGATGCTTAACTGACTAAGCCACCAGGTGCCCCTACTTATCAGTAAGTTTAAATCATTGAGGGGTATAGCATCACCTGGATTCTCTGGCCAGTGGCTTTAGCAGGAAGATTGCTTCAGAATTTGGCACAAACTGTGCCACTGTTTCCATGAGCATGAGTTAATTTTCCCCAGATTACTCTTTATTTGGTTTGCCACCAGGAGTCACTGTGTTGTTCTTTGGTTTGTATACGTAAACACATCTCTTGCCTAGATAGAATTCAGTTTCATCTTGAGCATAAATATCTTCAATTTTAAGAAGAGTTATGTGTTCTGCCTGGCTCTGGAGGCCCCACGTATAACCAGCAAAAATGACCTTGGACCACAGCCTTCCAGACATAATCATCATTTTAGGAGTCCTTTCCCATCGGGCCTCCACAGGTTCCAAGATGGCAGGAAGAGTCCTTTAGCGTATTTTTAATTTCAGTTATTGAGTTCTTCACCTCTGATTGGTTCTTATGTAGGTTTTCTGTCTCTTTATTGAAGGTCTCACTGAAGTCCTCCACTCTTTTCTCAAGTCTGGTGAGTATCTTTATGACCATGGCTTTAAATTTGCTATCAGGCATATTACTTAACTCTTTTACTTAGCTCTCTTTTCTTGTCCTTTCATTTGGGCCATACTCCTCTGTCTCCTCATTTTGTCTAGCTCTCTATGTCTATGTGGTAGGAAAGTCAGTTATATATCCTGCTCTTTAGATAGTGGCCTTATGAAGAAGAGGTCCTGCAGTTCATTGTCTCCTGTTCACCAGAACCTGGCACTTCAGAGGTGTTTCCCATGGGTGTTGCCTATGCCCTACTCTGTGCGTTTAACTGTATTTGCCTTTAGTCCAGTTGTCTGTGATGGCTCTCTTTGCCCATTATGGGCAAGGTTTGGTTCCTATGTTGTTAATGGGCCAGCCTGGGGCTGTCTTGGGCTTGAGCTGGGTCAGACCAAGCATTTGCTGAGCTGCAGTTGCACTGAACTTCAGGGTATTCTCACTGTGTTGTCTCCTGAGAAGCTTTTGTTAGTGGGCAGGGCGTATAGTAGACTAGGTGCCTGCCCCCAGCCCACTGCTGAGGTCACTGTCAGACTGGTGTGCATGGTTATCTTCTACTCTCCCTAGGGGAGGAGTCACTTTGGGGTGGTTCTAACCCCTGTTGGGGCTACGTGAACACTACCACACTTGTGGTGCCACTTTGGATGAACTCCTACTTAGGGCATGTTAGAAGGAGTGGGTCTGCAAAACAGTGTGGAGGCAGGAGTGCATGGTGTTAACAAGGTTTGTGCTGATCTGGTCTGCTGTGAGAGAGGACCTGGAACTTCTTTGGAAAACTTCTGCTGAGGCTGGGTTGAGGGGGACTGGTCCACAGAAGAGCATAAGGGTGGGGTGTGCTGTCAGTAAGCTAGGTGGACAGTGTTCATGCCATTCCTGCAGGTGTTTGTGTATCTAAGCTGGGTGGGGGGAAGGAAATAGTGCCCGTCAGCTTTTTTGTTTTTGGAGAAGTTTCCCAAAGATCCCTGCCCCTTTAGCAGATGCTCTGAGATTAGTAAGGAGATCTCTCTCTGGTATACCCTGGCATTTTTTATACTGCTACTTCTATGCTGTATCTCCGTGGGACTGTTTGTTGTGCTGTATCTTTAATGGTGAGGACTTTGTTTCCTATCTCCCTCCAGCTCTCCTAGAGCTGACTTGCTTATTTTTAAAGTTCTAGGTGTTAAGCCCCATTGTTTGTAAGAACTAATGATGTTAACCCCTTCAGGTTTTCTTTCTTTCTTTCTTTCTTTCTTTCTTTTTTTTTTTTAAAAGATTTTATTTATTTATTTGACAGAGAAAGAGACAGCAAGAGAGGGAACACAAGCAGGGGGAGTGGGAGAGGGAGAAGCAGGCTTCCCGCTGAGCAGGGAGCCCGATGCGGGGCTCGATCCCAGGACCCTGGGATCATGACCTGAGCCGATGACCTGAGCCACCCAGACGCCCCATCTCCGTCAGGTTTTCAAAGCCAAATGTTGTGTGGATTTGTCTTCCCAGTGTGGGCCCTTTGTGCAGGGGCGCCTTGTTGGTGTCTCCTCTCCCCTCTCTGTACCCACGGCATACCTTTTTCCTGCAGACGGTCCTGCAGGTCAGTTGGGCTTTAAACTCCATCTCTACCCTTCCTACCCTCTTTGATGTGGCCTCTTCTGTACATTTAGCTGTGGAGAGTCTCTTTTGCTAGTTTTTGGGTTGGTTTTTGGGTTATTTTTCACTAATGTGGGTGTTATCTAGGTATATCTGTGGGATGAAGTAGCCTGGTATCCTCCTACTCCACCATCTTCTCTCATAGCACCATATATTTTAAAAAGCTATCTTTCCCTTACTGATTTGAGATGCTGTACATATTTGAGCCTATATTTGGACTTTCTGTTCCATTGGCTTCTATGTCTATTTGTATGACTATAATATAGTAGTTTTTTTCCATGAAGTTCTAAATAATTAAAAAAGTTGTAGAAGCCTATCAACCACAGGGTCCTTTACCTCTTTACACAAAATGATCTGAATTTTGATATACAATGAGAAGGAATAAAATGACCTAAGAACTTAACTCAAAAGTTATAAAAATATTGAAAAGAAAATTCATGGAAGTCTACAGGAAAGAATAAATGAAGGCAAAACAAGTTTTTCTCCAGTATTTTGATCTGATTCTACATCTCCTAAATTCTCCATTTTAATTATAAAATAAAATAAAAACTAAGGTTAAAATCTCATTTTCAAAAAAAATAAAATTCTTGCTTCCAGTCTAGTCCTCCTCATCTTCATTTTTGATACTACTACCAGTGTGATCGTTCTTAAATATGATCATGCCAATCTCTTTTATGAATGGTTCAGTGAATCTTCATTGGCTGTGTGATAGACTGAAGCTATTATTAATGGCAGCAAAGCCACCTAAAAGTCAAAAAGTAATTTTTGAGCTTTAACTATGTTTTATACAGAAGCAATACGTACAGGGAAGAATGAAGCAATACTTGTTCCAACCCTATGGTGTTTATGATCTAATGGGAAAGCCTGATAGGAACCAAGTGATTACAGGAAAGTGTGATGTGGGCTGTAATAGGATATTACGCTAGCCTTGTCACCTCCAAATACCCCACTCTCCAGCTATGACAAACTATTTGCAGTCTCCAGAGTTAACCACTGTTGCTCATCTACATGCTTTTGTATTTGCAACATTTTCTTGGAATACTGGGTCTATCTGATGGAATCCATCATGACTCATTTGAAGCAGCTTGTCTTCTGAAAAACTTTCTTGTACCCTCTGCTGGGAATGGGCTCAGTGCCCCCCTTCCTTTGTGCTTTCATGTTACTCTGTGCTTACTTCTCTCATTCATTTGTCATATGGTATTGAAGCTATCTGTTTGCTTTTCTACCCTTCTAAACTGTGGGTTATTTGGAAACGGATGGCAGGGATGGGTCATCTTACTTAAATTATAGTAATATTGTGTATAATCAATTCTCTGGAGGTGTTTTGTTAAACAGAAGTGAGGCAATAACTGGAGGAAATGGAATTACTATGCATGTTTATTGGATAGTAGTAATGATCAAAAGAGAATGCAAATTTGATATTTACTCTGATGTGCATTTCTTGCTTCCAACACCAGAAAAGCATGGAGAGGACTGTTTTATCTAATTTTCCCATGTTATCCATCTTTTTTTTAATTAAAAGGAAAAATATAATTCTATTTATTCTATCTCAGTAACTTTTTCAAAGGTCATAAGGCTTATAAGTATCATGTGTGGGATGTACCACTGAGACTATAGGTGGGTGACCTAGTGGCTTCAATACTATATTCAAAGCCTACTCAGCAGTGGTATACTCAGGAGAAGCCTAAGATGTTTTAATCTGTGGTCCGCAAAACTTGTCTAAGGACATACTATTTTATATACTTAAATCAGTTGTCTGAACAAAGGAATCAGTGATTAAAAAATTTTTTTTTTATTGAAGTACCATTGACACCCAATGTTACATTAGTTTCAGGTGTGCAACATAGTGATTCAACAACTGTACATTATGCTATGCTCACTGCAAGTGCAGCTGCCATCTATCACCATATAATCTATTACAGGATGACTTTTTCTTTTTTTTTTTTTTTGGAGAGGGAGAGAGAGTAATTGTGAGCAGTGGGGAAGGGGTATAAGGAGAGGGAGAGAGAGAATCTTAAGCAGGCTCCACGTTCAGTGTGGAGCCCGATGTGGGGCTCGACCTCACGACCCCAAGATCATAACTTGAGCCAAAACCAAGAGTCGGATGCTTAATCGACTGAGCCACCCAGGCGCCCCTACAGGTGACTTTTTAAAATCAAATTTCTACTAAGAAAGTTATTTAATATGATTGATATTTGAGATTCAAAATGATGTGAAAAAGGAAAATGATTCTCTGAAATTCGGGCAAAGGGCTCTGCAGAAAAACAAACAAACAAACAAACAAAAAAAAACAACCCAAGCTTTAAGCACCAAAGTAGTAGTATTTAGGTATAAGGTTAAAAAAAATATTTTTGAAGAATCCATTTTTTTAAAAGATTTTTTTATTTTTTATTAGAGAGAGTACTAGCAGGGGGAGCAGCAGACAAAGGGAGAGGGAGAAGCAGGCTCCCTCTGTCTGCCGCTCCCTGATGTGGGGCTCGATCCCAGGACCCCGGGATCACGACCTGAGCTAAAGGCAGATGCTTAACCATCTGAGCCACCCAGGCGCCCCAGAAGAATCCATTTCAACATATGCTTAATAAATATTATAACAGTATTTTGGTAAAAGGAAAGTTGATTTCATAATATAATAAAAGGGGTATTATGTGTAAGACTCAGGAAGTAAATCTTGCTGTTCTATTATTATTATTATCTTTAGCTAGATGGTTAGTGAAAAAGCCACAGTGAAAATACTGCATCCACTTTGGGTCACCATATTTTAGATGAAATAATGATGAAACTAGGGTCATGTTCTGAGAGTACTGACCATAATGAATAAGAGCACAGTGGAATACACAGGTAGGCCTTCAATGAATTAAATCTTGGAAGAGAAATAGTTGTTTTAATGGTGGAGGATTGCAAGGGAGGCAATATGGGGGAAGAGAACTTCAGTGTGTGAGGTAGGAGATCATACTCTATCTCCTTGGGTTCTATGGATTTGCCAAATAGACAGTCTATCCATCCATTCATCCATCCATCTATCCATCCCTCCATCTATTCATATTGATTTAATTATGATTATATTAGTCAAAAAATGTTATTCCTAAAATTAATAGCTTCTAATTACTGAGGAATATGTGCCAGATTCTGTTTTAGGTGCTTTAAACTGTCTCTTAATGTTAAAAAACAATGGGTAGGTAATAATTGTTTGATTTTATGGGGGAGAAGACTGAGAATCATATGCCCATTGTCATATGGAAAGTGACAGAATTAGGAGTGGTAACACTGCAGAGTTTGGACAGTTGTCACTTTATATTTTAGCCTATGTGGGACATTGGATCTTTCAAGCATCCTTCTGCTTGCTATATCTGCAGAATCCAGGACTCAGTGGCTCTTAACTCTTAACCAATGTTCTTTCCTCCCACCCTCCCTTCTTTCCTTCCTTCTTTGTCAGTGTTTATTGAGGGGGATATGTCAGGCCCTGTGCTAGGAGCATGGTGATCCAGAATGGTTGAATCCTGGTTTTCACTTTGAAAATGGTACCATGCAGCACATGGGGGATACAAGTATAAATGAGCAAGTTCTGTTTTCAAGGAAACCACAGTTTCTGGACAACCAATTGGTGGTGTAATGGAAGAAATGGGAATGAAAGACAGGGATCTAGCTTAGCAGGCTTGGGATCCTGTGGAAAAGAGTCTTTGACACATCAAGCAGGGAAATGGTGTGGTTAGATAAATCATCCCTGGTGGAATAATGTAGAGGGAAGATTTAAGGATTATGAGATTGGAGGAAGGGAGATAAGTATGGAAGCTGTGGTAGTATTCCCATGAAAAAGCAAGAGAACTTGAATCCACATAGTGAGAGGAGAGAGGAGGTAGGAAGGGAGATGGGAGAACCATTTTAAAGGTAGAATCGCAGGACTTGATGAATGATCTCACATGTGGAAATGGGTGAGACAAAGGCAGATTTCAGAAAAGTCTAGCTGCTCATTAGAGCATCCTGTTGAGAATCTAGTGGTTTTTGCATGATAATTGATGTTGAGGTCCTTTTGCTAGTCTCACTGTTGTCTGTCCTCTGCCTTAGAGTCTAAAGAAGCACAGCCAAATAACAAAAATGAAACAATTTCCCCCAAATACACAAATCCAGCTCCATGGGGCTTTCTGATTTTCTTTCCTGTGCTTTTTATTGTTAATATTTTTTGAGTGCTCACTGTGTGTCCAGTGACTGTTTAAGCAATTTATATGAATTAATTGATTTATTCTCACAAGAACAGATGGTGGTTTATCTCTGTTTTTATAGATGAGGCAACTGAGGCACAGAGTGATTAGGTAATTTGCATGAGCACCCCCCGCCCTGCCACAGGCAGTTGGGCCTTGAAACCCAAGCAGTCCACCTTCCAATCTTGTCATCTCAATCATTATAGTTTATAGATGGAATTGTTTTCTTAATTTCTTCTTCAGATTGTTCATTGCTGGGGTATTAGAAACACAAATGATTTTTGTTTGTTGATCACATACCCTGAAACTTTGTTGAATTTATTTGTTAGCTTGAGCAGTGTTTCTGTGGATTCTTGTGGGCTGCTGCCTCAGAGTTTTGTTATGATATTTTTTTCTTTCCGAATCTGTTTCTATTGATTTATCTAGAATATCTAAGACCTTAAAAAATACCTTTTGTATTTTTAAAATGTTCCATAAAATTTATCCTTTTCTTCTTCTTTTTTTTAGCTTCTTGTATTGTCTGGCTTAGAGAATTTGTTTGTTAAAAAAGAAAAGACATGGGGTGCCTGGGTGGTTCAGTAGGTTCAGTAGGTGGTTCAGTAGTGGTTCAGTGGTTCAGTAGGTGGTTCAGTAAGTAGAACCAGTAGGTGGTTCAATAGGTTCAGTGGTTCAGTAGGTTCAGTACCTTCAGTAGGAAGGTAGTAACCTACTTTCAGTAGGTTCAGTAGTAGGTTCAGTAGGTGGTTCAGTAGTAGTGGTTCAGTGGTTCAGTAGTAGGTGGTTCAGTAGGTTGATTCCGACTCCTGGTTTTGCCCGAGGTCATGATCTCACAGTTGTGAGATCAGCTCAGTGTGGGGCTCTGTGCTCGGCACGGAATCTGCTTCAGATTCTCTCTCCCTCCCCCTCTATTCGCCAGCCTCCACCCCTCTCATGCTCTTTCTCTCTCAAATAAATAAATAAATACAATCTTTAAAAAAAGAGAAAAGAACTGAAAATGAAGAACATCTTCAGTAATATTTTTAAGTGCTAAAGAAATAATGTGTTAAAGGCAAGCAATGCTATCATCAATTAAGACCACCATAAGGTTCTGTGGATTGATTTGTTTTGGTTGGAGAATTAAGTGGAGTTACAGCAATATCAGTTACTATGATCAAATGACCCTCATCTAATTAGGTAATTTAGATAGCCCACTCATCCTGGCAAATTGTGGCTGCTCAAATCTGTTCTTGATTTGAAGGAAATGTGGTGATTTAACTTCCTTTCATAGTAAAAAACAACTTGTTCCTCTCTCCTTGATAATTTATGGTTCCTTAAAGTCTGGGTTGACTTTTTGTTTCCCAGACGGGTCTTCCCCTGCCCTGTCCCATTTCTTTTCTGAGTTTTAAAATTAATATCCTTTCTTTTTTATTATCCACTCATAAGACATATGTTGAATTTTATTGACGTTAATGTAAAATGCTAAGGCCACATTCTTTTCCCACCATTTTAATGTCTGACCCAGACCAGTGCTTCCTGCTATTGCAGCCTTGACCTTGGCCCCTGGGTTATGATGGATATACAACAAATGGAGCATATCATAGCATCTTAGGGCTAGGAGAGACCGTGGAAGTCACTTTCTGGTGAGAAATTATAACCCTCACTCCACATTCCTATTTTCAGGATTTCAATACATCTTGGAAATGTTGACTCATATGGTGCAGCTCTTATTCTCAGTGTCAAAATAGAGAAATGGAGACATTTACATCCAAGTTAGCAGAGAGGAATAAATAGCAACTAATTACTTATATTCAGATACAGTGCTCTGGCTTCTGGTTCTCAAAGACAGGGAAGGAAAAAGCAGAAACCAAAAATCACAGTAAAGGAAGGCTTAGGAATTTGACATCATATCTTTTCTAAAGATCTGTCACTGAATCCGTGACCTCTTGAGCTCATGTCTAGTGCACTAGGTTCCCTCTGACAGCATCATGGTTTAGCCCTTTACCTATAAACTTGTACGTAGAGGCATCCAACTTACAATGTCCCAAAATTCCTCACATTCTTAATGACACTGTAGACTGTGACTCCCCAGTATTTCACATGTATTTTATATTAACTTATGGTTATATCTGCAGATTCATTTCTTTATACTTCATGAATTTTAATATAAAAGTGGAAAAAAATTCCTTATTTTATTTTTTAATTTTTTTAATTTAAATTCAATTAGCCAACATATATCATTTATTTCAGATGTAGTGTTGAATAATTCATCAGTTGTTTATAACACCCAGTACTCATCCCATCGCATACCCTCCTTAATGCCCATCACCCGATTACCCCATCCCACCATTCATCTCCCCTCCAGCAACCCTGTTTGTTTCCTATAGTTAAGAGTCTCTCATGGTGAGACTATGGACTCTGAGAAACAAACTGAGGGTTCTAGAGGGGAGGGAGGTGAGGGGATGGGTTAGCCTGGTGATGGGTATTTAAGAGGGCACGTACTGAATGGAGCACTGGGTGTTATACACAAACAATTAATCATGGAACACTACATCAAAAACTAATGATATAATGTATGGTGATTAACATAACATAATTAAAAAAAAAAAAAGAGTCTCTCCTGATTTTTCTCCCTCTCTGATGACTTCCCATTCAGTTTTCCTTCCCTTCCCCTATGATCCTCTGCGCTGTTTCTTATATTCCACCTATGAGTGAAACCATATGATAATTGTCTTTCTCTGATTGACTTATTTCACTCATTATAATACCCACCAGTTCTGTCCATGTCGATGTAAATGGTAAGTATTCATCTTTTCTGATGGCTGAGTAATATTCCATTGTATGTATATACCACCTCTTCTTTATCCATTCATCTGTCGATGGACTTCTGGGCTCTTTCCACAGTTTGGCTATTGTGGACATTGCTTCTATGAACATTGTGGTGTAGGTGCCTCTTCGGATCACTACCTTTGTATCTTTGGGGTAAATACCTAGTAGTGCAATTGTTGGGTTGTAGGGTAGCTCTATTTTTAACTTCTTGAGGAATCTCCATACTATTTTTCAGAATAGCTGACCCAGCTTGCATTCCTACCAACAGTGTAAGAGGGTTCTCCTTTCTCTGCATCCTTGCCAACATTTGTTGTTTCCTGACTTGTCAATTTTAGCCATTCTGACTGGTATAAGATGGTATCTCATTGTGGTTTTGATTTGTATTTCCTTGATGCTATGTTGAGCATTTTTTCATGTGTCTGTTGGCCATTTGTGTGTCTTCTTTGGAGAAATGTTCATGTCTTCTGCCCATTTCTTGACTGGATTATTTGTTTTTTGGGTGTTGAATTTGATAAGTTCTTTATAGATATGGTTACTAGCTCTTTATCTGATATGTCATTTGCAAATATCTTCTCCCATTATGTAGGTTGCCTTTTAGTTTTGTTGACTGTTTCCTTCACTGTGCAGAAGCTTTTTATCTTGATAAAGTCCCAATAGGCCATTTTTGCTTTTGTTTCCCTTGCCTTTGGAGATAGGTCTTGCAAGTAGTTGCTGCAGCCGAGGTCACAGAGGTTGCTGCCTATGTTCTTCTCTAGGATTTGGATAGAATCCTGTCTCCCATTTAGGTCTTTCATCCACTTTAAGTTTATCTTGGTGCATGGTGTAAGAAAATGGTCCAGTTTCATTCTTCTACATGTGGCTGTCCTGTTTTCCCAGCATCATTTATTGAAGAGACTGTCCTTTTTCCATTGGATATTTTTTCCTGCTTTGTAGAAGATTAGTTGCCCATAGAGTTGAAGGTCCATTTCTGGGTTCTCTGTTCTGTTCCATTGATCTATGTGTCTGTTTTTGTGCCAGTACCATACTGTCTTGATGATGACAGATTTGTAATAGAGCTTAAAGTCTGGAATTATTATGCCACCAACTTTGGTTTTCTTTTTCAACATTTCTCTGGCTACTCAGGGTCTTTTCTGGTTCCATGCAAATTTTAGGATTATTTGTTTCAGCTCTGTGAAAAAAGTTATGGTATTTTGATAGGGATTGCATTGAATGTGTAGATTGCTCTGGGTCGCATAGACATTTTAACAGTATTTGTTCTTCCAATCCATGAGCAAGGAATGTTTTTCCATTTCTTTGTGTCTTCCTCAATTTCTTTCATAAGTGTTTTGTAGTTATTAGAGTACAAATCCCTTACCTCTTTGATTAGGTTTATTCCTAGGTATCTTACGATTTTTGGTGCAATTGTAAGTGGAATTGATTCCTTAAGTTCTCTTTCTTCTGTGTCATTGTTAGTGTATAGAAATGCAACTGATTTCTGTGCATTGATTTTATATCCTGCCACATTGCTGAATTCCTGTATGAGTTCTAACGATTTTGGGGTGGAGTCTTTTGGGTTTTCCACATAAAGTATCATGTCATCTGCGAGGAGTGAATGTTTGACTTCTTCTTTGCTGATTTTGATGCCTTTTATCTCTTTTTGTTGTCTGATTGCTGAGGCTAGGACTTCTAGTACTATGTTGAACAGCAGTGGTGATAGTGGACATCCCTGCCATGTTCCTGACCTCAGGGAAAAGCTCTCAGTGTTTCCCCATTGAGAATGATATTCACTGTGGGCTTTTCATATATGGCTTTTATGATATTGAGGAATGTTCCCTCTGTACTTACACTATGGGGAGTTTTGATCAAGAAAGGATGCTGTACTGGGGCGCCTGGGTGGCTCAGTCATTAAGCGTCTGCCTTCAGCTCAGGTCATGATCCCAGGGTCCTGGGATCGAGCCCCGCATCGGGCTCCCTGCTCAGCGGGAAGCCTGCTTCTCCCTCTCCCCCTGCTTGTGTTCTTTCTCTCGCTGTGTCTGTCTCTGTCAAATAAATAAATAAAATCTTTTAAAAAAAAAAAAAAAGAAAGGATGCTGTACTTTGTCAAATGCTTTTTCTGCATCTATTGAGAGGATCATATGGTTCTTGTTCTTTCTTTTATTAATGTAGTGTATCACACTGATTGATTTGAGATGTTGAACCACCCTTGCAGCCCAAGAATAAATCCCACTTGGTCATGGTGAATAATCCTTTTATTGGCTAGGATCTTGGTAAGAATTTTGGCATCCATGTTCACCAGGGATATTGGTCTGTGATTCTCCTTTTTGTTGGGGTCTTTGTCCAGTTTTTGGGATCAGGGTAATGCTGGCCTCATAGAACGAGTTTGGAAGTTTTCCTTCCATTTCTATTTTTTGAAACAGTTTCAGAAGAATAGGTATTAGTTCTTCTTTAGATGTTTGGTAGAATTCCCCTGGGAAGCCCCTGGACTCTTGTTTTTGGGAGGTTTTTGATTATTGTTTCAATTAACTTGCTGCTTATGGGTCTGTTCAGGTTTTCTATTTCTTCATCTTTCAGTTTTGGTAGTTTATAAGTTTCCAGGAATGTGTCCACTTCTTCCAGGTGCCTAATTTGTTGGCATATAGTTGCTCATAATATATTCTTATAATTGTCTGTATTTCCTTGGTGTTGGTCATGATCTCTCCTCTTTCATTCATGATTTTATTTATTTGGGTCCTTTCTCTTTTCTTTTTGGTAATTATGGCCAAGGGTTTATTGACCTTATTAAATCTTTTAAAGAACCAGCTCTTAGTTTCATTGATCTGTTCTACTCTTCTTTTGGTTTCTATTTCATTGATTTCTGCTCTAATATTAATTCTCTTCTCCTCCTGGCTTTAGGCTTTATTTGCTGTTCTTTTTCTAGCTCCTGTAGGTGTAAGTTTAGCTTGTGTATTTGGGACTTTTCTTGTTTCTCGAGAAAGGCTTATATTGCTATATACTTCCCTCTTAGGACTGCCTTTGCTGCATCCCAGAGGTTTTGAAAAGCTGTGTTTTCATTTTCATTTGTTTCCATAAATTTTTTAAATTCTTCTTTAATTTCCTGGTTGACCCATTCATTCTTTAGTAGGATGCTCTTTAACCTCCATGCATTTGTTTTCCTTCTAGATTTCCTCCTGTGATTGAGTTCAACTTTTAAAGCATTGTGATATGAAAATATGCAGGGAATAATTGCAGTCTTTTGGTACTGGTTGAGACCTGATTTGTGACCCAATATGTGATCTATTCTGGAGAATGTTCCATGTGCAATCAAGAAGAATATGTACTCTGTTGCTTTAGGATGGAATGCTCTGAATATATCTGTGAAGTCTGGTCTAGTGTGTCATTCAAAGCCCTTGTTTCCTTGTTGATCTTCTGCTTAGATGATATGTTCATTGCTGTGAGTGGAGTGTTAAAGTCCCCTACTATTAATTGTATTATTATCAATGTGTTTCTTTGATTTAGTTATTAATTGTTTTATATAATTGGCTGCTACCGAGTTAGGAGCATAAATATTTATAATTGTTAGATCTTCTTGGATAGACCCTTTAAGTATGATATAGTGGCCCTCTTCATCCCTGTTGTCTTCATTTTAAAATCTAGTTTGTCTTATATGAGGATTGCTACCCCAGCTTTCTTTTGATGTCCATTAGCATAATAAATGGTTCTCCACCCCCTCACTTTCAACCTGGTGGCATCTTTAGGTCTAAAATGAGTCTCTTTAGATAGCATAATGATAGGTCTTGCTTTTTTATCCAATCTGATACCTTGTGTCTTTTGATTGGGGCATTTAGTCCATTTACATTCAGAGTAACTGTTTACAGATATGAATTTAATGCCATTGTATTACTTGTAAAGTCCCTGTTTCTGTAGATTGTCTCTGTTTCTTTCTGGTCTATGTTACTTTTGGGCTCTCTCTTTGCTTAAAGGATCCCCTTTAATATTTCTTGCAGGGCCGGTTTAGTATCACAAATTCTTTTAGTTTCTTTTTGTCCTGGAAGCTTTTTTATCTCCTCTTCCATTCTGAATGACAGCCTTGCTGGATAAAGTATTCTTAGCTGCATGTTTTTCTCATTTAGTACCCTGAATATATCATGCCAGTCCTTTCTGGCCTGCAAGGTTTCTGTGGACAGGTCTTCTGCCAGTCTAATGTTTCTACCTGTGTAGGTTATGGACCTCTGGCCTCAAGCTGCTTTCAGGATTTTCTTTTTATTTTGCAAATTGCAAAATTGCAAAATTTCAAATTTGCAAGGTTCACTATTATATGTTGGGGTGTTGACCTATTTTTTATTAATTTTGATGGGGGTTCTCTCTACCTCTTGACTTGAATGCCTGTTTCTTTCTCTAGATTAGGGAGTTCTCAGCTTTAATTTGCTCAAATATACCTTCTGTTCCTCTCTCTCTTTCTTCTTCCTCTGAGACCCCAAATTCTAATATTGTTTCACTTTATGGTATCATGGATTTCTTGAAGCCTCCCCTCACGGTCCATGAATTGTTTGTCTCTCTTTTCCTCAGCTGAGCCTGGGTGGCTCAGTCGGTTAAGCGTCTGCTTTCGGCTCAGGTCATGATCCCAGGGTCCTGAGGTCGAGCCCCACATCGGGCTCCCTGCTTAACAGGGAGTCTACTTCTCCCTCTCCTCCCCACTTGTGCTCTCTGTCACTATCTCTGTCTCTCTCTCTCTCAAATAAATAAATAAAATCTTTAAAAAAATATTTAGTAATATTTAGTTTAAAAATTTTTATAAATGTGCTCTCAGTAATTTAAAAACAGATGATTTCTGTAGCTCTGGGACTTCAACATAACAGGAAAGAAGTTGCATGTAATTTATTGGTATTTCAAGATACATGTTTTTTCCCAAAAGACTTAAATCTCCTAAACAAGTGGGAGGAAAAGGCACTTTTAGATGTTTCAGCTTACATGTTTCTTTGGGTTTGGGGCTACCATTGGAGGTTAAGATGGCTCAGAGAGGCTCTGCATGATGGAGCCTGTGTGCTTTCATTCCTGCTCTGTGCTCCAAGCCTACTCTCTGTCTCTTGCCCTTGTCCTGCTGCATCCTACCTGAGGGCCTTTGCACTGCTGTATTCCTTCTCCCAAGGATGCTTTCTTTTACCATTATCCTGTCAAAAGTCTTTTCAAGACTAAGGTCTCAGCCTGTATATTACCTTCTCAGAGAAGCATTTTCTGATTCTCTGCTCCAACCGCCATGGTTGATCCTCCTTAGTTCACTCTCATAATAACTTGTATATTTCAGGAAAAGTGCTTACCTGTCTATTTCCAGAAAAGCACCCGAAATTGTAATTAAATGCTTGTTTTTCTTTCCATGTTAGTCTGTAAACTCCAGAGGGTTTTCTTTCCTTGGTACACCATAGGCTCCAAGAGGTTATGGAATGTGTGTTATTCATCAGTATATCCCAGGACCTTACAGAGTATATAGACATGGATAAATACTTGCTGAATAAATGGGTGGATAAATTAATAGTGTATGTACTTCAGGGAGTGATGAACTACAGTTTCTTCCTTGGCTTCCTAAAATGATTAAAACCTTTTCTGAAAAGAGTGTATGTGCAGCATGCGGGCAAAAGTGAGAAGTAACTGGCGCCTGGTAGAGTAGAGGCTCAGTGATTATGGATATGTTGACATCAAATATTATGAGAATATGGAAGATTTTAGAGCAAATTCTCAGTTTGAATTTCTGTAAAGGTGATTTTTAGATTTGTATTGGCATCCAAGACTTCATAGGTAATAAAAAAGTAAATACAGTGACTTTCTTACCTTCCTATTAATATTATTTTGACTATGACTTTAAGTTTATCTAATTCATTATTTGATTCTTACTGCATGTCATTTTGTGTGAGTCTGTGCCTCCTATCATGATATATTAGCTTCAGTATGAGTTAAGAGCAATAATGTTCACATTCTGCTGGCATCATTTGGCTTCTTTTTAAATACCTTAGCAATAAATTCATACCAACATTAAGGAGCTGCCTCTGGGGATGGTTCTCCATAGTATGTGGAATTTGAAACCTTGTGACATTGCACTCAGAGAATTTGGGGCTGAGGGTGTTATTTTTTCAAAGGAAGAGTACAAAGAAAACAAAAATGTATAGTTGAAATAGTTCTTGATATAGTTGAAGGAGAGAGAACAGAAGAGAGAAATAGAAATAGCTCTAGCCTAAAAAAAAAAAAAAAAAAAAAAAAAGAAATAGCTCTAGCCTAACTAGTGTCTGGCTGGTGAAAGTGATGCCATCTTCTTGGGGATTAGGAAAGAAAAATACTGATTGGTAATTCTGGTTGCTTAAATTTATGTGTCAGCTTCACTAGGCCACAGTACCCAGATATTTGGCCAAACACTGGTGTAGATGTTACTATGAAGATTTTCTTAGATGAGATTAATATTTATTTTTTATTATTTTTTTTCATGGTCCCCTAAATTGTCTTTATTGAGCGAGCGTGACCAAGGTTACTCCCCTGGCTGCAAATGAGGCCATTGATGGAAAAGAGTGGTCAGAAACGGAGATTGCCTCATAGTTCTTGTCTTTACCATTGACCAGTTCTAAAACCTCAGTAGATGAGATTAATATTTAAATCAGTAGATTTTGAGTAAAGCAGATTATCTGCCAAAATGTGGATGGACCTCACTTAATCAGTTGAAGGCTATGCCGGAAAAATGACTGACGTCCCCTGAGGAACAGGGAATTCTGCCAGCAGATTGCTTTTGAACTAAAGCTGCAGTAGCAACAAGTATTATCTGAATTTCCAGCCTGCTGCCTACTCTACAGAGTTTGCATTTGCCAGCTCCCATAGTCATGTGTGATAATTTCTTAAAAATCTACCCCCCATTCTCTCCCCCTCTCTCCATATGATATATATATTTACACATTTTATTGGTTCTTTCTTTCTGAAGAACCCTAATACAATAGTTATGTTTAAAATGTCATCTCTCATCAGTTTGTGTGTTTTTCTCTTTATAACTGTCATCTTGGAACTTTGGACGTGTTCAGTAGGCCCTCACATCATTCTGTGTCAGGGGAGCATGGTGCATCACTACACCAGAGCAGGAAAAATTTTTCCTGCTGGATTACAGAGAATCTGTGAGTTGCATCACTGAAAATTTCCCCTGTCTGCCAGAAGTAAGCATGGAGAAGCAGGGAAAAAAATGAAGATGAGAACCCTACTTTCAGACCCAGATAAAGGAGCTTCTAGTTGGAGAGAAGCCATGGCAAAAAAAATGGCCTCTAATAAATAACTGAGTACTCCATGATTTAGCTTGCTCCCAGTTAACACCTGCCCCAGCTAACGCAAGGATGCCTCCAGGGCCCAGGTTTACATCTGTACCCTCCTTTTCCATTAGCTTCTCCCTTATATGGGGACTGCCTCATGCTCTTTGTCCCCATGCCCCCCATGTCTCCCCCGCCAATGCCTCAGCTCTCCTTTATTCCCTTATGGTCCTGCTAAAAGACTGGAGATAGTATAATGAAAAAATGTACAGAGCACTTACTATATGTTAATTACTGTTCTAAGTGCTTTATGTGTCTTAAGCCATTAAATCCTTACGTGGACCTTTGAGAGAGGTACTGGTATCATTCCGGTTTTATAGGTGAGAAACATTAGGAATTCGAGTAAGTTCCCTGAGGCCAATATGCCATGGCAGAGCATAGATTTGAACTAAACTGGTTTGAGTCTAGAGCTTATCTGATTCAGCTCTGCATGTGACAGTTAATGCTGAGGTGTAAAGGAATGGTCTGAGCTTAGTTAGTGTACCACCCTTTCCAGTCAGATCTGGATTTCATGATGATGCCCAGATACGGTATTTCCAGCTCCTAGAACCAGGGCAGTGGATACAAGGGGCACCCAGGCCTTTCATAATAACTCTCCAAACGTCTTGGGAGATTGCATCTTCCTTCCCTTTTTCCATTATTATTATTTTTTTAATTGATGAGTGATTTATTTTACTTATGGCAACATTACTTTTGTCTACATAACAACTCTTTCTGCTTCTGAATTTCTAACTTATGGTGAAGCTGGTATTTCAGAATTAGGGAGCATTTTATTTATTTATGTATTTATTTGTTTATTTATCTATTTTTATTTCAACATTTTATTCAAATTCAAGTTAATTAACATATAGTGTAGTATTCGTTTCAGGGGTAGAATTTAGTGATTCATCAGTTGCATATAACATCCAGTGCTCATTACTTCAAGTGCCCTCCTTAAGGCCCATCACCCAGTTACCCCATCCCTCCACCCACCTCCCCTCCACCAACCCTCAGTTTGTTTCCTAGAATTAAGAGTCAGGGAGCATTTTATTGCTAGATAGACAAATTTGCCAGCAGTCCTTTGATGTATACCTGTGGTTTTTCTCAGCCCCGTTGGCCTCATAGAAGAAAGCAGAGACTTACCCACAGTCACCAGGGAAGCACACTAAGTTTGAAGAGATTTCTCCTGGAAATTAATAATGTCCCCATATTGCAGATGAGGGCTCTGAAGCTAGAGAGGTGAGTAGAAGCACATTCCTGTTGAAACTTGCATCTGATCTTAAAGGATAGTAGGAATTAACAAAGTGGAGAAAAGTAGGAAGAACACTTCAGGGAAGAGCAAGGAGAATGGGGTTGTGTAAGTGCCTGGGGAGTTGAGAGAACTGTAATAGGTGCAGTCTGGCCAGAGGTGGGGTGAGTGGTGGGGGTGACTCGGGAGGCAGGGGCAAGATGATGATATACATTATTTTGAAAATTAAAGGCCGCTGCTAAAAGATCTTGGGAAGGCCAAATGGTGAGAGACGCCTTTGGGGAAGACTACTCTACCACTGACTTGGAGGATGGATAAACGGGGGGAGAAGGTGAGATAAAGAGAGATAAGGGACCATGGTTGATGTCAGTTTGTCTGTTCAGTTTCCCTTCCCTACTGTTTCGGTGTCAGCATCTTTGTCTTCTTGTCTGAGCTTTGCTCCTTTCCTACTTCTCTATCTTTGGGGAGGCTTCCAGTCACTGTCCCATGCCCCTTCTCTTCAGTCATAGAGATGCATACATTTCCTAGGCAGGAGCATCCCATGCCCATCATGGCATCTCATCCCTGGGTGCTCTGATCTGTCCAAGAATAGGTATCTGACTCCAGTTAGGTCAATCAGATTCTGGGGCTAGGGTTTTGAACACGCTAATATGGAAGACAGAAGCATTCTTTCTTTCAGGGTTCCTAAAGAGAAACGATGGGAACCTAAATCATCCAGTGCCCATTGTTTTAGTTTCCTAGGGTTGCTGTTAACAAACTCCCACAAACCGAGTATCTTGAAACAATAGAAATTTATTCTCCCCCAGTTCTGGAGGCTGCAAGTCTAAAATCAAGTTTTTGGCAGGGCCACACTCTCTCTGAAGGCTCCAGGGAAGAATCCCTCCTTGTCTCTTCTAGCTTCTAGTGGTTACAGGCACTCCTTGGGGTTCCTTAGCTTGTCGACGCAGCACTCCAGTCTCGTCCTTCATTGTCACATGGCAGTCTTCTCACTGTCTCTGTGACCAAATTTCCCTCTTTTCATGAGGACGTCAGGCATTGAATTCAGGCCCACCCTAATCCAGCATGACCTCATCTTACCGTGATTACATCGCGATGGTCCTCTTTCCAATTAAGATCACATTCACGGGTTCTGGGTGGACATGAATTTGGGGGGCAGGAGCACAGTTCTACCCAATACAGCCATATTCCCTGATGCCTGGGGAAACCCATGCAGTAGGACAGGAAAAGGCCATGGCACACAGTGAAACAGATCATAGGTGGAGAGAAGATTGTCAGGGAAGGAGTCCTGGTTTCTGGTCTCTAAGTGCTCTATAATTGCATTGAGGTCCCAATGTTATTCTTCTGATTTTGTGGACTACCCAAATTTCTATCCTTTCAGAAAATTACCTTCCCCCACATTTTTTTTTTTCTTTGCTTAGGCTATATTGAGGTAGGTTTCTATCCCTTCCTACTAAAACAATTCTGATAAATACAGAAATTATTGCAGCATTCCAGGTGGAGAGAGGAGTAGATCTGAGCTCTGGCAGTAGTGGTAGGGATTGGTTTGAGAGGAATTTAGTAGGTGGAATCATCAGGACCTGCATTCTGTTTAAATTCAGATCACAAGAGAGGATAAATCTCTAATGATCACTTGGATGACTGGGTAGATGAGGGGGCTGTTCTCTGAGAAAGAGATTGAAAGGAGTATAAAAATGCATGAAATTTGCTCTTTGCAAACTTCTCTAGACTATGAGTATTTATAAGCCTTCTGAAGACTTTGCTTTCTTGAAGTCAGGGAAACATTTATTTTCATATCTGTGGTACTTAATCTAATATATTGGGCACATGGTAGGTGTGCCATAATGTTTATTCAGTTAAATATAAAAATTGAGATCTTGAAAGGGAGAATCTCTCTCTTTAGCCAGCAAAACATATGATGCATGCTCTTTGGCCTAAATGTGTGTCAGTGCTCAGTGCCCTGTGGTGTTCCTCATTGTGTGTAGAAGATTGTATGCCAAAGATCACTGGAATTGTATTCATGTGACAGTCACTAAACCATTTGAAAAAGAGGGAAAAAATTAAACTCATGGTGTCATCATTGGGGAGGCTGAACAGATCTTAAATATGTTAACATAAAATGAAAGATGCCTTCTTCTTAGGACAAACAGGCTTGAGTGTTTTGATTCTCCCTGCCCGCATTTCTTTCTTTAAGGTGTGTAATAATGGAAACTCCTTGAGGCAAAAATCAGGTTTTACAGCTGCTTAGGGCAACTTGTAGTCCCATTACATGTGATAGGGGCTCAATAAATTCTTGCTCAAAATATCTGTTTGGATGTCATGATAACACGGGGACACTGCCAAGTTATCTCTTTAAGGAATTCATAATACATCAGTATAGTGCTTAAATGTTTACAATTAATTCTGAACATGTTAGCATTCATAACATCCCGAGAGACAGTTGGGAACAAATACATTTAATGATAAATGAATATGTTTGTGTGTGAATTGGTTCACAGATCGAAAATGTTGTGGTTTTATTTTTTATTTTTATTTTTTGAAGGTGGTCATAGTATTGCAGAGGGACATTAAAATCTTTCTATTAACTAATGAAGTCAGTGACTACATTTGGCAGTCCGAAGAACACATTTTTGGATTCAAACCTCCATGAATAGTGCAGTGAAGCATACTTGCTATTTATTTTTGCACAACACAGTTATAAAGGGTTTTAAAAATATATCCATAGACCAACAGATGAATTACTGTTTCCATTCAATTTGGCCATAAAGAGAATAAAATAGCTGTAGGGACGTAAAATCAATTGTTTTATTGAATCTGACAACTTTATGGACTTTGTGAAAAATCATGTTAGATGAAATTTAAACTCTTATGTCTCTGTTGTACGGCTTTCTTTGTCCACTTCATCTTGCAATTACTTATCCCTTCTTTAAACTAGAACACATGTTTATGAAAGCCAAGATATGTGTATTTAAATAAACCTTTCTTGAATTTCATGCGTTCCAACAGGACTTGAGAGCCTGCAAACTTCCTGTAGCTAATTTAATAGATTGATTGGGGTAGTACCCCCTTCCCACCCTACCTTTTAAACATTTTCTTTCACAGGCCTTAGCTTTTTTTTTTTTAATCACATTTTTCTCTGATATGAAGGGTTTTCAAAATTAGAAATTTTTAAATCACTTCCCTAGGATTACAAATAATGAGCTAAGTAAGATAAAAAATTCTTATGTGCAGCACTCTTTAAAACAAAATGACTTCATGCAACGGAATCACTCAAGTGCTTCCAGTTACATAAGTGACTCTCTGGGAGTCAGGCACCTAATGAGAGATATTAGCTTTCCAGGCCAGTAAGTGCCATTTAAGGAAAGCACTGTGGTGATTTGCCATACAGTAAAGGAGAATAATGCCTTGTGGTTTTACAGTGTCTTTCTTCCAAAGAACTTACAGTGTTTTTACATAGATCATTTCCTCTGTTCTGAAAACAGTTCCTGGGTAGTATTCTGTATTATTATATTGTTCCCAAGGCTCCCCAGGAAATTTCTTCAATGGTGATTATTTGAGCTCCTACTATGTGCCAGGCTGTTACTGGGTTGATGGAGCAGTGTAAGGTTTCATGCACATCTCTGAGTAGCAGTCTTGAGCGGAGAGATCTGAGCAATTATTATAACAGAGAGTGTGGCTAAGCATACAGTAGGGGTGAATGCAAATGCCCTGGGGTCCCAGAGGGTAGAGTAACTACCCCTGCTTGGAGGATGAAGCTGTAAAGCTTTTAGAGAAGAAACTATTGAAGGTTTCAACAATACAACAAAACAAGGATGGAAGCTCTCTCTATCCAACTTATTTTCCAGGCAGAGACATTCTCTATTCTGGAAATAAGAACTTACTTCCAGAACCATGACAAAATGGATTAGAGGGTGGGGGTGGGGGGGATTTGGGGAGGAAGTCAGGAGAGGATCAGAATAATTTGAGGGCCTTTGAGAAAAAAATTTTTACATACCTTCCGGAGATTCCGGTCTACCCTACTCCTTTTTGTGAACCATTGTTAATGATGGGAGGGTGTACCAGTTAGTTCATTTGTGCTGTGCAGAAAAATACAGATAGCTTCTGCCCTAGGGAGTTATTTTGTCAATTGGAAGAATGAGCTTTATAGGAAGTTATTATTTATGAAATCCTATTCTTAAATTATTTGCTCCATAAAATATATCTATTATGAATTCATAGAATCTTCAAATCCAAAGAAAAGATGTTCTATAAATGAGACATAAGTTATTTGTTCTTTCTCAACTCAGCAATAAATGACATGTGGCAGGGTGAAATTTCTCCTCCTCTTCAGTGAGTGACCTGCTAGTTGTACTTTTCTTCCCTGAAGACAATACTAGTTGGATCTGCAGTTGGTTGGATTCAATCAGTAAGAATTTAAGAACTGTGAGACAAGCTGCTGAGGAGAATTATGGATTTACTATCATTTCTATGGCAGCTCTGGTTGAGGAGAAATCCTTTTTAGAGATGAGGGATGATGGTGGTAAGGTCCCTGGGTGAGCCATCAGAAAATCTAGGCACTGGTCCTGGCTCTGAAACGAAATATCCCTGTCATTTAACCATTCAGAGGTTCAGTTTCTTCATCTATAAAATGGGATGTTTGAATTTAATGATATCTCAATTCCTTCGAGGGATGATATTTTATAATATGTGGTTGTATGAATGAACCTTTCTACAAGCATTTTTACATTGGAATTTTCCTTTTTTCATAGAGTTCCCTCTGTTATGTGTTTTCTCCTTTCCTCTGCCTGGGAAATTACTGGGCATCCTTCAAGGCCCCAGGAACAAATGAAAGAACTAATATATTCTGAGTACTGATATATATGTACTAGGTATGGTGATAAGGGTGACCTTTGGCCAGGTTTTGCCTGTTACCCTGGAATAAATTCTTTTTAAAGATTATTTATTTATTTATTTGGTGGGGAGGGGCAGAGGGAGAGGGAGAGAGACTCTCAAGCAGACTCCTTGCTGAGCGCAGAGCCCAACGCAGGGCTTGATCTCATGACCCTGAGGTCATGACCTGAGCTGAAATCATGAGTTGGATGCTCAACTGACTGAGCCACTCAGGTGCCCCACCCTGGAATAATTTTTAATAGTGCTTTCTTATGCTCTCAAGAGTGTCCTGGTTTAGACAACGGATTACACGATTTTAAGGTTTTACAAACATTACTTTAATTCTCGTAGCAATTCTGTGAGGTGGATATTATTATCCCCATTTTCCACATGAGAAAAATTATAATCTAGAAAATATTGAGGAATTTATTCAAAGCCTCATTGCTTATAAGTGGTGATTCTGTCCTGGTGTTCAGACTTCAGATGTTTTCACTGCACCTTGGTGCCCAGATTGAGCGCCATTTTTTTGTAGAAAGCCATTGCTGGCTCAGTCCCCCATACGCTTTCCTTTAGTGGCCCCTGCATTTGTTTTTCCTGCCGAAAATTCTCATCACACACATAAACATGTATATGTCAGAAGCTTCTCTCACTGGACTCTGTTGCATCGAGAGAGCAAACTCCCTGTCTTGTTTACTATGGTATCAGCAGTGCTTAGCACACTTTGCCTGGGTCCATCTTTACAGCACCCGTACTCTATTTATTAGAGCGCCTGCCACCATGGGGTCAGGAGCCTTACTTTCCAGTTTGGCCTCCCCACCAAGGTAGCTTATGTGACTCAGAAAGTTTGACTTTTTCTGAACCAGATCCAACTAATGGTCACAGGCCGTGAGGATCAGAGTGGGTACTCTATGGAAAGAATGGACATTTATGGAGTGCTTCTCTTTGTCAGGCATCCCCCTAAGTCCTTCAGGACATGATCTCATTTCATCCTCACAAGAGCCTCCATGGTAGGGACCTTATTTGATTTAAAAATGTTCACTGCCTGACCCATTAGCGACAAAGCTAGGAAGTAGCCGGTGGAGGCAGGATTCTAACCCGTCTACCCGAAACATCTTTTTGTCTTGGAATTCAGTGGCCAAAAGCAAGGTCATAGAAATAGTGAAGGAGTCTTGGGAAGTCTCACCTAAAGGGTCTTAAAGGCAAGGGTCAGGATTGTATGGTGCCTTCTGCCAGGATTCAACAGCTGTCGCAGTCCCTTCATTTAGGGCCTTGCTCTCTGAATCTGCTTGCAGCAGCAGAAGGCCGGTGCCTCTCTAAGTGGGGCTCCAGAGCCCTCCTCCTGACTGTGTCCTTGGGTCCCATTGCATAGCCAGAGACAGCGTTGTGTCAGGTTTGGGCCACGCTTTGGGATGTGTAACTGATGATACCGTCTCCACTGAGTCAGTGAGGTTTCTGTAGACACCCCAAATTGCGTCGTTGTAAGTTAATATGTTTGCCGAGCTTGCAGAAATCTTTCTTTGAAAAGTAAATATGAGAAGTTAAACTCAAGCAGAACAACAATAATGAACACAACCCTTTGGTTGTAATAATACTATTATAAAGGGAAATGCTGCCCTTCATCCAAACCTGCTCTTGAGTGGTGAGGTTCTGCTGAGACCACCTAGGGGCGTAGAGCATTTTGCGCGGTGCCTTGTGTGAGGGTAGGTGCTGAATGAGAATTTACTGAAGGAGACTAAATCTGTAAGTGTCAATGGTTCAAACCATTTGAACCTACTTTGTTCAATGACATTTGCTCCTAACTAGGGGAAAATGCCTTTTTTTTTGTATTCTTAATATGAGGTCCATAAATGATTACAGTTCTGCAGTTGAGTTTCACGAAGCTCAAAAACTCCTTCACATTTGCAAAATCGGGCATATAATCATTTTTACATTTTATAAACAAGTTTATAATTTTTATGATTCTCAAAGGCATTCTGTCGTCATTCTCGCTTTAACTGCCTGCCTTCCAATTTCATTGTAAAGGTAGCCTTTGGGCATGAGAGGCAGACCAGAGGACAAGCAGAGGCCTTTCTTATACCTCTGAAGTTCTCCTTGAGCTGGCATCTGTCTACTTACCTACATGTAAGCGAGTTCCTTTGTGATGCAGCAAGTACCATGACCATAGTGCTAAATGAAAGAATAATTTGATTTATGTAGGCTGGCCTGTCCCATTCTTTTGGTATTTGTCCTCACCTCTGAGGTACTCTGAAATCATTTGAAATGTCACTGCTGTGGCCCTGAAAAGTTTCTCTAGGTATTTTCTCTTTTAACCATGTACTGAACTTGAGCTCGGTTGTCAGCCTCGCTATAGATAAAATGGAATGCGTAGGCTGGTGGCTTGTGAATGAATCATCTCTTTACAGCTAGAATGAGTCCCCTTAGCAAAAGGTATGCTGGGCTTAAGTCAGTAAAATTTGGAAGCTGCTTGACTTTAGGTAATAGAATTTTTAGTCTCTACCATTAAACACTTTAAACATTGAAATACTCTTCTGGTGGTGAGGATTATAAAAATATAAGCAGTTCTCATAAAGAAACAGAAAAAATTAATTCCTGTGATTATTTTAGCTACGTTAGTTTATAGCAAAAGAAAATGGTCTATTTTTATGTTCACTTTTGAGGTTGAATAGGAAGTATTTAAAAAAAAACACAACTTAGTAGCATATTTTTATCCTGTTTCAATCATTAATATTTTAGTCTAAATATTTCTCTCTGAACACGATCAGAGGATTGTTTATCATTTTAAAACCACTTCAGAATAGTATCAGGATTAATTAATTTGGTTTGTATATCAGATTGCTTTTGAAATATTCAAGCTTCGTGCGAGCTTTTTCTCCCCCTCCGTGCATGAGACATTTTAAGAGTGTAAGAACAGTCGGCATCAATTGTTCCTTCTTGAATTCAGTTAAGCTTATCACAAACTATGTCATGGCCAGAGCTTAACGTGTTGCTCCCTTTCCAGAAAACGATTTGCCAAATACAACACAGTTTGGATGGTGGGAAAGCTGTAGAGCGTTCACATTTAACCTAGAGTTCTCCCCCTACTCTACAAGTTCAGAGCTGGAGAAAACACGTTGATAAATCAGCATACCTGACTATCTCGTCTTTCCCACTTCTGAAAACCACAAAAGCAGAAGCAGCTGTTATTGGATCCAGAACATGGAGTTTTCTGCTCTGAGCCCATTTGGAGCTGTCAGTTAATAATTCGAAACAACATGTGAGGGTGAAGGGCGCCTGGACGGATAACTACAAATGTTACAAAAAACACGATTTTTTGCCTGAAGACTCGTAGCCTAGATATTTGGCCCTGAGTACGGAGTCTCTTTTCATCTTCATCTCATTTGGTAATTAGCACACTGACCCTGTGCAGACTAGAAGCATAGAAAAACATTTTGAAAAGTGCAGAGGAAGAAGTAGGATTAAGACAAACATTTATATAACCAGGAAAAATGACCCGGGGAAGACGGGAAATCTGGTGACACTCTGTTTACCCACAGCAATGTTAAAATAGTTTGCAAGTGAAACAAAGCAGAGCCCCTTGAATAAATCACTAAGAAAGTATAAGGATAGACCAACAGCCAAGAGCACGTCACAAGCTACCCCATGTGATATGATTCTCTCCTGTTATATCATACAGACAGCTTTCCTGTGAATATTGTTCCTTTTTCTCCCCTCTTCCCAGTTATTCCCATCATATAATCATGTGAAACTGGGAGCTGCTGTGAATCGGAATTGGAAGTGGATGAAAATAGCTTACGTTATTAGAAAAGGGGAGAATATCAGAATGTTTGGGTATTGGTTCCTAATCAACACCCAAACATTAGTCTAAATCGGAGACAGTTTTATAAACCTTGAATATCTGGAAAAAAAAAAAAAAAACCCAAACAAACTGCATAGCAATTTCATGAGGGGCAAAAATCTCCATTGTTTTTGCAGATCACGTGCCCTCTGAGAAGCGTGGCTTAGCATGCTTGGGGCTAGTCTCCATCAAAAGCTAGAGGCATAAAGCTATCAGAAAGTCAACTGAACTTTCTTAACTTGTATGTAAGTGGCTTTGGTTTAATGCCAGGTAGTTTATCTCCAGGGGAAGATAAGCTCTTTTGTAAACAGGTCTCAAAAGTTTGCTGGTCTGACTGTTTGGCAGTCAGATGCTAAGAGCCCTAACCTGGGATCCTGAGGATGCCTGCTGATATGTAAACCGTAGCGCTGCTGTCAGGATCTAGGGATGTCTGTAGAATGACTTAATGTGAGCTTTGCGTTCATGCATTCATTTAGGAATAGGATTGTTCCAGGTGCGGATGAATGAGACAAAGAAGCAGTCAAGAGTTCTTTGCCCTCAAGAAGCTTATCTTCTATTTGAAAAGTCAGAAGTTGAATCATCAAGTGAATTGAGGAAGTACAAAATATGAAAAAGCCTATGTCAAATGATAGATAAGCATTTTAAGTAACAAGTGCTCTGAACTCAGGGAAGACAGATTGGATAGGCAAGGATAATCAGGAAAGTTTTTGTGGAAGATGGGACTACCACACTACCTCTCATTTTTGTAGTACTTTATTGAAACGGGTGGATTTTACATATATCATCTTTTGAGTGTCACATTACTACCGCCATTTTAAAGCTGAGGAATGAGGCCTAGAGGGACACACACCTGGCTAACACTGGCACAGGTAGAAAGGAGTCCTCACACCCAGGTTTTCCACTGAAACTCCAGGACCAATTCTGCTACTCTATGGCCTCCTTGATGAATAGGTAATGCAGTCCATCCTCATTATTCTTGGATTCCATAATTGAGAACTCGCCTACTTGCTAAAATTTATTTGTAACCCCCCCCATCGGTCCTTGTGGCACTTTTGCAGTTATTTACGGGTATGAGCAGAGTGGTTGAAGATTTGGCTCACCCAACGCATGCATGTTCCCAGCTGAGGTCGAACAAGGCAACATTCTGCCTTCTTGCTTCAGCTCTCACACTGTAAATAAGTGTCCTTTTTGCGGTCAATTTAGCTGGTGCTTTTGCTGTTTCAGATGGCTCTCAAGTGCAGTGTTGAAGTGCTATCTAGTATTCCTGAATGCAGGAAGGCTGTGTGATGTGCCTTATGGAGAATATATGTGTGTTATGTAATTTTCAGTTGGGCATGAGTTCCGCAGCATCATTGGCCATGAGTTCCAGGTTAGCGAATCAGCAATGTATGTTAAATAAGGTGTCTTTAAGCAGAGACACACATCAAACAAGTTTAAGTATTGATTGGTTGACAAAAATGTTGTGACTGGAGGCTCACAGGAACCTAACTCTGTATTTCTCCTAAGAGCAGTGGTTTGGTGTTCCTCGCTTCAGTATTCAGTGGTGACTTTGTAGAACAAAACTATGGCAAATAATCAGAATCAACTGTGCTTTAATGGAGTAAACAGAAGGTGGGAAGATATTGCAGCAAGGAGAAGAGCATGAACAGAACAGAATAGGAGAAATTCATGGTTGTGTAAAGAATAGAAAATAGACAGTTCTAATGGGCCTCCAGGCTGAAGAGCAATTGCAGTAGATAAAGTCTAGGTGCCAGACTGTGGAACATCCATTAGAGCCAGCTGATGAATGTGGACTTAATCTTACAAATGGATTTGGAGTGGGGATGTTATGAAAGCCTCTTTGGGAGAAGAGTATTTAGGTGGGCTGTGCAGGATGAACTGGGCTGGGAAAAATGGCAGTGAGGGGAGCTCTCTTTCTCTCTGGGCACTTGCCTCAGCTGACAGGGATTTATTGGTTGAACAGGAAACCAGGGCTCTCCAGGTCTTGATGGATGATACCGAAGGCACAGCGTGAAGAAGGAGCTGACAAAGGTGAAGGTGTCTCAAGGAACTGGAGGAAGTTCAGGGAGAAAATTCAAAACAACTAGGAAAACAATTTAAGAAGGATCCTTAACTGAACGAGGAGCCAGTATAAATTTTGGAGCCTGTGTGTGGTGTGGTTTTGCTCCTTCATGTGTGCGAAAACAGGGTTCTGAGAAGACCAGGCAACCCCAGGAGTAGGCATGGAGACTGCTAAAAACAATTCCAAATATGTGTATTTGGTTTCGGGAGTTGGCGCATCTGGATCCCTATGTCATGTAAGAGTTACAGTATATTTCTGAGGCAAGAAAAATAGAACTATTCTTTGTTAGGCTTGTTACCTTTTCTGAGGACTATTATATGAAGTTCATTGTTTTCCATTCAGATTCACATCTTGTATTAGCGCACATGCACTTGCGCACATGCACACGTACATGGTGTCCTATTGCATTCAATGAACCATGACAGGACAGTACATAACTGGTACAAAAAAGTCTGTGGTTGCTTTGGAATAACACTGGGCCGTGTCTGACGTATCAAGAGTGGCAGATTCAGATTTCTGAGGCTGGCTGCCCTGAAGCAATCTCTTAATATTTATCTTGTAATATTTCTGTTAAAATTGACTTGCAGGAATAAGTGGAATGAAACTATTAGTGAGTCACCAAGGCTTTATTTTTAATAGACCTGGATATGTGTGCCTTTCTGAGTTTTTAATTTCAGAAGAATTAAGCATCAAGATAAGTTAACATGACACTTGTATTTTTGCTCTACAACTGATGGTTTTGCAGCCTCGTCAAGGAATCTCAAACTGCTGATGTGAAAATAGGTCTCTCATGGGGAACTGAGTTTTCCCCTATCAAGTAGGATTCTCAAACTTGAATACAATTTGCCCAGGGAAGCCGTTCCTTTGTCCTCATTTAGAATCCATCTATTCGTTCCTTAAACTTTCTTAGCCCTTCCCTGCATTAGACATGTGGATGAAAGTTTGATCCTGGGTGTAGAGGCATGCACTTGATATGGTAATTCCTTAGGCTGATTGGATGTATCTTAGGTCAGTACAGTAAGGATATCTCTTTGGGGGCATAAAGTTATGTGATGTCTTTAGCAGAATTGAGACCTTTTATCACCAAAGAAACTCTCAATTTACCATTTCTTCCCCTTTTATTGTTCCTCTCTCCCACAGAGTGAACTCTGGTTCCTGCAATGCTGGAAGACTCTCCTCAGTCTTCACATTTCTTCATAATCTTTGGTACCGCCCTACCATCTATTTAGGTCTTTAGACTGTAGTTATTCCTAAACTACAATACTTTGTTTAGACTGAAAAAACTCCCTGCAAAAAACTTATTAGTTGATATGATTTCTCATAATTCGAAGAATTAGACACGATTTGACAAAGCATGTCTTTGTTACAAAGAAGACAACTGGAAACATTCCTTTTCACCTACCCACAGTCTCAGTGATAGTTCTGACAGTGAATGACTTCTGACAGGGCAAGTTCTCAGTGGGTTTTGACCTGTGCCTTGAAAGAGTAATAGAAATTAAACAGAGGGGAGAAGGAGAGCAGTCTAGACAGTTGAGGGCGGAAAGAGAACATGGAGAAGGAAATATATGTGGTTTTATTCTAGCCAATGGAGTTGACCAGTCTGGCTGGAATTTTCTAGGGAATAACTGAAACAATCCAACACATAGTAGGACCTCAGGGGGCACTAGCAAATGAGTGAATGGTCATTTAGAAAAACAACATTGGTTCAAATTATGAAGGATATTGAATTTCAAGCCAGGGAATCTGGACCTAATTATGTAATGAATTCTGAAATATTGAAAATGGGGTGAGCTATATCCTCCTGTGTCCTTCTATGTCCAGTATTTTGTTCTGCCTGTGTAGTTAGAAAAAAAAGGGGGGGAGCATTGAACTACAAAGAGAGAAATATTTATTTTAGTGAAAATCAGAATTTATTGGATGCCTGGATGGCTCACTTGGTTAAGCATCTGCTTTCGGCTCAGGTCATGATCCCAGGGTCCTGGGATTGAGCCCCGCATTGGGCTCCCTGCTCAGCGGGGAACCTGCTTTTCCCTCTCTCCCTCTGTTCCTCTACCCCCTGCTCATGTTCTCTCTCTTGCTCACTCTCTCAAATAAATAAGTAAAATCTTAAAAAAAAGAAAATTAGAATTTATTAGTGATATTATAAAAGCTTCTTATTGCATTTAGTACATGTTACTATAATTGCCAAATGTTGGGGGTGGGTGGTGGTGGTAAATAAAACAGCACAATAACAAAAGCCACAAAACTTCAAAATTCTGATTCTTACAGAAATAGTGAGGTTGGCATATATATAGAATAAAATAATGAGCCTGGGCAGTAAGCATTATAAAAATCGTCAAATGGAAAAGAGATATAAAATAAAATATTTTGCACTATACACCTACATATACCTCTGAGCAGAGGTTTCAGATGTTGTGTAGATGAAACACATTTCACAGACTCATGAGTGAGAACATATAATGTTAATCAACTTACTCTCCAAGTGCTCTCCTTCCTGATGCCGAAAAAAAATCTAGAACTTTGAAGTAAACTCAGGCAAATTTATGTATTTCTAAAATAAAAAATCACGTTTTTATTTCACTTATGTCCTGGTTTACTCACTCTCTCCGCTCCCTGAATTAATTCTAAGTAATTCGATCTCTCTTGTAGAAATTGAGATGTCTCTAGTCTTGCCTTAATGAGAACTGATGTCTTCTTTTGCCTAACCCTCTCACTGTACCAAAAGATCATACTCTTGCCTTACCAACATCTCATGAAATCCAGGCCTGGGGGCTCTTCTCCCTCCTTTCACAGAATGAAGCTGATACTCTCTAGCATTGCATTTAACAGAATCCTCATCCGATAGGGGAAATATCTCTGCCTCCTACCTTGTCCCTTCATAGCTTGGAAATCAAGATGTTTACTTCTTTTGCCTCTTGCTGTCACTTGGCAGCCTGACTCTCTTCTCCTGTGTTCCTGACGTTACTCCTTGCTGTCTGTTTTACACTAGCTCTGTGTGTTGTCCTCTCTAGTCTACTATCAGGGTCTGGCTTTCAGATTACTCCCTTTACTTGATGGTTTGTGTCTTTGTCTGCTTAGGCTACCCTAGCAAAGTAACCATAAAGTAGGTGGTGTAAACAACAGAAATGTGTTTTCTCACAGTTCTGGAGGCAAGGAGTCCAAGATTGAGGTACCAGTAGGGCTACTTTCTCCTGAGGTCTCTCTCCTTGGCTTGTCAATGGCCACCTTCTTGCCATGCCCTCAACATGGTCTGTCCTCCTTGGATATGCACCCTGGGGTCTCTTCATGTGTTTACATTTCCTCTTAAGAGATTATATTAGAGCCTACTCTAATGGCCTGGTTTTAATTTAATCACCCCTTTAAAGATCTGTCAAACACAAATACAGTCACATTTAGAGGAACCAGGGGTTAGGGCTTCAACATATGGATTTTGAAGGGACATAATTCAGTTGGTAAGAGTTTAGTTTTAGAATTCTTGACCCAAGGTAGTAACCCATCTCTGTTCGTAGCAGCTTTATTAAAAAGGCCTATATTCGGGCGCCTGGGTGGCTCAGTTGGTTAAGCGACTGCCTTCGGCTCAGGTCATGATCCTGGAGTCCTGGGATCAAGTCCCGCATCGGGCTCCCTACTCCGCAGGGAGTCTGCTTCTCCCTCTGACCCTCCCCCCTCTCATGTGCTTTCTCTCTCTCATTCTCTCTCTCTCAAATAAATAAAATCTTTAAAAAAAAAAAAAAAAAAGGCCTATATTCCTTTCATTGGAAATAAGTCTTAATCTGGGTCTTTATAAAGAGTCCATGCACTATGTTAATACCTTACAGTTGCATCAAAAGACTATTTCCAATAGGTAACACACACCAAAGATTAGCCTAGGATGTGTAATGGTAGATTTTCCCTTTCTTCCAAAGGAATTGATTATTGTGCAAAGAACACTAGATTTACTTGATCAATGCTACAATACAGTACACCAAATCCTTTTTTCCTGAAAATAAAATTAATGAGAATCTCGTTGGAACGATATACATACTTTTTAAAATGTTCACATCAGGGGCACATGGGTGGCTCAGTCGGTTAAGTGCCTGACTCTTGATTTCGATTCAGGTCATGATCTCAGGGTTGTGAGGTAACAGCCCCCTGTGGAGCTCTGCATTGGGCTTGGAGCCTGCTTGAGATTCTCTCTCTCCCTCTGCCCCCTCCCCTCCCTCCTCTCTTAAAAAAAAAAAATGTTCACATGAGTTACCTAATACTATCAAGTAAGAAACAATTCAATAAGTGATTTTTAAAGGCTAGATTGAAATTGGACAAGATCCAAAATCACTATGCGGGGGGCAATATTTTTATATGTGTCTACATTTTCCATTTAGGCTGTTGAAGTAAAACAAACTCTGAGATTCTAGATCAAAGGGGCCTTTATAGGGGTACTCTTCTAAGACAGGTAGAGGACAGACACAGACCGGGGCTGCTGTTGTACTTTTAGCACAGCCTGAAATCCAACTTCCCCTTCTGTGGTAGATAAAGTGCCTTGGGAGGGGGTGGGGGGTGCACTTCAGATGTCCCTAATGATAGGAAACAGTATGACAAGAGCCACGTTGACCAAGGGAACATTTTCATTAGCGCAGGACTTGAAAGCAGTTTAATAACCCTTTCCTTTTCCATTTCTTCAAAATGCACATTTTGAAGTTACTTCACTATCCTCATTTTACCCTTATATTTAAAAAAAAAAAAAAATCAGGGCACCTGGGTGGCTCAGTTGGTTAAGCATCTGCCTTCCGCTCAGGTAATGATCCCGGGGTCCTGGGATCGAGCCCCGTGTCAGGCTCCCTGCTCAGCGGGGAGCCTGCTTCTCCCTCTCCCTCTGCCTGCCACTCTGCCTACTTGTGCTCTCTCTCTCTGACAAATAAATAAATAAAATCTTTAAAAATAAATAAATAAAAATAAAAATTTAAAAAAATCATGACAGCTTTAAATTGTATTTTTGTGAAGACATGGTTGATCTAGTGCAGGTTTTCCAGTTGCTAAGTTCAGGAAATAGAATCTAAATAGCAAAAGCCTTGGGTCATTTTCCTCCAACAAAGCTCTCAGCGTTCCACTTTGCCTCTGGGTGAAAGGCAGGTCCCATAAGACAGAGGCCTGGAGAATGGGTATTCCGTACAGTGCAGCCATGTCTCCCTCTCTCAACACAGAAAAAGAGGAACTCAGTAGGATTCTACTTTTGCTATCATAAATGTTAACTTGAGGCCTAAAATAATAGGAGCTGCTCTTTGAAATGCTGAGGTGATAGCGTTATATTCTTTGCAGTTAAAACAGACAAAGCCATCGAATGATGTTCGTGTGAAACTATCTCCAAGTCTTGTGCTGTAAATCCACATTTTCCCTCCCACGCCCATTGTTTCCTTTTGTGCTCCTTATAAGGACCAGCAGATGAAGCTGCAAGCACAGCAGAAAGGATCATTCTTGTCATCTCTGTTTCAAAATCCAATAGAAAGGAGTATTTTTCTTTCTTTCTTTTTTTTCTTTCTTTCTTTCTCCCTCTCTTGTGGTTTTGGCTTTTCAAAAAAAAAAAAAAAAAAAAAGCTTGGTTTTTTAACAGATCCAAGAAGTTCTGATGAGATGTTCTTTCCTGTCAAACAGGATCCCAGAACCTTTTGAGGTTTCTCAAGGACTTGTGTCTTTAAGCCGAAAGTCTGTTCTCTTTCTTCACTGTTGCCAGAGAAGTAATTAGGCCATTTTTCTAATTATAGTAATCTTCCCCAAATGGCATATAACTTCAAATCCAAATGCCATGTAAATTGGCCAACAACACTGCCGTGAAGCACTTTAACAAGACAGTTTGAATGTAGGAGTTGCACTTTGTGCGAAGGCAAAATGTGTTCTCTGTCCCAGTTACAACTGGGTTTTCCGTCTCAGTGTCCTAAGAGGTTCCACTATTTTAGTAGAAAGAGCATGGATGGAATTGCTCCTGTCACTGACATTTTGTGAAGAGTTGTGTCTGTGTTGGATAAGTTAATCTCCTTTTGGAAAAAATGTTTATTCACAGCAAAGCTGAACAAGATTAAATTGCGCTCCTGTTGTTACAGCGACTAAAAATCTCTAGATAGTTAAGAGTGAGGCGCCCTGTGTCACAGAACATAGAACTAGATTTTTCTCCCCCTAAGAATAATCCTCTCGTCTTTAGTCTTCTCTATTATACTAACCAAGGGGAAATTAGGTCCTGCTGGTAAATTTTGTGGTCCCAAATATGATCACAGATTAATTGCTACCTTCTCTTGCTTGATTTGTTAAAAAAAACTTTTCCAAGTAATATGGAGGGAACTGATTTTTCACTGCGTATCCACTCTCTGGCCTTAATTAAATGGGTTTCTGGACTGGGATAAGGACACTAGGAGAAGTCTCTAGAAAATGGAACTGGGCACTGCAATAACAAAGAGTTAAATAAGGGTGGATTTCTCCAGGAAAAGATGGAGTTATGTCAGTTGAAAAAGGAAGAATAAAATTGGATGGGAATTTAAGAACATAAAAATGGAGTGAGCATTATGAAGGGTTCAACTGTACCACAGTTCCTGAGTGGTGTGTGGATGATGCTTTCAGAGCTAACCGAGATTACTTGATTTCCACAGAAGTGCCATTAAACCATTAAAATTTGGGTGTAGGGAGAAGAGAATGCATGAAGTGGGTATTTCCAAGTGTTAGATTGGATTGGATTCCAATTTATTAGTGGTTCCATTTTGTTTGCAAAAAGTACAAATTATATTTCATAGGTCTGAGGTAAGGCTTTGGAATTTGCATTTTTGGCAAGCTTCCTAGGTGGTTCTGATGAGGTGGTTCTTGGACAACACTATTATTGGTTGGTTACTAGCCAACACTATTAGCTATTATGTGTATTATATATTACACTATCAGTTGGTTATTAGATAACACTATTGCTCTGGGAATTTTAAGGGACACTGGCTGGCAGATTAGCCCAGAGTATTGACAGCACAATTTGGGGCCCGTACTATTGAGGGAATTTAAAGAAGGGAAAAATACCTTGTAGGCAAGAAAAATGTGGTCACCATATGGTGAGCGCTAAGAATTGTGTAAGACTGTTGAATCACAGACCTGTACCTCTGAAACAAATAATACATTATATGTTTAAAAAAAAAAAAAGACGTAGGAAGGGAAAAATGAAGTGGGGGGAATTTGGAGGGGGAGACGAACCATGAGAGACTATAGACTCTGAGAAACAAACTGAGGGTTCTAGAGGGGAAGGGGTGGGGGGATGGGTTAGCCTGGTGATGGGTATTAAAGAGGGCATGTACTGAATGGAGCACTGGGTGTTATATGCAAACAAGGAATCATGGAACACTACATCAAAAACTAATGATGTGAAGGGAGGAGCAAGATGGCAGAGGAGGAGGAGACCTAAATTTCGTCTGGTCCCAGGAATTCAGCTAGATAGGGATCAAACCATTCTGAACACCTACCAACTCAACAGGAGATCGAAGAAAAGAATAGCAACAACTCTCTGAACAGAAAAGCGACCACTTTCTGGAAGGTAGGATGTGTGGAGAAGTGAATCCGAGGTGATATTCGGGAGGATAGATGGTGGGGGAGGGGGGCCTCCGTCGGCCGCTACGGGCAAGTGATAGAGCCGCGGAGCACAAAATCGGAACTTTTAGAAGTCGGCTCCGCTGAGGGACGTCGCTCCAGTGGCTAAGCGGGGGTGGGGGTGGGGGGTGGAACCCTCTCTAGGACAGTGTGGCCTTGGGACCTTCGGGGTCACAGAAAGACCGGGGGTGCCTGAGTGCGGCAGAGCTCCCAGTTATCAGAGAGGGGAAGCCAGCTGCAGAGACGGAGCCGAGGAGTGGGCTCTCAGCTCGGGGTCGCCATAAACCGTGATCCACGGCATAGTTGGGCCACTGTTCTTCCAGCAGGGACCCAACAAGCGGCAGATCCAGGGAGACTCCCCTTCCTCCCCCTGGGAGGAGTGGCGCGGGAGCACACTGCAGGGATCTGCTGGGTTTGGAGACTCCACACCGAGTCGGGTGCCAGAGATAGAAATGCTCGGTTACAGGCCGGGTGAGCATGGAGTGCGGCCGGAGACCGGGGAAACAGGAGTGATTGACTGCTTCTCTCTGGGGGTGCACTGAGGAGCGGGGACCCGAGTTCTCTGCTCCTCCAGGGTGGAGATTGAGAGGCCGCCATTTCACTCTCGTCCTTAAAACTGTACGGAAAGCTTGCAGGGAACAAAAGCTCCCGAGAGCAAACCCAAGCAGATTACTTAGGCCGGACCCGGCAAGAGCGGGGCAATTCCGCCTCCGGCAAAGACATTTTGGAACCACGGCAACAGGCCCCTCCCCCAGAAGATCAGCAAGAATAGCCAGCCAAGACCAAGTTTACTGATCAATGAGAACGGCAGAACTCTAGCGCTAGGGGAATACAGCACATAGAATTCATGGCTTTTTTCCCGTGATCCTTTAATCTTTCAAAGTTAATTTTTTTTTTTAACTTTCTTTTTCTTTTTTTTTTGAATTTTTCTTTTTCCCTTTTTCAACCAACATTGTATCAATCCTTTTTTAAAAAATCTTTTTTATTTTTCATTTTTAGAGTCATATTCTATCCCTTCATAGTAGTTAACCTTATTTTTGGTATATATATATAAGTTGTTCTCTCTTTAAAATTTTGGGATACAGTTTCTTCTAACAGACCAATATATACACTAAATCTCTAGTGTATGGCTTTGTTCTAGTCTCCTGCCTGATCAAATTCTCCCCCCCCGCTTTTTTAAATCCTCTTCTTTCTTTTTTTACCAACTTATTATCTTATCAATTCCTTTTATAAAATCTTTTATAATTTTCATCTTTACAGTCATATTCCATTGCTTCATCATAATGACCCTTATTTTAGTACATATATGTTTTTCTTTTTTTAAAATTTTGGGAGGCACTTTCTTCTAACAGACCAAAATACGCCCAAAGTCTAGTGTGTGGCACTGATCTATGCACCAGCCTGATCATATTTGATCATATTCTGTTTTTTTGTTTGTTTTTATCTTTTTCTTTTTCTTTTTCTTTTCTTTTCTTTTCTTTTTTTCTTTCTTTCCCTTTCTTTTCCCCTGGTTTCAGGTCTCTTCTGATTTGTTTAGTGTATATTTTTCTGGGGTCGTTGTTACCCTGTTAGCATTTTGTTCTCTCAATCACCTATTGTCCTCTGGACAAAATGACAAGACAGAAAAACTCACCTCAAAAAAAAGAACAACAGGCAGTACCAACTGCCAGGGACCTAATCAATATGGACGTTAGTAAGATGTCAGAACTAGAGTTCAGAATGAGGATTTTAAAGATACTAGCTGGGCTTTTGAAAAAAGCTTGGAAGATATTAGAGAATCCCTTTCTGGAGAAATAAAAGAACTAAAATCTAACCAAGTCGGAATCAAAAAGGCTATTAATGAGGTGCAATCAAAAATGGAGACTCTAACTGCTAGGATAAATGAGGCAGAAGAGAGAATTAGTGATCTAGAAGACCAAATGATGGAAAATAAAGAAGCTGAGAAAAAGAGAGATAAACAACTACTGGATCACGAGGGCAGAATTTGAGAGATAAGTGATACCATAAGACGAAACAATATTAGAATAATTGGGGTCCCAGAAGAAGAAGAGAGGGGCAGAAGATATATTGGAGAAGGAAACAGGCATCAAAATCCAGAAAGCACAGAGAACCCCCCTCAAAATCAATAAAAATAGGTCAACACCCCGACATCTAATAGTAAAACTTACGAGTCTCAGAGACAAAGAGAAAATCCTGGAAGTAGCTCAGGAGAAGAGATCTGTAACCTACAATGGTAGAAACATTAGATTGGCAAAGGACCTATCCACAGAGACCTGGCAGGCCAGAAAGGACTGGCATGATATATTCAGAGCACTAAATGAGAAAAATATGCAGCCAAGAATACTATATCCAGCTGGGCTGTCATTGAAAGTAGAAGGAGAGATAAAAAAGCTTCCAGGACAAACAAAAACTAAAGGAATTTGCAAACACGAAACCAGCCCTACAAGAAATATTGAAAGGGGTCCTCTAAGCAAAGAGAGAGCCTAAAAGTAACATAGACCAGAAAGGAACACAGACAATATACAGTAACAGTCACCTTACAGACAATACAATGGCACTAAATTCATATCTTTCCATGGTTACCCTGAATGTAAATGGGCTAAACGCCCCAATCAAAAAACACAGACTATTAGATTGGATTAAAAAACAAGACTCAGGAGACTCATTTTAGCCTCAAAGACACCCCCAGATTGAAAGTGAGGGGGTGGAAAACCATTTACCATGCTAATGGACACCAAAAGAAAGTTGGGGTGGCAATCCTTATATCAGACAAATTAGATTTTAAACCAAAGACTATAATAAGAGATGAGGAAGGACACTATATCTTACTTAAAGGGTCTATCCAACAAGAAGATCTAAGAATTGTAAATATCTATGCCCCTAACATGGGAGCAGCCAGTTATACAAGCCAATTAATAACAAAAGCAAAGAAACACATTGACAACAATACAATAATAGTGGGGGACATTAACACCCCCCTCACTGAAATGGACAGATCATCTAAGCAAAAGATCAACAAGAAATAAATGACACACTGGACCACATGGACTTCACAGATATATTCAGAACATTCCATGCCAAAGCAACAGAATACACATTCTTCTTTAGTGCCCATGGAATGTTCTCCAGAATAGGTAACATCCTATGTCACAAATCAGGTCTCAACCAGTACCAAAAGATTGGGATCATTCCCTGCCTATTTTCAGACCACAATGCTTTGAAACTAGAACTCAATCACAAGAGGAAAGTCGGAAAGAACTCAAATACATGGAGGCTAAAGAGCATCCTACTGAAGAATGAATGAGTCAACCAGGAAATTAAAGAAGAATTTTAAAAATTCATGGAAACCAATGAAAATGAAAACACAACTATTCAAAATCCTTGGGATGCAGCAAAGGCAGTCCTAAGACAATAGCAATACAAGCCTTTCTCAAGAAACAAGAAAGGTGTCAAATACACAACCTAACCCTACACCTAAAGGAGCTGGAGAAAGAACAGCAAATAAAGCCTAAACCCAGCAGGAGAAGAGAAATAATAAAGATCAGAGCAGAAATCAATGAAATAGAAACCAAAAGAACAGTAGAACAGATCAACGAGACTAGGAGCTGGTTCTTTAAAAGAATTAACAAGATTGATAAACCCCTGTCCAGACTTATCAAAAAGAAAAGAGAAATGACCCAAATCAACAAAATCATGAATGAAAGAGGAGAGATCACAACCAACACCAAAGAAATACAAATAATTATAAGAACATATTATGAGCAACACTATGCCAGCAAATTAGATCATCTGGAAGAAATGGATGCATTCCTAGAGATGTATCAACTACCAAAACTGAACCAGGAAGAAATAGAAAACCTGAACAGACCTATGACCACTAAGGAAATTGAAGTAGTAATCAACATTCTTCCAACAAACAAAAGCCCAGGGCCAGATGGCTTCCCAGGGGAATTCTACCAAACATTTAAGAAGAATTAATACGTATTCTTCTGAAACTGTTCCAAAAAATAAAAATGGAAGGAAAACTTCCAAACTCGTTTTATGAGGCCACCATTACCTTGATCCCAAAACCAGACAAAGATGCCATCAAAAAGGAAAATTACAGACCAAATATCCTTGATGAACATGGATGCAAAAATTCTCACCAAAATACTAGCCAATAGGATCCAACAGTACATTAAAAGGATTATTCATCACGACCAAGTGGGATTTATCCCTGGGCTGCAAGGTTGGTTCAACATCCGCAAATCAATCAACGTGATACAATACATTAATAAAAGAAAGAACAAGAATCATATGATCCTCTCAATAGATGCAGAAAAAGCATTTGACAAAGTACAGCATCCTTTCTTGATCAAAACTCTTCAGAGTATAGGGATAGAGGGTACATACCTCAATATCATAAAAGCCATCTATGAAAAACCTACAGCGAATATCATTCTCAATGGGGAGAAACTGAGAGCTTTCCGCCTAAGGTCAGGAACACGGCAGGGATGTCCACTATCACCACTGCTATTCAACATAGTATTAGAAGTCCTAACCACAGCAATCAGACAACAAAAAGCAATAAAAGGCATCCAAATCGGCAAAGAAGAAGTGAAACTCTCACTCTTTGCAGATGATATGATACTTTATGTGGAAAAACCCAAAAGACTCCACCCCAAAGCCACTAGAACTCATACAGAAATTCAGTAAAGTGGCAGGATATAAAATCAATGCACAGAAATCAGTGGCATTCCTATACACCAACAACAAGACAGAAGAAAGAGAAATTAAGGAGTCGATCCCATTTACAGTTGCACCCAAAACCATAAGATACCTAGGAATAAATCTAACCAAAGACGCAAAGAATCTGTACTCAGAAAACTATAAAATACTCATGAAAGAAATTGAGGAAGACACAAAGAAATGGAAAAACGTTCCATGCTCATGGATTGGAAGAACAAATATTGTGAAGATGTCCATGCTACCTAGAGCAATCTACACATTCAATGCAATCCCCATCAAAATACCATCCACTTTTTTCAAAGAAATGGAACAAATAATCCTAAAATTTGTATGGAACCAGAAAAGACCCCGAATAGCCAGAGGAATATTGAAAAAGAAAAGCAAAGCTGGCGGCATCACAATTCCGGACTTCCAGCTCTATTACAAAGCTGTCATCATCAAGACAGTATGGTACTGGCACAAAAACGGATACATAGATCAATGGAACAGAATAGAGAGCCCAGAAATGGACCCTCAACTCTATGGTCAACTAATCTTCGACAAAGCTGGAAAGAATGCCCAATGGAAAAAAGACAGTCTCTTCAACAAATGGTGTTGGGAAAATTGGACAGCCACATGCAGAAGAATGAAACTGGACCATTTCCTTACACCACACACAAAAATAGACTCCAAATGGTTGAAAGGTCTAAATGTGAGACAGGAGTCCATCAAAATCCTAGAGGAGAACACAGGCAGCAACCTCTTCAACCTCAGCCGCAGCAACTTCTTCCTAGAAACATTGCCAAAGGCAAGGGAAGTGAGGGCAAAAATGAACTATTGGGACTTCATCAAGATAAAAAGCTTTTGCACAGCAAAGGAAACAGTCAACAAAACCAAGAGACCACCGACAGAATGGGAGAAGATATTTGCAAATGACATATCAGATAAAGGGCTAGTATCCAAATATAAAGAACTTATCAAACTCAACACCCAAGGAACAAATGATCCAATCAAGAAATGGGCAGAAGACATGAACAGACATTTTTCTAAAGAAGACATCCAAATGGCCAACAGACACATGAAAAAGTGCTCAACATCACTCGGCATCAGGGAAATCCAAATCTGACCTCACACCAGTCAGAATGGCTAAAATTAACAAGTCAGGAAACGACAAATGTTGGCGGGGATGCGGAGAAAGGGGAACCCTCCTACACTGTTGGTGGGAATGCAAGCTGGTGCAGCCACTCTGGAAAACAGTATGGAGGTTCCTCAAAAAGTTGAAAATAGAGCTACCATAGGATCCAGCAATTGCACTACTGGGTATTTACCCCAAAGATAACAAATATAGGGATCTGAAGGGTTACGTGCACTCCGATATTTATAGCAGCAATGTCCACAATAGCCAAACTGTGGAAAGAGCCAAGATGTCCATTGACAGATGAATGAATAAAAAAGATGTGGTGTATATATACAATGGAATATTATGTAGCCATCAAAAGGAATGAAATCTTGCCATTTGCAATGACATGGATGGAACTGGAGGGTATTATGCTGAGCGAAATAAGTCAATCAGAGAAAGACCTGTATCATACGACCTCACTGATATGAGGAATTCTTAATCTCAGGAAACAAACTGAGGGTTGCTGGAGTGGTGGGGGGTGGGAGGGATGGGGTGGCTGGGTGATAGACCCTGGGGAGGGTATGTGTTATGGTGAGTGCTGCCAATTGTGTAAGACTGTTGAATCACAGATCTGTACCTCTGAAACAAATAATACATTATATGTAAAAAAAAAAAAAAAGATAACAGGAAGGGAAGAATGAAGGGGGGGGAATTGGAGGGGGAGACGTACCATGAGAGACTGTGGACTCTGAGAAACAAACTGAGGGTTCTAGAGGAGAAGGGGTGGGGGGATGGGTTAGCCTGGTGATGGGTATTAAAGAGGGCACGTACTGCATGGAGCACTGGGTGTTATACACAAACAATGAATCATGGAACACTACATCAAAAACTAATGATATAATAATGTATGGTGATTGACATAACATAATAAAATAAAAAAAAAGAAAACCTAATAGCTAATGTATGGTGATTAACATAATAAAAAAAAACTAATGTTGTATGGTGATTAACATAACATAATAAAAAAAATAAAGAATAAAAAAAATTCCAGTTACTTAAAATACAGTGTAATATTAATTCCAGGTATAGATTTAGTGATTCATCACTTACATACAACACCCAGTGCTCATCAGAAGTGCCCTCCTTAATACCCATCACCCATTTAGCCCATCCCCGACCCACCTGTTTCATGTGCTTTTGGACAAAGTTATATTATCTAATTTTTGAATGCAAGACTTTATAAATGCTCATTAAATGAAATTGCTAAGGCCATCCATTTCAGAATTCAATTTTATAGTTGTATTGACCTGATGAATCATGCTTTTTAATAATTTTGTACGTATGATATTATTCATACTAAATCCAGAGAATTAAAAGAAGAGAAAATGTAAAAAAAAAAAAAAAAAGTGGTCACACTCAGGTGGGATGAATTAGAAAGTTTTTTTTTTCTTGGAAACTCTTCAAAGGGTGGAATAATGACCTGCTAAAGTGAAAATTACGTTGTGAAAGCCAAGGCATGGATTACTTTAAGGGGATGGCTGTTTAGATTTTGAGTAGGGAATAGTGAAGGAATGTGAACTATGAATGTTTTTTAGGGGATGGGATATAAAAATGTATACTTAAAGGATAGGAAGGGCTTTAAGCCTCATTATCCAAGGATGTTGGAAAAATACTAGAATCAGTACTTGCCATTTCTAAAAGCAAGAGGATGTCTTTTGAAAAGAAAATCTGTATTACTTATTATTTCTGTGGAACATCACCACACAAAACACATATCTCAGTCCATCGTTTGAATTCTGGTGTGTGCTTCTTGCAACTTCATGATCATCTCTCTTCTGGATTATTTACCTGAAGTGCCTTAAAAAGCCAAACAGGACAAGACTGCTTTTGTCAGTGAACCAGGAAGTCTCAATTTCTTCATTGCTTTGAGTGAAAATGCAGGCCAAGGAATCTTGGATTTATTTAAATTTGAAATATGCTTTTGCATAAAAATAACTCCCCAACAAACATTTCTTGTAATCTGTTTGTGTGGTCACATGTAGTAAATTCCTCTGTGAAAGAAACTTTTCATAAAGATTCCTTTGTTGGCAATACTTTTATGGTCGGAAGCACCCTTGTGAGAAGCCAGTTTTTTAAAGGGGCATATAACCTCATAATAAAAATGCTACTGAATCCTAGGGACCTATTTCTTCCTTTAATCCCCAGATTCCCTGCCTATCACAACCTCATTAATCATCAGAGTACTCCAGTGAGAATGGTTGTTTTTTAATAGCATAATTGTAATTTGTGAAGGGTCAAAAGGGGATTTGAATATAAAATGATTTTAGTCTTTTTGGAAAGTCTGCTTTGGCTCTATTGTCTTCATCCCTAAATTACCTCGAAGGGCACTAAGGCATTGTAAGAGGCTGATTCATGGCCATCCAGAGATACCAGGTTCTAATTCTGGGAACCTGCTAAGTGTTACTCTATAAGGAAAAGGGAATTTTTCAAAGGTGATTAAACTAAAGGTCATGAGATGAGATGATTGTCCAGGTGGGTCCTAATTCCAATCACCAGTGTCTTTGTATGAGAGAAGCAGAGATTTGATGCACACGGCAGAGGAGGCTGTGTGACCACGGAGGAGGCTGAGATTGGAGCGATGTGGCCGTGAGTCGAGGAATGCCGGCAGCTACCAGAAACCTGAAAGAGGCAGGAAACAGATTGTCTCTCAGAGCTTACACAGCAAATGCAGCCCTGTGGATACACTGATTCTGGCTCAGTGAAACTGGTTTTGGACTTCTGATTTCCTGAACTGTGAAAGAATACATTTTTATTGTTTTAAGACTTCAAGTTTGTGGGGTGCCTGGGTGGCTCAGTCGGTTAAGCGTCTGCCTTTGGCTCGGCTCATGATCCTGGGGTCCTGGGATCGAGTCCTATATCAGGCTCTCTGCTCAGCCAGGGAGGCTGCTTCTCCCTCTCCCCCCTGCTTGTGCCCTCTCTCTCTCAAATAAATAAATAAAATCTCTCTCTCTTTTTTTTTTTAAAGACTTCAAGTTTGTGATAGTTTGGTATGGCAACCCTAGGAAGCTAATTCAGAATTTCCCCCAGTCTCTCTTCTTCTGATTTACACTCTGGTTTGCAGCACAGTAATCACCCTAAAAGTTTCTTAAAAAGTTTTGAGTTCTGTCTCATCACAGAATTTCTAGGAATGGGATCCAGGGGTCTGTATCTTTAACAGACTGCCCAGATGATCCTGATGTACACCAGGTTTGAAAAACATGTCACTGGGATGATGCATTAGTTTCCTAGTGTTGCAGTAAAGAATCGCCACAAATTTAATGGCTGAAGACAACACAGATGACCTCCTTTTGGAGGTCAAAAGCCCAGAAATTTCACTGGGTTTAAGTCAAGGTTTCAACAGGGCTGGTTCTTTCTGGATGCTCTAGGGAAGGAAAGCATTCCCTTTTGTTTGCCGGCTTCTGTTGGTTGTCTGTATTCTCCTTGTCCAAAGTATGTCACCCCAGTCTCTGCTTCTGTCATCATGTCACCTTCTTGGACTCACTTCTGTGTTCCTCTTGTAAGGACCATTTTGACTGCATTGGACCCACCCAGATAATCCAGGATAATCTTCATTTTAAGATGCTTACCTTGATTGCATCTGCAAAGTCCCTTTAGCTATACAAAATAACATTCATGGGTGCCTGAGATTGGGACGTGCATCTATTTGGGAGACCATTATTCAGTTTAGCACAAACCATATGGTAACATCTCCTGTAGAAAACATAGATGTAAATGAAGTTCAATAACAGATTGTCCTGATTAATTCATTGTGTATTCACCTGCTTTTCTTGTGTTTATTTTTTCAAATAGAGCCATTTAGTGTCAAAACATTTACATATGGTCACTATTATCTTTGACACTTTGGTGGCAGATAGCAAAGCATATGAAACTATTAGATTTCACAAAAGTATTATGTTATTAAAATGATGCAAATTAATCAATCAATTAATTTTAAGTAATCTCTACACCCAAAGTGGGGCTCGAATTTACAACCCTGAGATCAAGAGTCTCATGCTCTACTGACTGAGCCAGCCCGGTGCCCCGTTGCAAGTTAAATACTGAGGCAAGGGGGTGCTCAGGTGGGGAGATTCTGACTTCCCCTAAATCTTCATCAGCCCCTTCCCCAACCACCTCCAAATAAGCCTATGTTCTAAGTAAAAATACAGTTTTTGCTCTGCGGGTATCAGGTCAAGCCATCCCAAATAGAAATTCACATAAATAAAAATTGGTCATTGCTATGCGAGTGTGATTGTAAGACAAACCCCCAAGAGCCCCTTTCCAACCAGTGCACCCTCTCTAAGAACTCTGTAGAACTTCTGTGCTGCATCTTTCACCTTATATTTGCTGATAATTTCTGCTTAAAAATATGACAAGTGTGTTTATCTCCAGTGACTTATTGACCAATCAACACGTTTACTTGTTCTTGAACCTGCTTAATTGTCTTATTTGTGTTGTCATTGCTCAGATTAAGCCTTTCCCACTGCATGTCAGGGTGACTACAGGACCTACAGTTCCCTCTGTTCTTCTCTAGCACCTGTTCCCCTGTCCAGTATCTCCTCACTTGACTGCCACTATTCTCTTCTAAGCCTGTGGATCTGATTTTGTTCCTCTCTCACTCAAAATCTCTCACAGTTGCCCATGAGATAAAAGTTGAAACTAGACATGCCATTTGGAGACATGGCCTTGCAGTCTTCTGTGATCTTCCTTCACCTATTATTTCATTTTAATTGTGTCCTGTACACTTTCACACACCTTGTGTTCCACTCCATTTTCTCCCTTTTTCTCAAAGGGTCATATAAGTTTTCTTTTTTTTTTTTTTTAAGATTTATTTATTTTAGAGAGAAAGAGTACGAGTGCAGGAGGAGGGGCACAGGGAGAGGGAGAATTTCAAGCAGACTCCATGCCCAGTGCAGAACCTGACACTGGGCTTGATCTCACAACCCTGAGATCGTGACTTGAGCCGAAATTGAGTCAGATGCTCAACTGACTGTGCCACCCAGGTGCCCCAAGAGTCATATGAGTTTTGAGAGAGGTGTTCTAGGAGAAAACATTCTTTGGTTACATTAGTTCAGGAAATGCTGTATTTTTCACACTCTTCTGGGAACTTTAGAATGGCCGATAGTGTATCCAGTGGTCTGAGAAGTCTCATAGTAAAGACAATTGTTATGTTTTTTGTGAATTTTTATTGAAGTAGGCAAAAATATACTAAAGTGCACAGACCTTAGTTAGGTCTATGAATTTTTGTGAAGTGAGCGCTATTTGGACAGTGTAAACACTATTCAGACTAAGATAAGAGACTATTTCCTGTACTCCAGGAGCCCCCTTCAATGCCCACCACACTATTCAGACTTTCAACACTGTAGATGTGTTTTGCTTGTTTTCAAACTTTATGTAAGTGATATCATAGAGTATGTTTTCTTTTGTGTCTGTTGTCTTTTGCTCAGTGTTTCACTTACAACATTCATCCATGTAAGCACATAATTTGTTATATTGCTCTAGGCCATGGATTGGCAAAGAATTGCCCACAGGCTAAATCCAGCCCACTATCTATTTTATACAGCTTCTGAGCTAAGAGTGATGTTGATATTTCTCAAGGATTGTAAAATATATATATATGTATGTATTTTATACATATATAAATATGTAACAGAGAACATATATGGCCTGCAAGGTCTAAAACATTTATTATCTGCTCCTTTACAGAAAATGGTTGTCAATTCCTACTCTGTGGTATTCCATTGTATGAATATATAATTTACTTATCTCTTATCTTATTTAGCTTATTTCCTGTTTTAGATCATTACAAATAGTGTTGCTAGGAACATTCTTGTACACATCTTTTGGTGAACATATGTATACATTTTTTGTTAGGCATGGGGTTGCTGGACCATAAAATGTGTGGGTTTATTTTTTTTATATATACTACTAAAATGTTTTTCACAATAATCATCCTAATTAAAATTCCCATCATACATCAGTGTATGAGAATTCCAGTTGCCCCACATTCTCAACTTTTGATATTGCTGGATTTTTAAAATTTTAACTCTTATTATGTGTGTAGTAGTATCTTTTCAGTTTAACTTGCTTTTTCCTGATGAGGTATAACATCTTTTCATATGCTAACTGGGTACTTGGATATCCTTTTTGTAAAGAGACCTGCTAGTATTTCGCTCATTTAAAAAAAAAAAAAAAAATACAAAACTGGTCTTTCCTTCTTTTAATTGATTTATGTATGTTCTTTTGTATTATGCACATAAATCCTTTGACAGATGTATATATTGTAAATACCTTTTTCTGCTCTGTGGCTTGCCTTTTTCCTTATTTATGATGTCTTGAGATAGTTGGAAGTTCTAATTTTAATGTACTTCAGTTTTTCAAATCTACTTTATGGTTAGTGCTTATTGTTTCCTATTTAAAAAAAACTTTGCCTACTTGTAAAATATAAAGTATTCTTCTAGGTTATCTTCTAGAGGCTTTATCGTTTAATATTTTGCATTTAGTTCATAATCTGTCTAAAAATGCTTTTTTCTTTTTTTTTTTTTAGAGAGAGGGGAAGGGGAGAAGGGCTGAGGGAGAGGGGAAGAGAGAATCTTAAGCAGTTTCCACACCCAGCGTGGAGCCCAACGTGGGGCTCGATCTCATTGCCCTGAGATCATGACCTGAACTGAAATCAAGAGTTGGATGCTTAACTGACTGAGCCACCAGGACACCCCGAAAAATGATTTTTGTGTTTGTTGTGAGGTAGGGCTGAAGGTTTATTTTTTCCATATGAATATTCAGTTGATATTCTTGCTAACCCTGTGAGGCTGCAGAACTGTGGTTACTGTGGGAACTGTGTTCTAGTAACAATCCTGGTGAGGCCAGATCTCTATCACAGAGTTTAGAGCCCCAGGAGATCATTGCTGGGAAGATTGATACCCTAGCAACATGGCCTGGCTTCCTGAGAACAACAGACTTTAGTCTCCCATCCAATCCTTGTGGCTTTGGAAACAAGGCTGTTTGTCCAGGTGACACCTGGGCTGGGCCTGACGTTGGGAGAGAGTCTCAGGGACCCTGGTCACAATACTGTTTGCTAAAGGACAGTTTGCCATGGCAATGGGTAGGGTTTGTAGGCCGTAGGGCCTGGCTTACCTTCTGCTCCCGTGGTGGTTAAAAAAAAAAATCAATATCTGTCTTTATTTGTTGAAATGTTGGTCTTTCCCCCTCTGCACTGCAGTGGCACCCTTAATGTAAATCTTCTGACCACATATGTGTGGGTCTGTTTCTGAATTTTCCGTGTTCCTTAGAATTTTTACATCTGTATTTATGAGTGAGATTGGTCTATAATTTTCCTTTCTTATTATGCCATTGTCATTTTTTTTTTAAGATTTTATTTATTTGAGATAGAGTGAGTGAGAGAGCAGGAGCAGGGGAGCAGAGGGAGAGGGAGAAGCAGGCTCCCCACCAAGCAGGGAACCTGATGTGGGGCTCGATCCCAGGACCCCGGGATCATGACCTGAGCCGAAGGCAGACACTTAACTGACTGAGCTACCCAGGCACCCCAGCCATTGTCATGTTTTTGTGTCAAGGTCATGATGCCTTCATGAAATAAAGTTTCTGTTCTCTGGAAAAGTCTGTGCAAGATTTGTGTTATCTTGGTTAAATGTTTGGAAGAATTTCTTGGTAAATTTATCTGAACCTGGAGTTTTCTTTGGGACTATGTAAATTATAGATTAAATGTATTTAATATATTTGGGAATATTCAGAATTTCTACTTTGTCTTGTGTTAGTTTTGATAAGTTGTAATTTTCAAGAAATTTTCCCATTTTATCCAGATTTTCAAATTTATTGCATAATTCATAATGTTCCCTTATAATTTATCTTTATAACATGTCAAGTCTGTAGTGATGTCTCCTTTTTTTATTCTTCATATTGATAATTTGTGCTTTTCTTTTTTTCTTAAACTATCTTATAGGCTGTTTTCTGGAAATTGCCTTAAGCTGTACCCCACAAATTTTAATATCTCATTTCTATTATCATTTAGTTAAAAATACTTTGTTTTATATTGTTTCTTCTTTGACTCATGGGTTGTTAAAAATTTATTTATATTGTTTATTTTCAAACCCTAGTTTACCAAATGTACCTTTAATTTTTAGAGACTTTAAATTAGTATATTTCTTCCAAAACAGTCCTGGAATTATAGCACACTTTACTCCATTTACCACCACTTTCTTTTGTGTTATAATTCTTTCATGCTAATAATTGTCATGTATTTTAATGAAAAATGTATTTTCCTGGGTATAGAATAACAGCCTAGTCTGTGTAGCACCCTAGTAGGAAAGACGTGAGAATAGGAGCACATCATTTTCAGTGCTTGAATAAATCTGCTTTTTGAAGCGTGTTCCCACTCTTTATAGTTGTGTTTTTAGGTAGCAACTAGCTCTGTATATGATATTTGCCTATGTGATAAGAGAGATAAAAAAAAACTTCAGGGTTTCTAGATGATTTTTAATGCAGTCTGAAGTTAAAACCAGAACTTTAATAATACATGGCACAACAGGAAGTTTTTTGAATGAATGCTTTTGGAATAAGAGTTTCTGACTGTCTTATGTATTCACTTACTTAGGGGTACTATAGGAGTCTAAAGTCTGAGTGGGTGGTATCTTCCAGGGAATAATGATGACTATATAGTATCATATGGAAGTAGAAATACTAAAGGCAGCAAACACCTTGAGTCTTCTTTTTTTTTTCTTAATGGTCGATTTAGTCCTTAGAATAATGTACTGCAAAAGCAGTAGCAACAAATGTAGACATACCACATAGAAAACCAGAAAATAATCAGAGTGTGCCAGACATTCCTAAACTTTCTCTAGAGTTTCCAAACCATTGCACAGAGAAAGAGAGAGAGAGGGAGGGAGAAAGAGAGAGTGAGCAAGAGGGCAAGCCCTGTGTTTTAATAACTAAGAATTGAGTGTGAAAGACTGAGTGGCAGTGTTTATATCAGAATTGAGTTACTTGGATTGCTTCTGCGAAGTGTTTGATAATATCTACCTTAATTTTCCTATATTTAATAATTTGCAGTCGGCTCATTCATTCACTGAGTCAATATGTGAGCACCTTCTATCTGTGATATTACACCATCCCAAGTCATTTAAAACCTGATTAGACAGTTGAGAGGGAGAGGTGATGGTGGCAGGATGTGAGCATGGTCTAAGCAAATATCACACAAGGGAAGATGTGAATTGGCATCAGAGAGTCAATATTTCTTTTTGGCTTAATGCAACCTAGCATTATGGGGAGGGAAGGCTGATGGTCAAAAAGTAATCCTTTTGTCAGTGTGCCTTGGCATTTAAGTATTTACTTTTCCATCAGGAATCAAAGAAAGCTAAATTTGTATTTTACAGCTTACAACTTTTAGAAAGAGAAATTCTTCTTGAGCACAAGTAACCGTGTCCTTTATTTCTTTTTTTCCAGGGCTAGAGTTCTTTGTACCTACAGTTGGTTGTCATGTGCCTGGCCTCTTGCTAGAGTATGCGCCATATTTACTGTATGCAGTTTAGAAGGAACAGGAACTCGTTGTGAATCAGCTTAGACAAGTGGAGGAAAAACAGTCAGTCATGACAACAATAATTAGAAGTCATCAAATTATATTCATATTCCATCCTATAACTTCTTTATCCTGATAGTCTCTGAAGCACATTAAAAGATAATTAGGGAAGAATGGTTCCATCCAACTAACATTTAGTTACTTATAAGCCATTGAACCACTGGTTCCCTGGTGGTTTGTAATGAAGATGTTGTGATGCACACAAACATTGTATTTGTATCTTTAAATATGCATGAAGGTTCATAGGATATGCTTTGGTATGAATGGGAATTTTCCACATTAAATTACCTGGCTTCCACTGGTTCTAAGCCAGAAAAAAAAAAATACAGGAAAATAACAGTGCAAATCAGTCTCCCCATCTTACCCTGGGAACTCTGAAGTATTTAGTCTTTACTAATGGCCAGATATAAGAGTGGAAGCTGATTTTTATTTTTCTCTGGTAGATTTATTTAGAACCGGCCCAGAAGCAACTTATGACTTTTGTTTTTTGGATGAGAAGTTCCCATGACAGTAAATTAAGTGAAGTGTGAAGGTTTTGGGTGCTGAAGCTGGGTGTCCTGCTGTGGGGCTGAGTTTGGTTGATATTACAGAGGAAATTCAAGCCAGTATAACAAATCAGTTACACAATGTTAGACCAAAAAGGGCTGCAAAAACCAAGGCACACACGTGAAAAGATTCAAGGAGAGCGATAATATAATTTGATTTTGATGACCAAGATAATAATCATAGAGGATGTTAGAGCTGCACAAAATTGACATAGGATGAGGAAGGAGATGGCAGGATGGGGAGATGTCTGGATTCCTGAATAAGAAAATGAATAAAGAGAGGCCAGACATTTGAAATGGCGGTCTATTTGAAATCTTACACATAAAAACATGTTTCTTGGGAACAATCTGCTGCTTGTGAATACATTTGTCAGTGAACCAAAAATGCCCTGTGGGTTGAAGCATTTCCTCACCCATCAGCAACTGGGGATAGCAAAGTACATGTTTAAAAAGGAAATTAAGTTCAATAGCTTTTGGTATGTTTGAATGGGAACATACATCATTTTTGTAAAGCTTCAGTGATATTCTTTAAACTGACAGCAGGTCTGACCACATTTCCTTCAGTTCCCCATAATGAATGAACTTGTGAACTCCTCAGGCCCTGTCTGGCTTCAGACATTTCAGTGGTGTTGGCTCCTTTCAAACCTCCAGCTTGGAGGAATTCTCATTAATTTTATTTGTTTTTATTATGAAATTTTTTGATTATTTTATTTAGTCAGTCATTTTTGGGGAGAGCAGTGGAAAAAGTTACAATTTAAACAGCCTTTTTGGGTTGAGGGATGCCAATCTTTTAAGTCACCCAGCATTGATTAGGGTGGGAGGGAGAGTGTTGGAATGAATACCGTGAGTCAGGCATGAGCTATAGGACCAACAAGATGAACGGCTCTCAAGTTTGACTGTGAACAGATCCAAAGTGAAATTAAAATTTTATTTATTGTCAAAAGAGGGATTTTGCTTCTCAGATGCATTGGAATGTGCTTTTCACCTTCATGTGACAGTCTTACAAGCTAATATCCATCAAAAATGTATTAGTTTGTGGGAAATTCTGTTTACTTCTGTATGGAGTTCGTTCTTGGCTATCTATGCAAACCAAGAATGGCTTTCTGTTCCTTTCATTTTAAACCTATATTCTTTTTTTAAATAATTTTTTGAAGATTTTATTTATTTATTTGACACAGAGAGAGTAAGTACAGGCAGGGGAGTAGCAGAGGGAAAGGGAGAAGCAGACTCTCCGCTGAGCAGGGAGCCCGATGCTGGGCTTGATCCCAGGATCCTGGGATAATGACCTGAGCTGAAGGCAGATGCCCACCTGACTGAGCCGAGCCACCCAGGTGCCCCTTAAAACTATATTCTTTTTTTTTTTTTTTTTAAGATTTTATTTATTTATTTTGACAGAGAGAGAGACAGCGAGAGAGGGAACACAAGCAGGGGGAGCGGGACAGGGAGAAGCAGGCTTCCTGTGGAGCAAGGAGCCCCATGCGGGGCTCCATCCCAGGACCCTGGAATCATGACCTGAGCCGAAGGCAGAAGCTTAATGACTGAGCCACCCAGGTGCCCTGTTTAAAACTAAATTCTGTGTGATAATTTAACGAATAGATGTATAGCCATTTCAAAAAGTTACCAAAAATATTTCAGATCACTATTTACTATGTGTGGAAGTTGTTTTCTTCCACTGTACGATTCCAAAATATACATATATATGGCCCTTGATAATTTTCAGCATTTTTAAAGAAAGATTTTATTTATTTGACAGAGAGAGAGGGAAAGAGCACAAACAGGGGGAGCGGCAGAGGGAGAGGCAGGGCTCCCGGCTGAGCGGGGAGCCTGACGTGGGGTTTGATCCTGGGAGCCTTGGATCATGAACTGAGGCGAAGGCAGATGCTTAACTGACTGAGCCATCCAGGCACCCCCAGCATTTTTTGATATGTGCTTTTATCATATGTTGTGCAGTTTTACCCCACTAATAATCATGTATTAGGAAATTGTTGAAAAAAAAAACACCATAGGAACACCTATTATACACTTACCACTTTACATGGACTGTATCTTATTTAATATCCATAAAAACCTGAAGTGATAGACATTGTTATTTTTACTTTATAAATAACTACGTGACATTAGGTGATTTGTCCATTATTTTTAATGCATAAGTTTTTGAATCATGATGTAATAAAGTCTTCTCTTTCCTCAATGTCTATAAATAAAGATTAAAATAAATAACCCATAATGTCACCACCCAAAGGTAAACACTGGCAGCATTTTCTTGTATATTCTATCAGATTTTTTCTAAGCTAAGATAGATTCCCCATTCCATTCCCTTACAGTTAGGGTCTCTGTTGGCAACAGAATTCTACTGAGATGGCTTTACTGAAGAGACCTCAATGAAGGCATGATTTATGTAAGTGTGGGAAAGGCTTCGGTTGCCAACAAGGGAGGTTGAGCCACTAGGAAACTGACACTGGTAGTCTGTTTAGCTCCCTAGCCTGAGAGGGTCTGGGAAAAAAGTAATGTTACTGGAGCCCAGTGAAAGCTAGCTGGAAGGGGCTTCTTACCAGCAGCCATAGTCCAGGAGGGCTGTAGCTCCTGCTGCAAGCACAGGACCGTAATGGAGGAAAAACTCTCAACTCCCATCTCTTTTTTCTCTCCTCCGTTCTAGTCTTTTGTTTTGTTTTGTTTTTGTATGATTCCCATTTTATTCAAAAAAATTTTTTTTATTTGGGTATAGTTGACACCATGTTACATTAGTTTCAGGTGTACAACTTAGTGATTTGACAAGTTAATATATTATGCTGTGTTCACCACAAGCATAGCCACTATCTGTCCCCTTTCATCGTTATTACAACAGCATTGAATGTATTCCTTATGCTGTACCACTTATTCCTGTGACTTATTAAGTCCATAACTAGAAGCCTGTATCTCCCACCCCATTATACCCATTTTGCACAACCCCTCACCATCCCCTTTGGCAACCATCCGTTTGTTCTTTGTATTTATAGGTCTGGTTCTGCTTTTCATGTATTCATTTGTTGTTTCAGATTCCACTTAGGAGTGAAATCATATGGTATTTGTCTTTCTCAGTCTGATTTAATTCACTTAGCATAATACCCCTTAGATCCATCCACGTTGTCTCAAATGGCATGATCCCATCCTTAAGGCTGTGTAATATTCCATGTGTGTGTACCGCATTTTTCTTAACCATTCCTCTATTGATGGACACTTAGGGGTTTCCATATCTTGGCCATATGTTTGGCTGCAATAAACATAGGGGTGCATATATCTTTTTGAGTTAGTGTTTTTGTTTTCTGTGGTAAATATCCAGTAGTGGAATAATTGGATCATATAGTAGTTCTATTTTTAATTTTTTGAGGAACCTCCATACTATTTTCCATAGTGGTGATATCAATTTACATTCTCATCAACATTACACAAGAGTTCCTTTTTCTCCACATCCTTGCCAACACTTGTTTCTTGTCATTTTGATACTAGTCATTCTGATTGGTATAAGGTGATATCTCATTATGGTTTTAATTTGCATTTCCCTGATGATGAGTGATGTTTAACCAACTGAGCCACCCAGGCGCCCCTGATGATGAGTGATGTTGAGCATCTTTTCACATGTCTGTTGGCCATCTGTATGTCTTCTTTGCAAAAATGTCTATTCAGATCTTCTATCCATTTTTAAATCAGATTGCTTGGTTTTTGTTTTTATGTTCAGGTGTGTACGTTTTGGATATTAATTTTAGATACTAATTTTGGATACTAATCCCTTAACAGATATGTCATTTGCACATATGTTCTCCCATTCAGTAGGTTGACTTTTCATTTTGTTTGTTTCCTTTGCTGTGCAAAAGCTTTTTATTTTAATGTAGTCCCAATAGTTTATTTTTGCTTTTGTTTCCCTTGCCTCAGGAGACGTATGTAGAAAAATGTTGCTATGGCTGATGTCAGAGAAATTACTGCTTGTCCTCTCTTCTAGGATTTTTATGGTTTCAGGTCTCACATTTAGGTCTTTAATCCATTTGAGTTTATTTTTGTGTATGGTGTCAGAAAGTGGTCCAGTTTCATTCTTTTACATGTGCCTGTCCAGGCTAGAGCAGGGTCTGGACACCATAACTGGCAGGTCTGGTCCTCACAGGGAACTTGTGACCTCAGCAAGCTCAGGGTCCACAAGCCCATACCAGCCCTGGTGGCATTGGGACACACACAAAAAAAGCCACAGTTTAAAAGGGCTGAGGAGCTATGGGGACTGCTCTCTCCCTCTTCACCTTAAAAGCCCAGACTGGAACAGGGTCTGACTCACAGTGAGCTTGTGACTTCAGTGAGCCCAGGGTCCACAAGCCCACCACAGCCTATGTGGTACTGGGGCACAGAAAATAAGCCACAGTTTAGTTTAATTAAAAATTTTTAATTAAAATTAAAAAAAAATATTTTAATTTCTAAAAATTTGTCCTTTTTTAAAAAAAGATTTATTTATTTTAGAGAGAGGGAGAGAGTGCGTGAGTGGGGGGGAGAGGCAGAGGGAGCGAATCTCAAGCAAACTCCCCTCTGAGTTCAGAGCCCGAAGTGGGGCTTGATCCCAGGACCCATGAGATCATGACCTGAGCCCAAACCAAGAGCCAGATGCTCAACTGACCGAGCCACCCAGGCACCACATTGTCTTGTTTTAATTTTTATTCTTCTTGTTTTTGTTTTTTCTCTTCTTTTTCTTTTTTCTCTTCTGCTTTTTTCTTTTCTTTTTTCTCTTTTTTCTATTATTATTTTCTTCTTTCTGTAGAAAGACGCACTTTATAAGGGTAACTAGCATGTATTGCCACAGCTCCAGCCAGCCAGCAAAAGTCATCAATCACACACATAGGAGACACCATTCACAAGACCACTCCTTCAAGTTTGGGAGAGGTAGCTGTTCTTCCTAACCACAGGAACAAACACAGAAATCCCAGCAAAATGGAGAGACAGAGGGATAGGCTTCAAAAGAAAGAATAAGAAAAAAAATCTCAGAAAAAGAACCAAAAGAAAACCGAGATAAACAGTATGCCTGATGAAGAATTAAAAGTAATGCCTGTAAAGATACTCACTGGGCTGGAGAAAAGAGAGGAATATCTCAGTGGGACCTTCAATAAAGAGATAGAAAAAATTAAAAAGAACCAATAAGAGTTGAAGAATACAGTAACTGAAATAAAAAACACACTAGAGGGGGGCGCCTGGGTGGCTCAGTCGTTAAGCGTCTGCCTTCGGCTCAGGTCATGATCCCAGGGTCCTGGGATCGAGCCCCGCATCAGGCTCCCTGCTCAGCGGGGAGTCTGCTTCTCCCTCTCCCTCTCCCCCTGCTTGTGTTCCCTCTTTCGCTGTGTCTCTCTGTCAAATAAATAAATAAAAATTTAAAAAAAAAACCACACACTAGAGGGAATCAACAGTAGATTAGAGGATGCAGAAGAATGGGTCAGTGATCTGGAAGACAGTAATGGAAAGCACACAAGCTGAACAGCAAAAAGAAAAGAATAAAAAATAGGATAGATTAAGAGATGTCTGGGACAACAAGTGAACATTCACTTTATGGGGTGTCAGAAAAAGAAAGAGAGAGAGAAAGGAGTAGAAAATTTATTTGAAGGAATAGTAACAAAACTTAACCTAATGTAGGGAAGGAAATAGACATCCTAGTTGATTCTGGTCTTCCGTAAGTGCTGCTTTTGGCAGAACCCAGCTGGAATCCAGCCTTGAAGGGAGCCCAGGTGATATGGGGTATGGGTGTTAGCCTCTTGGGGCACAGGGTGAGGGTGGGAAAATGTGGAGAAGCACAAACAGAAGTCAGCACAAGATCTTACTATGCATAATAATTTTCCATTTTATTAAAATTAACATTTAAAAAATGGTTTTATAGCAGCTTGCCACATAGATATGCCATAATCTTTACAATGAAGTATTTAGATCATTTACACATTTTTCATTATTGAAAATGCTATAATAAACATCCCTGTAGGTACATTTTGGTACATACCTTTTTTAGTTTTCTTAGAATAAATCTCAAGAAGAAGAATTGGAGTTTGAAAGTCTGCACATTTTGAGATGCAATACAATGCAATATAATGTGGCTATTAGGTGCATGGACTCTTGAAAACTGATTTCTGTGTTCAAATTCATGTTCTGGAATTTGAACCTGCTGTGTGACTTTGTTCAGGTGAATTAATCTCTCTGAGACTCAGTGTTTTCATCTTTAAAATGGAGCTAATAATAATATTTCATAGGGATATTTTTAGGATTAGTTTATCAGAACACTTAGAATTTATATGACTCATAATAAACACCATATAAGTATTAGCTAGAATTATTTGTATAAGGCTTTTAACATATGGTAAAAAACTGTTCCCTAGAAAGTTTGTACTAGTTTATATTTCCTTAAACAGTATTTGGGGGGCCCATACCTTCTCCATACCTTCATCATTTCTCTCAATCTTTGCTATCTTAACAGACCGGACATGGTAACTCATTAGCATTTAATTTTCAGTTGAGATTTAATGTGGAGATGAATTTATTTCCTTTGATATAGAATGGACTTCAAAATCATGTGCTACTTTAGGGTCATGATGACCGTCAATTGTCATGGTCCTGTGGTTGTACATGAGTAATGTTTAATACAGAGTTCTGGTTTCATTATTGGCTGCAGTGTCTAGCAGCTTAGGAACTATGTAAATAAGGTACACTAATGAATATTCATGAAATATTTAGTTCAGCTAAACGAATGTACCACCAAAGGGGTTAAACGATGCAAAGATTTTCCATAATGAAATGCTAGATATATAACAGATGCACAATTCCAGTGTGGGATGGGCCCACCACTGTTTGCAAACAGCCATCGCACAGCTCCTGAAATCATCCTTGCACCTGCTCATGTGGCGTGCATCTGTGCTTAGTTGGCAGTGCTGCTGGCGTCAATGCGGGAGATGGAACCGAACGTGAGTGCTTTGTATCTGTAGCTGTTAGTGCCCGGTAAGATACTTCTGGTGGTAATTTTATCTACAGCGTCCTCCCCAGTGACCTCATATCTCCTCTCTCAAAATTACTTCTTCACATGCGTCACTGTCGTCATGTAGCAGGCTAAGCAATTTGTCGACTCTTGAAAACGATCTTCCCAAAAAAAAAAAAAAAAAAAAAAAAAGAAAACGATCTTCCCAAAACTAGAAGTAGAGATTCTGGACTAAGCTTTAATGATGACATTGCAGTTGCTTGTCTTTAAATGTAAGGGGGTAGGGGCTTCAGATCTGACTCACCCCCGGCATGCAAGCATGTGGTGAGGTGGTGACAGTGGAGAGGATTGGCGTTCTCCTCTTGCTGGCAATTTAGCAGAAGTTGCTGACACACTGAGGTTACCCGTTTGGTCCATGTTAATTTTTGTGGTGGTGTACTATGATGTCTGAGGGAAAGGAAAGCCATGGAGTGCACATCTTCACAGAACAGACAGGTTAGATAATTCTTTTACAGTTAGCTCTTCCTGTGCTTTCTTTAAAAAAACCTCCCCCTAGCCTAAGATCATGAAGCTATTCTCTTCTCCTGGAAGTTTATAGTTTCAGCTTCAGTATTTAGGTGTATGGTCTGTCTCAAATTAAGTATTTGTGTATGGGATGAGGTAGGGTCAAAGATCCCTTTTTTACACTTATTTGACTATTCCAACTTCATTTGTTGAAAAACTTTTTTTTTTCTCCCCTGCATTGATTGTCCTGGTGACTATTGAAAACCAATTGGACATATATGTGTGCGTATATTTCTTAAATTTCTATTCTGTCCATTGACCTGTTTGCCCATCAAAATGGTTTTCAAACTATGGTCCACAGACCCATGGGGGTCCCTGAGATCCTTTCAGAGGGTCTGTGAAGCTAAAACTATTCTCATGATAATACTAAGGTATTACTTTTTTTCTCACTGAATTGCTATTTGCACTGATGATGTAAAAGCAATTGTGGGTGAAATTGCTGGTACCTTAGTATGAATCAAGGCAGTGGTGCCAAACTACTCACTATCACTGTATTCCTCACTGCCATACACTTAAGAAGTCCATACACTTAAGTCCATAATGAGGTGAGAAAAACTGATTTATTAAAACTGACTCCTGATTATGCATGTTTACAATTTTCTATTTGATGACGTGGGCAGTATGTATAAAACAGTTCAATTACATACCAAAGTTCTGATGGTTGTCTAGTATAAGAGTTGGCAAACTTTTTCTGTATAGGGCCAGATGGTAAAATTTCAGCTTTACGCATAAAATCTTGCAATTTACTCAACCCTGCCACCATGGCCTGAAAGTGGTCATAGACAGTATGTAACTGAATGAGTAAGGCTGGGTTCCAACAAGACTTTATTTCCTACAACAGATGTAAAGCTGGATTTGGTGTTCCTGGTCATAATTTGTGGACTTCTTGTCTAGGAGAAAAGCACTTGTGAAATTTTTTGATTTGCAAGCTGAATTAAATGCTTTTTTTTTCTTCTGTGAAACACCATCATTACTTGACTGATAAACCATGATTATTTGTTCAGATTTGAGTATTTGGCAGATATTTTCTCAAAAATGAACAAAGTGAGCCTTTCATTCCAAGGAGATAAACTGAGAGTCTGTTGCCAATGATAAAATTATAATTCTGCAAAATATGTATCAATGCCATGAGCTTGATCAATTCCCAATACTTAAAGACTTTATTGATAACATTGATGGTGATATTTATGAATGTGAGTTTTTAATATTTTATAATAAAGTGTGTCATCATAAGGAAGATATGCTGAACTTGCGGAATCATTTATTTTCCAAAGGACCTATACACATTACAAAAGCATGCTTGGGTGAAAAAAAATCCATTCAGAGTGCAAGACAGACCAGTGGAGCATGTAAACTTCATAAGTTTTCAGGTTCTACATTACAACTAACCTTTAAAAAGCTACCACTTGATGAGTTTTGTTATGTAATCTGGAAAGTCTATGAACATATTCCTCACTGTGTGTTGCCTGATTTTCTTCATCTGCTTCAACCTAAGCAATATAGCAAGGGATGAAATGCAGAACCAGATATGAGATTCCTTAATTCTATTAAGTCACTTAAAGAGGTCTTCAAAAATGTAAAACAATGCTAATTTTGTCACTGATTTTTCTTTGTTTTAGAGAATAGTTATTTTTCATAAAATATTTAATTTTTGTTAACATGTAGATGGCTTATTGTTATTTTTGGATGAATTAAAAATAAGCTTTGAGGGATACCTGCGTGGCTCAGTTGGTTAAGTGTCTGCCTGTCTGCCTTCGGTTCAGGTCATTATCTCATCAGGGAGTCTGCTTCTCCCTCTTCCTCTGCCCCCTTTCCCCCTGACTTGTGTGCTGCCTCTCAAATAAATAAATAAATAAAATCTTTTAAAAAAATAAAAAGCTTTGAAAATTTCTGTTTTATATCTAATATGATAAATATTGATAAATATAACCCATATAAACAAAAGGTCATTGGGATTCTCAGTAATTGGCAAGAGTGTACAGGAATTCTACAGGAATTCATGACCCTGAGATCATGACCTGAGCCAAAATCAAGAGTTGGTTGGTTAACCGATTGAGCCACCCAGGCGCCCCTTGCCTTATTTTTGTTTAAGAAAACTTTTTTAAGATTCTACATATAAGTGATACTGTGCAATATTTGTCTTCACCTGGTTTATTTTGCTTAGCATAATGCCCTTTGGGTTCATCTGTGTTGTCACAAAGGGCAGGATTTTCTTTTCTTTCTTTTTAAGGCTTAATAATATTCCATTATGTACACATATATTGTCGCCAAAACCAATGGCAAGGATCTTATCCTATGTCTTCCTCTATGAGTTTTATAATTTTAGGTCTTATGTTTAAGTCTTTAATCCATTGAGTTGATTTTGTGTGTGGTGAAAGATAGGGATCTAGTTTCATTCTTTTGCATGTGGATATCCAGTTTTCCCAGCACCATTTATTGAAGAGACCATCCATTCCCTATTGTGTATTGTTGATGCTTTTACAAAAGATTGGCTATATATCCATGGGCTTACTTCTGGGCTCTCTACTCTGTTCCATTGATCTATGTGTCTGTTTTTATGCCAATACCATACTGTTTTGATTACTGTAGCTTTGTAATATGGTTTTAAATCGAGACCTGTGATGCTCCCAGCTGCATTCTTCTTTCTTAAGATTGCTTTGGCTATTTTGTGGTTCTATACACATTTTAGTACTGTTTTTTCTATTACTGTGAAAAATGTCATTGAAATTTTTGGTCGGGATTACATTGAATCTGTTGATGGCTCTGGGTAGTGTGGACACTTAAACAATATTAATTTTACCAGTCTGTAAGCATAGAATATCTTTCCCTTTATTTGTGTCTTTTTCAGTTTCTCTCATTAGTGTTTTATGGTTTTCAGTGTACAGATCTTTCATCTCCTCAGTTAAATTTATCCCTAAGTATTTTATTTTTTTGATACTACCGTAAATGGAATTGTTTTCTTAATTTCTGCCCAGTAGTTCATTTTAGCTGATTTATTTTACCTGATTTCCACCCCCCAGATTTATTGAATTCTTCCAGGTAAAAGTCACTGTACTAGGCATGTACAGTTACATGAATGTTCACATGTTTTTTAGAATATTTTAGGTGTAAGCATTGAGGGACAGGTAAATGCAAAATATTGAACAGTTTTGGAGTTGACCTTCATGTTCTTACTCTTCGAGTCTATGTGAGCAGGTAAAAACCAGGCATAGGGTGGGAGCAACTCATAGAAGATAAATCTTTTTTTGTATAAAACACCTGGTCTAAAGGCCTGTCACTTTGGCCATTTTCAGCTGGTGGTTTTCTCCTTATTTTATATGAATAATTCTTTCCTAAAGGTTATGTTTATATGTGAGGTGGAAAAGGGCCAATGTATAGTCATAGATTTTTTTTTTTAAGAGAAACAGTGAACCCTCCTACAGTACTGCATATACATCTTGAATAAATACATTATTCATTGTAGTCATGCGCTTTCATTTTTATAATGTTCATTTTTCCCAGAATTTAAAATAAATTTTTAGAAATTGATTATAAAAAGTGATGAGTGAAGATTAATATCTATTAATAGGAAGTAGACTAAATAACTTTGATTGGAATCCTATATGAGTATTAATAATTACACTGTAGATTCAGTGGTATAGAAACACCTCTAATCCACATTATTGAATGAAAGTGTAGGTTATACACAGGACTGTATGATTTCATATGTGTGAAAAGTGTGTTTATGTATATGTATTAAAAACGATTAAAGTAATATTTACCAAAATATTAACAATGTCTTGTAGTAGGATTGAAGGTTTTCTTTTTGAACATTATTCTTTATACTTTTATATGTCCTTGGGATTTTCCAGGCCAGCTGTCATCATATTTATAATCCTCATTTTGCAGAAAAAGTAGATAAGTTTGCCAGTTTTGTATAGTTATGTTACTTGTTCTATAATTATTCATGTGCTGTATTACATATCATTTTAATGTTATATCCATATTATTTTACTGTTTATATTCATTTTAACTCAACAGATTTTTATTTGGTACACCTGCTAACTGGTATAGTGGAAAGTATATTGCATTGATTATTTTTATCTGGGTTAAAATTAAAAATCCACCACTTAAAACCTGTGTGATGCTAGGCCAATTACTTACTCTCTTCCCACTTGTTCCTTCATCTGTAAAATGTGTTTCAATAAAATCTACTTTGCAGGATTATTGTCATTAACAGAGATACTATTTTAATATTTGTGAGCAGAGTACTTAATGCTTATTGGGTACCTCGTAAATCGTGTTAGTTTTACTACTACTACTACTAGTATCGGGTATGCAATTAGATGCCCAGCACAATAATGTTCTAAGCAACAAGAATTCAAAGATAAACACTCTCTGACTCCTGTGTTCTGCCCTAGGGAAACTCATCATCTAAGGGGAGAGATAGAAACATAAGCAAAGCAGTTCTTATGTCACAAGATTTGCAGAGTGTGAGAAAAGAAACACAAAATATATGGGCAAATATGTGGGCAAAAAGAAGGGATTTCAGCCAGAGGGACCAAGCAGCCTAAAGGTTTTTGTTTTTAACAAATAACTTTCTCCCAATTCTTTCTCTTTCTCACCTCTCTTAGATTTTTAGATTCAAGGAGTGAACTTGGTAGGAAATATTTTGGGTTTTTATAATATATTAGTGCTATTTTTCTGTGTACTAAGTAATAATTTCAGATTTATAGGTTGTCAACCTCTTCCCATCACAGAGAGCCTGGGGATTTTGCATTTTGTGAAAAATTGGATTAAGTAGCTTCTAAGTTCTCCAGCTTTAGTGATGAGCAATTTCTATGATATGCTTCTAATATCTGTTTTACATCTTTATTGTAGTAAGCTATAACATTCAAACAACCAAATAGTGGTAAATTTTACATAAGGAAAATATACTATTACAGAGCACCAACTTGCCCCTACCATTGGGAGTACAACGTAGGCTTTTTTCAGATTTTTTATTTTGAGTAGACTTGATAACGACCACTCTTAAGAGATTCGTTGCAGTCAAGATTAGGAGCTCATTTTATTTTTTTTAAGTTTTTTTTTTAAATTTTATTTATTTGTCAGAGAGAGAGAGAGCACAAGCAGGGGGACCAGCAGGCAGAGGGAGAAGCAGGCTCCCTGCTCAGCAGGGAGCCCGATGTGGGACTTGATCCCAGGACCCTGGGAACATGACCTGAGCTGAAGGCAGATACTTAACCGATTGAGCCACCCAGGCGTCCCCAGGAGCTCATTTTAGATGATTTTCCGTGTGGCTTCTTTTTTTGACTTACAAGCTGAGTTTGTCTTGTTATCCCAACCTTGTCATTTTGGATCTTGATTCAGGGAGAGTTAATAATCAGAAAAGGAATAAAAGAAGGATTTTTGCCGCATGAGTACTTTTGGAGTTGACTTGGTGAGCTCCATTCTAAAGTAGCACTTGGCTACACTTGTGGGCATAGCATAACATAGGGAAAAGTTGAATCACTATGTTGTACACCTGAAACTATTGTAACCTTGTGTGTCAACTATACTAAAAAAAAATTAAAAGAATCAGCACTTGACTTCATACTGAGCCACTGGGCAGCTTATTCAAAAAGCGGTCATATGGCTAGAGATTGTTGAGAAACTGAACCTGATATTGAAAAGACTCAGAATCACAAAACTTGTATTTGAATTGGTATTTCCTGAGTGATAGTTTGTTTCTTTGGTCTTTCTTTTGTCCTTATTTCTGTTTTTTACTTATGATACCCTATATCCTTTAATAGTTAGGTGACCTTCACTTAGACAGAGGGAGGAGAAATTTGGTTACTTTTGCTGAAGCAAGAGTATGGTTAGCTTCTCTCTCCGTTCCCATTATTACTGCTTTTTGCTTATTATTTTTACTCTGGTAGGCTCACTGTGGTCTCTATATAACACAGCCAAGTGGAGAAGAATGTCCTTTCAAGTAAATTTTAAAACACGTTGAGTTATGGAATAAAGCAAAATGGGTGATGGTTGGGAAAGGGAAAGATTTTCCAAACTAGATCTGCAACAAAATTCTAATCTGATAAAAAGGAGAGAGAAAATAGTTAAAAGAAAAAATGAGACAAAACAGGAACTATTTATTTATTTATTTATTTGACAGAGAGATCAAGAGAGCACAAGCAGGGGGAGAGAGAGAGGGAGAAGCTGACTCCCCCGCTGAGCCGGGAGCCTGATGCGAGGATTGATCTCAGGACCATGGGATCATGGCCTGAGCTGAAGGCAGACACTTAGCTGACTGAGCCACCCAGGCATCCCAGGAACCTTATCATTAACACCTGAAACATGCGCTTGTGTAAGTTTTTAACAAAGAATAACTTTCACCATGTTTTCTTCCATTTTTTCATTTTTTTTTAGTAATGTGAAAACAGAAAACTTGCAGCAGGAAAGACTAAATACTGTATGAGGGAAATAGCTTATTTATAGCCAAGTTTTTTGAAACTCAGGGATTTTGGATACATTGGATTAGATTAAAATGTTCACTTCAGAGTGGATTCTTATTCTCAGGCCATCCTCCAAATGTGAGACCCAATTGTTGCTTCTGATAGTAAAGGAAGTGAAATAAATAATTGGAGAGGAGGAGGAGAAAGAAAAAAAAATAAGGATTTCCAGAAGCAAGTAAGCCTTAGATGTGCCTTCTTACCTAGGCCTTCCTGCAAAGGGAATGCAACCTTGTGCTGCATCTAGCACCCCAGGGTAACTGACACATACCTATGTCTTACTTTACCTACTTGAAACGGTGTTTTTTTGAAACAAAATTGTTGATTACATTAATGAAATTCTGTTGTATAATGGCCAAAGAAGTTGATACCAAAATGCAGAGTGGTTTTGCTTTTAATTGGCAAACACTCCTTGTCATTTGTATAGGTGGCCCCGCCCCTGCAAGTTCTGCTTCATATTATGATTGATTAAGCAATAAGATACTTAGTAAAATATTCTCTTCCTCTATATATCTGATGTTGATTCCAGTTGCCTTACTGTGATGAACCTAATAGCAGTGATTAGTCATTTTAAGTTGTGGACATAATGACATAGTTTCCCTACATGGAGGTAATGAAATTTAAAAAGGAGAACAGCTTTTAAACTGGAACTTGACTCTTTGTCTCGGGTGCTTGTTAAAAACACAGATGCCCAATGTCCAGGCCAGTTTCACTAAATGAGGAATCCTGGGGGTGGACTCAGCCTCTGCCTGCTCCCTAAATGCCCCAGGTGAATCAGCTGAGCAAGTTTCCACACAGCTGGAAATGGTTAGGGGCTCTCCCGTAGCCGCACAACCAATTATATTCCCTAAAAAGTGTTTCCTTCCTTCAGCCTAATTTGCAGCCATATAGTACTTTTTATTTTTAAGATAGATTTTATTTATTTATTTATTTATTTATTTATTTATTTATTTATTTATGAGAGAGAGAGAGAGAGAGAGAGAGAGAGAGCGTGCGCAGCAGACTCCGTGCTGAACAGGCAGCCCAATGCAGGGCTCATCCCACAACCCTGAGATCATGACCTGAGCTGAAATCAAGAGTTGGACACTTAGCTGACTGAGCCACCCAGGTGCCCCTATTCCTTATCTTTTCAGCTTGGTCCCGTTCCCCCCCCCCCCCCCCCCAGAAGTCTCTGCTCTTCAGTTGCCTAGGGAACTGAGATGAGACAAGAGATAGGACACTACTTCATGGCCTTGCTTCTGTCAGAGAAGTGCTGGGAGAGCTTTCCCGTATGCATTGTTGTGAGTCCGTCTGTTATAAAACCCCTTGCTTCTCAAGGCGGTATGAGCAGCGCAGTGTGCAGATGGATTGAGTTTTGGATGGTGACATCGAGAAAGGCTTCTCAGCTACCTCGCTCTTTCTCTTTCTCTAGCAATAAGGTAACAAGTAATAGCGTCACATTTTTAAGGCATGGTCCCAGGGAGGAAATTCCCACTGGTAGATGTTGCCAGAGTGGAAGCCACTTGCGCCAGAACATTTTATAGCCCTTCTTGGCTTTCTGACCACTCTTGAGACGGAGCCAGCATTTTACTGTATTTTGACTTTGACTATAATGGTCGTTTCCTCAACCAATAATTATAACATTGTATACTAATCTTTTTAGTTGTCAGCAAATATCTTTAGCTCTTCCAATGCTACTGAGGGTTTAGGTATTTTATGATAAAAATATGAACTAAATATGCAGCCTGCCCTTAAGGTGTTTATAGGCTAATAAATAAATCACACATAATTAACTAAAACTGAGTGGAGGTCACTCACTGAAGTAAGGGGAGTACAAGCTAACTGCTATGGGGAGTGTTTGGGTGGCATTTTGGGGGTGCTTTGTGGATCCCATCTTGAAAGATACGTAGGTGGGGACCTCTGGAGATGGGCTTGTTGGCAGAGCAAAATGGCAAAGGCACAGAAGTGGGAAAGTGTGGGGGCCATTATAAGGGGACAGTGAATAGTTCCAATTGGTTACAGGAAAGTGGGGTCAGGTTAAAGAGAACCTTGATTGTCAGGTTAGGGCATTTGGACTTGCCCTTTCGTTAATGGAGAGACAGTAGAATTGTTTAAACTGGGAACCACTTCTTCACTCAGATTGTTCTGGCAGCAGGAAGTAAAAGTGAGCAAAAGAGGAAGAGACTAGAAAGAATGAAGACTTATTAGGGGTAAACTTTAATCTTGCTTTAACATTAAAAGCCTGTTATTGTCTCTGTGATGTCTAAAATTCATGGAGCAGTCAAGGCATTAACTCTCCTGTGTGGAAAATTCCATTAATGACAGACTTTGACAAGGAAACATGAAAGCATATTTGAATTTGAAGACTATATCAACATGATGTTTCTCCTACGACTGTAGTTTTCTGTGATACCTTTAGCTCTTTAAGGTATTTTTACACTTAGTACAGAAGTGCAGCCTCATTTTATTTTGACAGTGTGTAGTTAACCTGGAAGCATCACCCTGATCTTGCATCCCTTAGCCTTTCTGTCTTGCTGTTGTCTTCTTATCCTACTCATGTGAATACAGGCATACATCAAAACAGTCATTAGCTCACGTATAAATCCTCTTTCTCTTCATTTAAGGAAGAGCTTTTCCTTGTTTATACAACTACAAGTTCAACATTTCATTTCAGGAAATCAGACTCCAGCTACCTTAAGATGGTAAAAGATGGTCTCAGAAGCAATGTACATAAGATTGCAAATTAAAAAATTGGTCAGTCGTATGAAAAGTGACTGTTCTGCTTCTGTGTTTCTTCTGCATCTATAAGCTTTGTGGGTTTCAAGGGGCCTCCAACAGCATTTAGCATCATCGGATTTAAATGCTGATGAGATGGTATTTGAAATGATCTTTTTCTTCCTCGCTGCGCCTAATGGATTACTAAATTTAAGTGCTCAGGGCATAGTTTGCCCTCCTTTGTGGATACATGGCTCTTACTGACGTCACTGGGAGCCCTGTGTCTCTGCAGGGCAGAATTTGGCACTTCCATGTAGAATATTTTTAAACTATAAAATTGAATTACAAAGGTATTGCATCTGCTTTTTATATAGACATTGTTTAGTTTATTAAAGAATGTTTCATAAATCTAGCCAATTCTGCAGGACCTACATATTTAGCTAAGCAAACTATTTTTAGAAATTGCATAAAAGGAGAGTAAACTTTTCTTTTAATTTAAAATCAGGGTTGTTTAGGACTGGATTTATAGAAATCAGAATGATACATAGTTAAAAGTAAGCTTATTATTAAACCATACATTTATTTTTAGCAGGTGTGCTGGGTGGTAAAATTTAGTTTTGTGAAAACACAAATGAAAATGGTAAAGAAAATATTAAACAGACCCTGCTACCAGCTGAAATATATCTTTCCTTCTTTTTCTGGTAAAAACTGGTAGAATTTCATGGGGCACATTTGTTATAGCAGAGTCAGGATAAAGATAATCGAGGGTTCTTTCCTCTCTCCTCTGGATCCATACATATCTGTAGCCAAAAGTTTATGTTAAACCTCCTGTCTTATACCCCTCCTCTCCCACCTCTGTCAACTCCAGCCCAAAGATAGGGCAGGAGTTTGTGAGGACAGCTGTGGATGGACCGTGAGCCCTCCTGTGTAGTGGCTCCTGAATAAGCTAGAACCATTCTACTTAACCTGTCCACAATACGATGGTTGCTTCAGTTCCTGAGATCCTGATCCTATCTTGTAAACTTGTTTTCCAAGCAGGAACAGTGCCAACTTTTTGGTTTTTTTTTTTTTTTACACGTATTTGTGGCATGCGTGAGTAATTTTGATAGTGCAAGATCCTAGATAATTTTGTCAGGAGTTTCATATCCACAGGTCTGCAACATTTTGCATCCTCTAAGTCACTGGAGATTGTCATCACTGCCAGCCTAAATCTCAAGCTCCTTGATGTCATTCTAATGTTGCAAACTGCAGTTCAGCCCACTAAAAGTTGCTTTTTGAGGTATTGCTTGGAAATGGATAGAAAATAACTCCCATTTAAAATATTTGGGCTTTGGTTAGCTGTCCAGTTTTAACTCTTCTGTTGGCACATTTGCCCTCTGAAATAGAATAATGTTCAAAGTTTTAAGAGTATAAACCTTCAATAAAATGTAATGAATGTCACCGGGGGGTAATCACTTATGAATTCTAACACAAAAACCTGTGGGAAAAATTGGTGCCATTAACAAAAATACTAACATAGGCCAAAGCTGAATCCTGATAGTGATGCATTATCTTAAGAAAGATGTAGGAATTCCCCATGACTTTGTACTTTCTTGTTTCAAGTCTGCTCTTTGGAAAGCATGCCAGCAACAGGACACTGGGGAGAGAGCCAGACATTTCTGTGATCCCAGCATGTTTGAATGTTGCTACGGTAGACATGAAAATAAACAATGACTACCTCCTGTCCCAAGTGGAAACATTTCACCTCTCTCACTACAAAATTAGAGAACCCAACAGGACACAGTAGGAGATATCATAATTCAATCAGACTGGGAGCACTTGGAATCCCTGAGCTTATACATCATCTTGTTTCACCTCTTCCTTTTATAGATGAAGAAATGGCAAATGGGAGAAATTAAGTGATAATTGCTCAGCTACGTAGTCACAGGTTTGGGCCTGAAGCGAAGTTTCCCAGTTCATTATTCCAGGAATTGTTTCTTCTGCATTGGGGCTAATTAATTTGTGGAAAGTAGTTTTGTCCCCTTTCCCCTACCTTTCTCCACGCTTCCCACACTCTTATTTCCAGCATGTATCTCTGGTGGTGAGGGGATGGTGTGGTCGCGTTATTAATAATTAAACAGTGAGAGATTGCTCTCTCCCATTCCACTACTTTCCCCATTCCTGCCATCAAACAACATCCTGCTGTGGCGTTTGGGTCTATCCTTCATGGGCAGAATCCATACTCTGGATTTTTTAAACATGCCAGTAAACACTTGCCATGTATACCATTTCTTCAGAGCTCTTTTAGGGGACTTTGGAAAACCTGAAAAAATTGCATTTTTATTTAAATACTTCATGTACCCAAAAGTTTAAGAGTGGAGATTTCTATGGGCAGAAGACATGAACAGAGGGAGAAGGTATTTCTCCAAAGAAGATACAGATGGCCAACAGACCGATGAAAAGATGCTCAACATTGCTCATCATCAGGGAAATGCAAATCAAAACTACAATGAGATATCACCTCACACATGTTGGAATGGCTAAAATAAAAAACACAAGAAATGAGTGTTGGAGGGGATATGGAGAAATAGGACCACTTGTGCACTGATGGTGGGAATGCAAACAGAAGAAAGTATGGAGGTTCCTCAAAAAGTTAAAATAGAACTACCCTATGATCCAGTAATTGCTGAGTCTTTACCACAAAAATACAAAAACACTAATTTAAAGGGATACATGCACCCCTATATTTATTACAGCATTATTTACAATAGCCAAATTATGGAACAGCCCAAGTCTCCACTGATAGGTGAATGGGTAAAGAAGAGGTAGTACATATATGCAATCAAATATTACTCATCCATAAAAAAGAATGAAATCTTGCCATTTGCAACAACATGGATGGAGCTAGAGAGTATAATGCTAAGCAAAATAAGCCATTCAGAGAAAGACAAAAATCATATGATATCATTCATATGTGGAATTTAAGAAACAAGTCAAATGAGCAAAGGAAAAAAAGAGAGAGAAACCAAGAAATAGACTTTTAACTATGGAGAACAAACTGATGGTTACCAGAGGGGAGGTGGGGCGGGGGGATGGATGAAAGAGGTGATGGGGATTAAGGAGTACACTTGTCATGATGAGCACTGGGTAATGTATAGAATTGTTGAATCAATACTGTATTTCTATTGCAGTACTTTTCATTTCTGTGACTTAGTTATTTTATAACTGGAAATTTCTACCTCTTAACCTCCTTCATCTCTTTTGCTCATCACCCCACCTTCCTCCTCTCTGACAACTACTAGTTCTCTGTACTTAGGAGTCTGTTTTGTTTTTGTTCATTTGTTTGTTTTGTTTTTCAGATTTCACATATAAGTGAAATAATATGGTATTTGTCTTTGACTTACTCTACTTAGCATAGTACCCTCTAGGTCCATCCATGCTGCCATGAATGGCAAGATTTCGTTCTTTATGGCCAAGTAATATTCTATTGTGTGTATATATACACCACATCTTCTTTATCCATTCACCTATTGACGGACACTTAGATTGCTTCCATATCTTGACTATTGTAAATAATGTTGCAGTGAACATAGGGGTACATATATATTTTTGAATTAGTGTTTTCATTTTCTTTGGATAAATACCCAGAAGTGGAATTACTGGGTCGTATGGTACTTCTATTTTTAATTTTTTGAGGAACCTCCATACTGTTTTCTTTAGGGGCTGTGCCAGTTTACATTCCCACCAACAGAACACGAGGGTTCCTTTTTCTTTATATCTTTGCCAGCACTTGTTATTTTTTGTCTTTTTGAAACTGGCTATTCTGACCGGTGTGAGGCAATATCTCATTTGGCTTTGATTTGCATTTCCCTGATGATTAGCGATGTTGAACATCTTTTCATGGGACTCTTAGCCTCAAAGAATGAATTTGAAATCATTCCTCCATCTTCTATTTTTTTTTTTTTTTTTAGAATAGTTTGAGAAGGATAGGTATTAACTTTTCTTTAAATGCTTGGTAAAATTCATCTGTCAAGCTATCTGGTCCTGGAAGTTTCGTTTGTTGGAAGTTTTCTGATTACCAATTACATTTTGTTACTAGTAATTGGTCTGTTCAGATTTTCTGTTTTCTTCCTGATTCAGTCTTGGAAGATTGTTAAGTTGTCCAATTTGTTGGCATATAATTTTTTGTAGTAGTCTCTTAAAATCCTTTGTATTTCTGTGGTGTTGGTTGTTACTTCTCTTTCATTTCTGAGTCTTCTTTTCTTGATGAGTCTTGCTAAAAGTTTATGGAATGTCTTTTTCATCCTTTTGTATTCAGTCTGTATGTTTCTTTAGGTTCTAAAGTGAGTCTCTTGTAGGCAGCACATAAATGGCTCTTGTTTTTTTTTTATCTGTTAGTTACCCCGTGTCTTTTGACTGAAGCATTTAGACCATTTGCTTTGGAAGTAATTACTGATAGATACATACATATTGTCAGTTTGATAATTGTTTTCTGGTTGTTTTTGCATTCTCTGTTCTTTTTTCCTGTTTTTGCTCTCTTCTCTTGTGATTTGATGAGAGGCATCTGTCAGGGTGTGTTTGACACGGTGGGTCCACAGGGGAACGCCTGGGTGGAGGATGCTGTGCTAGCAGGTAGATGGAGAGTGTCAGAACAGGTTCCCCCAAACACGTGGCTAGCTAAGGCTGAAGGGAGGGCAAGAGAAATAACACCTGCCAACATCTCTATTCTCAGAGAAAGCTTTCACAAATCACTGCCCCCTTTAGCACACATGCTAAAGTTAATCAATAAATATCCTTTGTGTATACCCCAGGTGCTTTTCTTCTTCCTCTTCTTCTTCTTCTTTTTTTTTTTTTTTAAGATTTATTTATTTACTTGAGAGAGAGAGCAGGGGGAGGGGCAGAGGAGAGAATCTTCAAGCAGACTCCCTGCTGAGTGTGGAGCCCATCACGGGGCTCGATCTCAGGACCCATGAGATCACGACCTGAGCCAAAACTGAGTTGATGCTCCACTGACTGAGCCACTCAGGCACCCCTCTGGGTGCTTTTCAAACTGCTACTTCTCTGCTGGATCTTGGACCAGGATGCAGTATGCTGTCTTTTTAAGAGTGGAGACTCAATTTCCTCTAGCCCTTCAGCCTTCCTAGAGGTAAGCCCTGCTGATTTTCAAAGCCAGATATGATGGGGGCTTGTCTTCTGGTGCAGGTCTCAGGACCAGGGGTGCCTGATTTCGGGCTTGATCTTCTCCCTTCCACAAGGAGTGCCTCCACACCTGTGATAGCCCTCCCACTTGTGGGGCCCCAGCCACACCTGGAGTCTGGTGCCTTACTGCATCTCTTTCCCTCCTACCCTTCTCATTATGCCTTTTGCTGTGCAGGATCTCCTCTGCCAGTCTCAGGTCATTTTCAGAGTTGTATTACATGTAGTTGTGGTCTTGGTGTGTCCATGTGAGGAAGTGAGCTCAGGGAAAAAAAAAAAAAGGATCTTCTTCCTTTGCCATCTTCCTCTCTGTCCTATTTTTAATATTTTTGAGGAACCTTCATACTGTTTTCCACAGTGGCTGCACCAATTTACTTTCCCACTAACAGTGCAGGAGGGTTCCCTTTTTACCATATCCTCATCAACACTTGTTATTTTTTGTCTTTTTGATTTTAGCCATTCGGACAGGTGTGAGGTGATATCTCATTGTGTCTTTGATTTGCATTTCCCCGATGATGAGTGATGTTGGGGATCTTTTCATTTGTCTGTTGGCCATCTGGATGTCTTCTTTGGAAAAATGTCTATGCAAGTCCTCTGCCTGTCTTAAAATCAGGTTGTTTGTTTTTGATATCAAGTTGTATAAGTTCTTTATATATTTTGGATATTAACCCCTTGTTGGATGCATGATTTGCAGATATCTTCTCTTTCAGTAGGTTGCCTTTTCCATTTGTTGGTGGTTTCCTTTGCTGTGCAAAAGCTTTTTATTTTGATGTAGTCCCATTTGTTTAACTTTTGTTGCCTTTGCTTGAGGAGAGTGGTCCAAAAAATATTGCTAATTGAGCTTACTGCCCATATTTTTTTCTAGGAGTTTTATGGTTTCAGGTTTTATATTCAAGTCTTTAATCCATTTTGAATGATCTGCATGGCAGAGAAACCTTTGTTTACCAAATATTTCTTCTTCTCACCTTCCCAGGAATTGCCTCTCCTGCCCTTTTATGCTTCAGATCTTTATCCCTTTCCTCTGCTCAGGTGGTATATAAACTTCAATCATCTGGTGGCCTAAAGAGTCTCGTATCCTTGAGGAGCTTCTATACATATGTACACAATTGAAATTTGTTTTCTCTGGTTAATCTGTATTCTGTCACTTTAATTCCTAGACCAACCACAGAACCTAGGGTATAGAAGGGGAAAATTTTCATTCCCTACAATATTATTTGGACTGTTGACCCCCCCCCCCCGCCCCCGCCCCCGGCTATAATCTCATTGAGTATGGCAACCAAAAAAAAAGAAGGTGATTTTCCTGCTGTATTTTCCACTACTAGGTGCAACATGATAAGATTGTATTCCTTTTAGAGAGTCACCTTTGAAAAAGCCATTCATGGGCAAGAGAGAGACCAAGAAGATGAGAAAGTTAAAATCCATGTCATATGAAGTAGTGTGAAAGAAACTGGACATATTCAGCATTTAAAAGAGAAAGCATAAAGGAGAGTTGTAAAGTTATTTTTAAATATTTAAGGGGAAGAGGTGATGATGAGCATATTCAATTATTTATGACCCCAAGAACTGGTGCTAGAATTGATGAGTGAAGCTAAAGGGTGACAGATTTTTGACTTACTTTAAGAAGTTTATTTTTAATAATCACAACTTTTCTCTGACAGAATGGACTAACTTGGGAAATAGAAGGTTTCTAATCAAAAGAAGCACTTGGACATCTGCTATGGATCTTTTTGATAGTCAAAACTGTTAGAAAAGCAAGATAATTAATCATTGATTGGATGTTTGACTTGAATTTTTCCAACCTGCTGTTCTATGCTTTTATTCATAAATGTAATTCATAAATCAACAAAAACCTGATTGCTAAAACATGGCACTTTGGCCAGCTTTCTCAACTCCGTGATAAGATTCATTTCCTTTGTGAATGCAATATATGTTAAGAAAGAAAAAAAGAAGAAGAAGAATGTAGCAGGAGGGGAAGAATGAAGGGGGGGAGATCGGAGGGGGAGAAGAACCATGAGAGACGATGGACTCTGAAAAACAAACTGAGGGTTCTAGAGGGGAGGGGGGTGGGAGGATGGGTTAGCCTGGTGATGGGTATTGAGGAGGGCACATTCTGCATGGAGCACTGGGTGTTATGCACAAACAATGAATCATGGAACACTATATCTAAAACTAATGATGTAATGTATGGGGATTAACATAACAATAAAAAAATTAAAAAAAAATAAAATCCCACAAAATCCCAAAAAAAAAAAAAAAAAGATTCATTTCCTTTGTGTATCATATTTTACCCACTACCATGACTCTGAAGTATCAGTCTCTTCATTTCCATTAAGATATTGGACCTAACCAATATGAATTTAATTTAAATTTTCTTTCATTTATAGTTTATTAATTTGAGGGAGAAGTATACTTTTGGAGTATAAATTTTAATTACTAACAATATTACAAAGATCATAATTTAAAGAAGCATTGTTAATATAAGTTGACCTTTTGTTAACCCCTTGAAATCATGTTTTTGAAATGCTGAGGATAGTCATTCTGTTTTAAAAGTAGATTGTCTTGGGGCACCTGGGTGGCTCAGTTGGTTAAGCATCTGACTCTTGATTTTGGCTAAGGTCATGATCTCAGGGTTGTGAGATCAAGCCCCATGTCAGGCTCTGGGCTGGGTCTGGAGCCTGCTTAAGATTCTCTTTCGCCCTCTCCCTCTGCCCATCCCCAATAAAAAAATAAAAAATAAAAGTAGATTGTCTCCATTATATATGTTTCCTTTTTAAATCTCATCCTAAAACAAGCCTTATTGCTGATGAGGAACGTAACAGTGGGGATATCAGGGGTTTTGTCTTTACTGTTTATTCCTTTGAATTTATGGTTTGGGAGAAGGGGAAAGAATGTCTTTGTTCCACAGAAGGAACTATTTTCCCAGGGTTTTCCGGAAATTAATAGTAATTCCCTAGAGAAGTAGATGGTGCCTTAATGTTTTGGATTTCATAGTGTTATATTGGAAAATTTGAATATGAGTATATGTATCTAAAAGATAATATCTGGAATAAAATTCTGTCTCTTTCCATTTAACCCTGAAAACTTTGACTACAGGGAGAGGGGAAGTTTCTTTGAAAAAGAAGAGAAATAATAAGACCAAACTTAAATAATCTAGTAAATTGAAATGGAGTTGAGATTTTTTTTTTAAAGATTTTATTTATTAATTTATTTAGACAGAGCGCAAGTGGGGTAAGGGGCAGAAGTAGAGAAACAATCCCAAGCAGGCTCCGTGCTGAGCATGGAGCCAGACACAGGGCTCCATCTCACAGCTCTGAGATCAGATTTTGATATTACATTGAATAGAAGAAGGGATACCCAAACCAGTGAATTAGAATATGCAAGAAGATCTCAAAGTCTTCCAGAGATACTCTTGCCCTTTGAAATCTGTTCTGCTTACAACCCTTCTGATGATTTCCCCTAGCTTTTAGGAGATAGCCTGAAGACCTGTACCAATATTCTATCACAGCACATAAATAATTTTCCAGAACTGTCTTCCTGTATGCCATCCTTTTATGTTTGCCTTCACAGTAGCCAGATATAAAGCATTTAAAAAATATTCATTCAGGAGCACTGGGTGTTATATGCAAACAATGAATTATGGAACACTACATCAAAAACTAATGATGTAATGTATGGCGATTAACATAACATAATAAAATAAAATTAAAAAAATAAAAAATATTCATTCACTGAATGAATAAATAAGAGAGAGGGAAATGATACATTTATTTCCCACATCATGTTTTGTTTACTAAATCATTTTGGTTCTTATTCCATAATGTCATTCACTCCCTTCTGCTTCAAAGCTAGTATTCTAGTTCACCCCCTTTTTAATACTTACTAATCTACAGTACGGTCTCTATTTGTTTCCTTGCTTTGAACAGCTTCTCCTTTCAATCCAATCTGTACATTGTTTGTAGCTTAATATTTCCAAAGCACAGTTATAATTGTATTACTTCCCTGATCAAAAACTGTCAATTATCCCCTATTGCAGTATTCTAACTGGGTACATGTCAGACACACAAAGACTTCCCAAGAGACACATGAAGATTTCCCAAGAAAGTTTCAGGCAGTTTTATGAGCATGAGTTTCCAGCTTCTCAGTTTTTTCAAATTGACCTGCCTGGTGTGGAGTTGGGATGCAAACTGTGGGTTTTCCTTTCCTGTGATTTTTTTTCTTTTTTTACAGTTGTCCTTCTCTTGTCTGACAAAAGAGGTGCCTGTTTCACTTATTCTGAATCTTATGCACTGGTTCAGATTGTGAAATTTTTGAAGTGTCAAAAAAGGGGTAATTTGAAATATTGGTGATAATTGGATTCTATTAACATTCTCTTGTTGATCGCATGATATCTAATCCTTGCTTTGCATAAAATTAAGGTGATCTAATCAGATTGCCAGATGATAGCTAAAAATAATTTTTGATGATAGATCATTGTGGTTTTTGACATTAACTCAAGAGTTCAAAGAATTGAGTGATATTTTATAATAGGACTCCTTTTACTCTCATATACATATTCACATGACATCTATAAACATCTCTAAAAGAAAAAATAGAAATAGAGTTGATGCTGAATCTGATTCTTTGGATCCCTGATGTTTCCTTACACATAATGATTGTTCATGAGATATTTGTTGCCTGGATTAATGTGTTTCATCAGTAAGAATTTGTACTTTTTTTTTTTTAAGTGTCTATTCAGCCCAGTTTTGGCTATTGTTACTATAATATATACAATCCCTTAAATTCTAATAAAAAGTACAAACTGATATTTGAAGTAGTGTCTACTTTGGCAATTAAAATATATTTTTATTCCTGGCACTGGATACAAAAGAAGTTTCAGAGATTCAATTCTGCAGTGGGTATCAGGATACAGAAACTGGAAATCAGTATATAATCTTGCTGTAACTGACAAGGTGTTAGTTAAGAATAATACATTAATAAGTAGCCAGTTGCATTGTAGTTTCAATTGATTAAGCAAAAACATCATCCATTGTTTTTCTCATGGAACCTTGTTAGCCAAATGGAATTACCTACCCACGTCAAATTACCGTAGGTGAATTTCTCTTTAGTATGTCTCACTCCTTTTCACACCTATAGCTTCTTTTTAAGAGGCTTTCTTAAAAGTGGCATCTGTGTCAACTTCTTCTGGTTTGTTTTTTTCTCTTTATCTTGCCCCTCTTCTCCTTAATCCTCTTCAAATTGCTTCTCTCATGTGTCTTTCTACAAAGACCTTGTGCAGATGATTCCTAAGCTGACCTTTATAATTGTGTTTCTTACTAATAGTGTACTGTGTTCCTGGGTCTGGATAACACATGTTCATTTTTAATTCCATTTTAATGCTTTACTATAAAGAAGGACTATAATGGCAAGACTGGAACTGTGACAAGATGAGAGAATGAATTTTTGGTGAGTTGGGTGTCATTTTTGAAGGACTTACCACCACCTACCCAGAACCCCTCATAGTGACCCTACCGTCAATTCACCAAGATTGTAGAAATACTTTTATAGATTTTATAAATACTTTTATAAATTTTATAGATTATGTAAAAATTATAAAGTAAGAAGTGGTTTGTATTAGACATCAATAATACAAGAATATGGGAAGTAAGAACATGATTTCGTCTGTCATCATCTAAGGTGATGGCATGCTGGGCATTATCTAAAATGTGCTGAAGTTAAATTATAAGTTGATCTTCTGCAAAGATTTAATTTCTCCCATTCCTGTAAGCATGTGCCACTCCTCTCTTCCAAGATGGGATCTATTTGCCCTACCCTTGGATCTCTGCTGACCTCCTGACTGACTTCCTTTTACCTACAGAATGGGGCAAAAATGAAAGTGTGCCAGTTCTGGGCTTGGACTTTAAGAATCGTGGCTTTCTCCGCTGTTCTTTTGAAGCCCTGAGCCACTAAGTAAAGGAGTACCTCCAAGCCTGCTGCGGAGCACATGGAAAGAGTAAGGGATAGTCAGCCTCCAGCTCTTTCAGCATCTTAGCTGTGTACCAGTCAGGTGGGGAGGCCATCTTGGATTCTTGAGTCCTAGTAGAGCTCCAAGGTCCATCACATGATGCAGAGAGGAGGCTGTCCCTGCTGAGCTACTAAAAGTTATGGCAGCTTGTTATGCAGCTGTAGATAACTGAAACTGATATGGAGATAGCCAGAGTACAGAAAATGTTGGTAGAGAGGTGGATTCTTTGGACAGATGGGGAAACTAAGACTCTCTTCTTAGGAGAGCATTCTAAAACTGGGATGAATTATCTAAGTATTTGGCTAATCAGTGTCTCCTGTAAGAGGTACACTGAATTGAGTGAAAAATACTTTGAGTCAGTTACTCTACTCTAGGCAGCTCCATATCTTCTCTTTTGAGGCTCATATGGAGAACTGCACAGTTGTGTTTGGCTGTCTCAAGAGTCTTCTCAGCACTTCATGGCAATGTGCAGCAACCTATTTTCCTATTTCCTTTTTTTTTTTTTTTTGTCTTTTTGAGGTTAAGGGGTTGTGGAAGGAGGAAGAGGTTAATATCTAGCTGCATAGGGAATTTCAGCCATTGTCTATTTTTTGTAAACTTTGGATTCTGCTTCTAGTGGCTTGGGTAAAATGATTCACTACAATGGAAACTTACAAGAAAATTTAATAATTTGAAATCATTTCAACACTATAGCAGGCCTTTAGGAGTTTCTGAAACCATATTAGAAAGGCAACTGTCTATATACAGGGTCACTCTTGAATATAAATGAAATGTATGTCTCTCTTAAAATGGCCAAATCACAGACATTTTCTAACATAATTGAGGTTCTACTAGTTTTTTGAAATATTATGGCCCTACATGCTTATTAAAATTTGTTCTCTTTTTGATCCCAGGGTCCTGGGATCGAGTCCCACATCGGGCTCCCTGCTCTGCAGGGAGCCTGCTTCTCCCTCTCCCACTCCCCCTGCTTGTGTTCCTCTCTCGCTGTGTCTCTCTGTCAAATAAATAATAAAAATAAAATCTTTAAAAAAAAAAATTTGTTCTCTTTTTATGTTAATTTGTTCATAAATTATCTGGAGTTTATTGGTAATCTATTTTCTCCTGTTTTGTCTCTGTATTAGGGTATTTGTAGTATAAAGATGAAAAAGTTGGGTTCTTCAAACTTGACTAGTTTCCGTTCTATATTTGAAATTCCTGTATTCAATTTAGAACAAATATTAGTGATTTTTAGTATTCCAAATTGTTTCATATATTGATATTAAAGTCTTGCTTTCTTAATTTCCTAAACAAAAATTTTCTTCTAATTCTGTGAATCAAAACCTCATACCAAATAGCTTAACTACATTCTTTCCATCTACTACACACTTACTGCTAACAAAGATTCTTAATCTGGAAAGAATGGATTTGCACCAGATAATACACCAGCTGTGTCTTCTGTCTTATTGATGACGTATTACTCTGTAACAAGGTCCTACTTACTCACAAAAATTTTTAGATATATTTATTGATTGGAAAAGCCTAAATTACCTTAAGAGAATGCCAACTATTTTTATGCAAAGACAAAGTAATATTTTATATAGAAAGGTCTGAAAAGGAAGAAATTCTAGAACTTGATGTACTGTAATGAATTTGGATTAGGGTAATGTTTAAGTAACAAAACAAGATGTAAATGAAAATAAGGTGCTGTGCAACCAAGTTGCCTCAGACATAAAGAAGCCCGTATTTCTATGTTGCACTTGCCCATACAGAGGCATAGCAACTTGTTTTGGAAGCAAGTTCTAATTGGTTGGGAAAAGCAGCAACACAGGTGAGGAAAGACAGCAGTTCCTGGACAGTGAGGTCCCCAAGGGTGGGACCTGGGACATCATCATCATCATCATCATCATCATCATCATTATTGTTTATAGAAAGCAACTATTACATGTTTTACATTATTTGTTCTAATATTTACAACAGTTTTGCAAGGCAGTTGTGATTATTCTCATTTTTACTGGTGATGAAACTGAATTTCAGAGATGTAAAGTTAACTTGTCCAAAGTGACATCTTAGGAATGGTAGATCTGGGATTCAGATTTCAAGGTCTTTGGCCTGACTTCTCAAATACCTTACAAAATTATGAAATAAACAATGGTGGGCATTCTCTTTAAAAATTTATTGAATGCAAAAGAAGCTTTGTGACAGGAAAGTTGGCAGGTTCTCATAGACTTTGGTAGGGGAAGAGAGGGTTCTCGAGAAATAGCCATAAGGGATAACTGTCAATAGTTTTCATATTGGAGGAAACCCAACCATTGGGACCATGATAGGAAGAATTCTAAGCCTCTCTCCGTGAAGTTTTCCTGACCTAGACTAGGTACATGTAAAGGATCATGGCAGTTTCAGGGAAGCTAGTAAAAAAGAGGTATTTCCTTTGCTAAAAGGACCCTGGTTTGGCTTATTTCATCTGAAAAATGGAATTCAAGAATAACAGCATTTGGACTAGAGATAATTTGCATGTTACAGTACATGAACTGGGTGGCTGCCTGATACACAGTGATTCTTCCTTGGTTTCAAATTCCTTGGGAATTTTCTCTTCGTCCTCATATTTTAGACACCTGTTGTGAATGGGACTAGCCATTTTTTTTTTTTTTTTTTTATGGTTTTGCTTCCCTGTCAAACAGTACTTAGTTATTGTTCAAGGATAGACAACCAGCCCAAATTGGTTCAATCATATAGATAGACTGACCATATAATTTATTACTCACATGGGGTCATTTTCCCTGATTTTTTAAAAAATTAAAAACCTACAGAAGCATCAGAAAAACAATACAATGACTATAATATATTGAATTATCCAGATTCAACAACAGTTAATATTTTGTGACATTTTGCTCCATATCTCTCTTTCTCTATCAATATAACCTTTTATCCTCCCTGAATTACTTGAAAATAAGGGGCAGACATTTTGACACTTTTCCCTTAAATTCTTCAGCATGTATATCCCAGAGCCAAGGACATTCTTCTACGTAAGTACAGTATGGCCATCACACACAACTGTTCCCAAAATGTTCTTTGTAGTTATTTCCCTACTCCCTAGGATCATGCATTTCATTGGGTTGTCATATTTTCTAATCTCATTTAATCTATCTTAAAATTTTTTTGAAGCGTCCATGATGATTACAGTATAGAATGTCCCACAACCTAGATATTTTTTATTGTTTCCTTATAATTAGCTTCAGATTAAACATCTTGGCAAGAATATTACATGGAAAATGTTACAGAAATTATAATTGTACTATTAGTCATTATGCTGAGACAACAGGCATAAACTGGGAGACTTGGCTATGCTAATCATAGAACCCCATCTGCAGTCAAAGTGGGTAGTCCAGGAAGGGGTACATGACCTAAACTGGGCCAATCAGACTCCTTCCCTGAAATATTTTATGTTGATCTGAATAATGAAGGCTCTTTCAGACTAGTTGCTAAGCTCTTTGTCTGAAGTTAAGAAATATTGAAATGTAGACAGAAAAAAAAAAAAAAAACCAGAATAAGCAGATCCTGATGACATGTACTCCAGTTCTCTCTAAAATTAGGTTTATCTCTGCTCTTTTAAAAAATTTATTGAACATTTATTATGTGCCAGGCTATTTTCCAAGTGCTTTATATGTATTAAATCATGTAATTGTCTCAACAGTCCCATGAGATAAGTTTTATTTCTGTCCCCATTTTGTAGTACCCAAGGAAGGAAAAGCTTAATTCTCTTGTCAAAGATTACACAGCTAAAAAAGGATGGAGCAAAAATAAGAATCCATAGTACATGATCTCAACCATAGTGATAAGATGCCATTTGCAGTGATAAGACTCCATCCACTGTTTACTCTTGTGCTTAAACTAATTAGCTTGGATTTCTGTCACTTGCAATCCTAGAGTCCAGGCTAATACCCATTATGACCTGCAGTTCTCTAGGAACTGAAGAATCAGATCAAGTCTGAAAAGATGAGATGTGAATAGATAATGCCTCCTTCTCAGGTCCTGTTTTTATTTGTCTTTCAGACACAGGCCTTTATTAACATCAGGGGTGTGCTCTTGATTAAGAATTTTCCAACAACTTGTTTTTAGGGACCTACAGGATGTTACTGTAACGGGTATATTAATAATGAAAGAATTTTGGCAATGACAAGATTGAAGCTTTGATAATTATGTTTAGTCAAACCAATTAAAATGTTTAGGACATCAATTAAGGGGAAATAATCCTGCACACTGAATTATCCCTCTCAGAGCAAATTGTTCTAAGAGGCTCTCTTCTTAATGTGTTGGATGACTGTGTAGTCAGTTTTAAAATACAAAACAGAAGTTAGTATGAAGGAAGTGGTCTTCTTGATGACAATGACAGATGACAGAGTATTGTGAAATTTTAATATGTAGCCTGATTGGTTGTAAATTGCTTCCACGTTTGCTGAGGTAATTTGCAAATAAGAGATGAGTCAGATATTCCATTGGTATCATAGGAAATTAGAACGGAAAAATGCAAAAGTGAACAGAGATGTGGTTTAACTTTGACTTACATTGTTAACTCTTAAATACCAAATAGAATTGGTGCATTTCTTATGACTCTTGATGTAAGTTTTAGGATATTTATGTTTTTTAAGATTAAACATAAAACTAAGATATTATACACAAGTGTAAGTTATCATGACCATTTTTATACTGACCATCAGTTGTCCCTGTATATTGAGGGCCATTATGTGTCAGTCACTGTTCTATTTTTAACACATGAATTTGGAATCAGAGTTGGAATAAGAAGGTTAAAGAGCAATGACAAGTATGGGCTAAAGGAAAACATGTTTCTATTAAGTTAGATTTCTTAAATCTTTGCGAAGGAGCTGTTTGTCACTTCTATTTTACAGAAGGAAAAGTTGGGCTGTCAAGTTACTTGTTTAAGGTCAATTAGTTGGTATATAGTGGTTCTGAGACTAGAACTCAGGTCTTTCTCACCGCAGAAAACAAGTTCTTCTTATTGTCACCTGCTGGTGTTTATGAAAGAATGAATTATGTTGAATGAATAAAAAAAATTAATCATGAGTATGTAGGCTGGGATTTGAGGTGAGCCTTGATCTACAATATTTGCCCAATGTGATAAATATGCTATTTGTTTTAATATACATAAATATGTATGTTTAAGGGTTAAACGTGATCTTCAAATTATTAGGTTTGATGAAATTTATTTATGTGTAAAGAGAACCAATATTAATACTGATGTACATATATAAAGGTCAACTATATTTAACAAATATAAATTAGACTTTGGTATATTTGTAACACTATCACTGTAGAATGTTAGAGCTTAGAATAATTTTGCACACATTTTTTTTCAGCTTCTCTAATTTCCAGGGGCATAGAAGAATGAAGTATTATGGTGCCAGGTTATATTTTCAATTTGTAGTGACTTTTTTCCCTGATTGTAGGCTGAAATATTTTAGTCAGACTGCATTTTTTTTTTTAGCACTTAATTTACTAGGCCTTCGCTAATTTTCAAGAGGAGATTGAGTTGTTTTTTATACTCCTATCACAGACACATTTCCCTCTTATCTTTTTTTCCCTTGATAGAAACACTGTGTCCTTCTCTTTTAATTCCATGAGAAATATACATTTATTAACCTCCCACACTCTCCCTATTACGTATACATGCAAATATGGATTTCATCTTAAATTAATCCTTCAAATGCTGCTATCAGTGAAGACATTTTAAACTGTCATAATAAGATCTTGTGGGTGACAGCAGACTTGGAACAAGACTAGAGTATGGTTCAACCATTGTTAAAAGTTCATGTTCCTATCATTACATTCCTGTTTCTAATTCCTGTAACCAGTCAGCAATGATAGATGAAAATATGAGCTATTTCTTTGCGTTGGCAAAATCTCAATTCAAGAAGACATAGTTTCCTTAGTTATTTTTAAAGTATACTGTTTATAGTGCTTGATATAGTTAGATGCAAAAAAAATCCACTCGAATTTTTTTTTTAACTAAACTCTTGAGATGTTTAGTTACATAACCCTAATAAAATATTTTCTTCTGTCTGCATGAATAGAGGTTATTCTGATGGGATCCAGAACTAAATGTGACGTAAATCTCAAATATATTAAACATTCTGCAAGATTGTATGCATTTTAAAAATGTGTTTATAAGTGCTATGGATTCTCTTCCTAGAAAGTTTTGTTATATATATAGTTTTTTGTAACTTTGATGCTCATTCAAGGATCTAACTGGACATCCATGATCAACTAATCATTGATGCAATTGCTATGTAATTGTTGAGTAGTGTAATTTTAAGTCAGTAAGGTTGACACCTAAGGTTAGACACCAATTTGGGATTTTGGCTCCACCCTGATTGGAGTGGGGGGAAACCTGTGTTTTGAACCTGTATCAAAACACTGTGCTCCTTCTGTGCTGCTCATTGGCACTAAACACAAGACAGATTCTCAGTATTATGGCTCATCATAGTTGCCTTTATTGACAAATATCTTATTAATGTCAATAAATAAAAATATTACATTTCATAACCCCCTGATCCCCATAGTCACTTGGTACACCTAAGGGCATTTCTGTTTTTGCTTGGATTTTCAGGGAGGGTTCCTTTTGCTCCATCAGGCTCCCTCTCTCCAACCCTAATCTCTTTCTCTGCTAACAAAATTAGAATATTAACATTTATATTTACAGCTTTTCTGTCCTTTTATTACCTTAATGAGAAAAGCTGTTGATATGTTGGCAGATAGAAGAAATTACCATTTGCATCTGCCTACAAGTCGTTAGATAAAGGACTACATTATTTCTCTATTTCCTTAGGGTAGAAAAAAGTGTTTTGGGGTAATTAAAATATGGCATATGAAACTGGGCAACAACAAGATTAACAACAACAAAAGCTTCAGAAATTAAAGAATTTATTCACAGTTCCTCTAGAAAGTACCTAAATTCATCCATATATTCATAGTATTAAGAAATAACAGGAAACAGGGGCGCCTGGGTGGCTCAGTCGTTAAGCGTCTGCCTTCGGCTCAGGTCATGGTCCCAGGGTCCTGGGATCGAACCCCGCATCGGGCTCCCTGCTCGGCGGGAAGCCTGCTTCTCCCTCTCCCATTCCCCCTGCTTGTGTTCTCTCTCTCGCTGTGTCTCTCTGTCACATAAATAAATAAAATCTTAAAAAAAAAAAAAAAGAACAGGAAACAGGGATACCTGGTTGGCTCAGTTGGTTAAACGTCTGCCTTCAGCTCAGGTCATGATCCTGGAGTCCTTGGATCGGGGAGCCTGCTTCTCCCTCGGCCTGCTGCTCTCCCTGCTTGTGCTCTCTCTCTCTCTCTGACAAATAAATAAAATCTTAAAGAAATAACAGGAAACAATAACTGATATATTTGTAAAGATCACCTACTGAGTTCAAGAAGACCTCAGATATTTTTATTCCCACAAAGTCCCAAATTATTAAAATACCTTGAAATCAGTCTTCTGTATAATGTTGACTACCTAAAGGAAAGAAAAATCACATAGTCATGGGCTGTGAACTCCCTTCATCTTTACAAAGCGATGTATTAGAGGTTGGAAATGTGGAAAAGAGCGGTACAGTTAAAAATCTCAGAGTGGTTGTGTATGGTAGATTATTGGCAAACAAAGCTCAGGACCAATTCTGTGCATACAAATTAATGGTACAGGAAAGCCTTGCAGACCTACAACCTACAACTGAAATTCCGGATGGAATATTTCAATTTAAACTCTACTGAATTTGGGTACTCCCACAACAGAATCTTCAGTCTTGCTTCTGTTGGAAAGAATTATTAAAGGCATTTGCAGTTAGAGTTGAAATGATATGACAAGCCTGTCTCATAACTACGTGGTGAATGTCTAGACTTAGCTCTAATTGGTCTTACTTTAATGCATTTATTGTTTAATTGCTTGTGGTAATGATTTATACTTTCGTAGAACTGAGATTAATGGCAACTGGCAACTCTATTGGCATTGCTATCAGAGAAATGGCCAAAAGTCTCAAAATAGAATTGAGGAGACAGATTCTAGGCACAGAGGAATGTCAGACTAATATAGCTTCATGAAAACTGTGTTAAAAAATACTACTACTTCAATAATTTTGTAATGTGTCCATTAATACCATTTTTAATTCTTATTTTTTAATGTACGGGGTGCAGACTATACTATGACATTGAATATAATTGCCTTTTATAGGGCGTAGGACTTACATTTAAGAAATGAATGAAAATCTAACTTTAAAGCTATTAATTTGAACCTGTAAACTCTCTTATGTCCTCCATATAATAATACTTTTTGGTAGAAGTTTGCAAACCTATGCAAAAGAATAATGTATTTTGAGTAGTCAGTCATACTGGATTGCTCTAAGCCTTTTGTATATATTTACAATCTACTTACTATGTGTACAAATCGTGTGATTGTCATTTACATATTTTCATCTGTTGAAAAGTAGACAAGAACCCTCATATCTCCTTTGTATATCCATGTTGTTGTGTGTTCTACATCAGGTCAGGTTTTTGTCTTAACTACTTTTGGAGTGGAGGGTTGGGGAAGACGTTATTCTGCATATTGTGCTTTTTTTTAATCTATAAATTTATTGTTACAGTATAAATAAACATGATGAGAGGTGTCATATTTTCCAGAAAAATGAAGTTCAGTAATACAGGGGAATGCATTTAGGTGGGAAAAATATAATTTATAAAATACAAAAGTTATATGAAAGCTATTTGGTACAATGGAATGAAAACTCAAGGTTTCAGTGAACAAGAACCTAGATATTACAAAAAAAACAAAACAAAATACAGTTAGCCCTTGAACAATGTCGGGGTTAGGGACACCAACGCTTCATGCAGTAGAAAATCCACATACAACTTTTGACTCCCCAGAAATTATTAACTATTAATAGCCTGCTATTGACCAGAAGCCTTACTGATAACATAAACAGTTGATTAACACATATTTTATATATGGTATATGTATTGCATACTGTATTATTGCAATAAAATAAGCTAGAGAAAATGTTATTAAAAAATCATAAGAAAGAGAAAGTATATTTACAATACTGTATTTATATAAGAAAAAAAATCTGCCTACAATTGGACCCGTGCAGTTCAAACCTGTGTTGTAGGAAGGGTCTGCTGTAGTAGTCTTGTTTTGCTGTTGTTTTGTTTTGCTTTGCTTTTTTTTATTGTAAAATATAGTATGTATATAAAAAATTTGTAAAACAAATATTTGTCATGTGAACAAACAGTTCTGTTGTGAACATTGTATAGCTACCACTGAGGTCAAGAAATAGAAGCTGGCCAGTTCTCTAGAATCTCAGCCCCTTTTGTCCCTCTCTAATCACAGTCTCACCTCTTTGACCTGGAAGTATCTATTTTGTGGTCTTTTGTCCTAGAACTGTAAAGAAAAGAAAGGAGATATTAATACCTATATATGCATCTCTAAAAACTACATTTTAGTTTAGCTATTTTTTAAAAAACTGTTTGAATGGAATTATGTATTCCTTTTTCCCTAGCTTTTGTATCTCAGTATTATATTTGTGAAACATATCCACATTGTTGTATTTGCTATAGCTGTATATGGTTCATCCATGTACATTGCTGTATGGTATTTCATTATATGTCTCTATTACAATTTATATATATGCTAGTGTTGGGGTACATTTCCATCTATGGCTAATATTGTTTTGTTTTCTAGTGCACACATATACCAGTTTCTCTAGATGTGTAATTGTTGAGTCAAAGGAAATATAAATCTTCAGTTTTACCAAATAATGTCAAATCATTTGCCAGTAGTATATGAGTTTTCATTGCCACATTCTTACCAATACTTAGTATAATTAAACTTTAAAAATTTTTGTTAGTCTGATGGATATAAAATGGTTATGGAAATTTGCATGACCCTGATTACTAATGATATTGAGATTCAGCTTTTATGTTTATTTGGCATTTAGACTATTTTTTTTTGCCACTTTGCCTAGTTAAAACTTTTGCCCATTTTTCAATTCTATTATTTTTTATTTTATTCTATTTTTTTGTCCATGTAAATTCTTTGCAATGAATGTTACTGTGTTTTTTTAAACCTATAAGAATTGTTTTTTTCATATTGCAGATACCAGTTTCTTTTTGTGTTTATACATAGTAGATATCATTCTCTATGATTTGTAGTTTCATTTTCTTTTAATTTTTTTAAGATTTTATTTATTTGTCAGAGAGAGAGAAAGAGAGAGCACAAGCAGAGGGAGTGGCAGGCAGAGGGAGAAGCAGGCTCCTGGCTGAGCAAGGATCCCGATGCAGGACTTGATTCCAGGACTTAAGAAATCCTTCTCTACTCTAAAGTCATGTGGATATGTTTCTGTATTTTCTCAAGATTTATAGTTTCAATATTTTCATTTTAGTCTGATTGATTTAGTATTTTGTGAATAGGAGTCTGATTTTATCTTATCTCACAGGGATATGCAATTTTCTTAAAAATCTGCTCTGTCTATACCAACAGTGCTACTTCTGTCATATGGAAGTTCCCATACCAGTGTGGCCTGGTTCCTAGGTCTCTGTCATTGGACTAGTACCCTGCTTTTCTATTTACTTGAGCTTCAAAATAAGTCTTGATATCTGCGAGAGCAAGTCCTCCTACCTTGTTCTTATGTTTTGACTATTCTGACTTCTTGAAATTTTGTATATATTTTAGAATCAGCTTGTCAAACTCCACAAAATGACTGTTTTGAGATTTTTTTTGCAATTGTATTGAATCTATAGAGCAGGGGAGAATTGACATCTCTAAAAGATAGAGATTACAACTCATGAACATGTTTTCTATATTTGGTTATTTGGCCCTTCTTAATGCTTCTCAATTTCATAAATTTCTCTGTATAAGTCTTATACATACTTTTATAAATATATTTTTGGGTAACTTACATTTTTGATACTATTGTAAATAATACCACCTTAGATTTTATTTCTTGCAAGAATACATTTTTATATTGATTTTTGAATACAGGAACTATGCTAAATTCTTCTCATTAGAGCTATCTGTAAGTTCTTTGGGATTTTGTATATTCACAATTATTTTTTCTGCAAATAATGACAGTTCTATTTCTTCCTTTCCAATTCTTGTACCTTTTATTTATTTTTCTTACCTAATTGCATTGACCAGAACCTCAAATGCAATGTGATTAACAGTTGTAACAGTGGGGAATTTTGTATTGTTTCTGTCTCAAAGGAAGTGGTTTCACCATTAATTGTGATAAATACCAGGATGTTTTAAAGAGAACCTCTAACTCAGGAGTTGGCAGTCTACTGTCCATGACCCAATCTGGCCTGCCAACTGTTTTTGTAAATAAAGTTTTATTGGAACACAACCACGTCCATTAATGTAAATATTGTCTATAGCTGCTTTCATGCCGCAATGAGAAAGCTGAGTAGTGAAACAAAGATCTATGCGTCTTGCAAGGATGAAAATATTTATCTGGCTCTTTAACAGAAAAAGTTTGTCAAATTCTCCTTTCCCGGATTAAGATGTTCTCTTTTATTCTTTTTTTGCTAAATTTTTTTTTTTTTTTACCATGAACAAATATTGGATATTATTAAATGTTTTTCCTGCATTTTTTGCATTGAGATAATGTTGTAAATTAAATTAGTTGCCTTTTTTAATGTTAAATTGAACATATTCTTGGAATAAATTCTCCTTTGTTAAAATGTACTATCCTTTCTTTATGTTTCTGGATTTAGTTGGCCACTATTTTGTTGAGGTTTTTTTGCATTGTTTATAGTTAGGTTGACCTGTAATTTTCCTTTTCCGTACTGTTCCTTTGGGTTTGGGTATCAAAGTATGCTGACCTCTTAGAATAAGCATGAGTTGTTATATTTGGATAACTGGCCAATGGAACCATTTGCTCCTGGAGTTTAGTTGTGGGAAGACTTTTCATTATTGATTCAGTCTCTTTCATGGCTGTTAAGATTATTCATATTTCCTCTTTCTCCTTGAGTCATAGTTCTATTTTTCTGGGAATTTATCCATTTGTCCCAAATTTGTATTTATTGTTATAAGCTGTTCATAAGATCTTCTTAATCTCTTTAATGTCTGCAAGATGTTCCTTTTGTCATTTCTAATATGGGTGTGTCTTCTCTCTCCTTGTTCACTAGTGGTTTATCAGTTTTATTTGTCTTTTCAAAGAGCCAACTTTTCAAGAGCCAATCCCCTCCATTGTGTTTATACTCTAGTTCATGAATTATTCTACAGATACTTAGACTTTCTTTTACTTTTTTGGACTTTAATTTGATGTTCTTTATTGAAATTAATGTTTAGCTAATTTTTTCTAGCTTTTCTCTTTTTTTTAATATATGCCATTAAGGACTATAATTTCTTTAAAATAAACAGATGTTCTTAATTTTGGTATCTTCTATTTTAAATTTTTTTCATTTATATTCTTTTCAGATTTGATATACTGATTTCAGAAATGGTTCTGACCCTTGGAGATTTTCTGATATTTAAAAAATACTGATTTATAGATTAATTGCATTGAGTTCATAACACATTCTCATATAATTTTCTTAGAAATTTGTTGATAGTTGGCTTATGACACATTATTTGGTCAATAAATGTTTGAAGTGAATTTATAAAGAATGTATATATTCTGCAATAGATAGATGCAGGGTTATATATGTCCATTAGGTCAAGTTTGTATATCTCCTTGTTCTGCTGTTGTGTATCATTAAAATTTTTTTGTCTGCTTGTTCTGTCAGTTATTGAGAAAAGCATGTTAAATTTTTCTACCACAATTGTAGATTTATCTATATTTCTTTGTTCCATTAATTTTTGCTTTAAATATCTGATGCCGTATTATTAAAGGAAAATTAGAGGAGAAAAGAAATGAGGTTTTGTAGTGGAATCCACTGGAGAACCTTAAAACTGAAGTTGATGATTTAAGATGATAATCATAACCCTTTATAATTGTTCAAAATGCTTTCACATATACTTCTGCTTTCATAATGATCAGATCTGTGAGTTAAGAGAGAGAGCGCCGAATCCTAACCACTAGACCACCAGGGAAGCTCTGTGAGTTAAGATAGGCATTATTAACCAAACCTGATGATCCTAAGGCAAGAATATCACCCCAAATCACAGACTGCTTTGGGGTCTGGTCTAAGAAAATGAATTTCTTGAATAATTTCCCAAGCCTGTTCTATTCCTCTCCTCCTCCTCCGCCTCCTCCTTCTTTTTTTTTAAAGATTTTATTTATTTGTCAGAGAGAGAGAGTACACAACCAGGGGGAGTGGCAGGCAGAGGGAGAAGCAGGCTCCCTGCTGAGCAAGGAGCCCGAAAAGGGATTTGATCCCCAGACTCTGGGATCATGACCTGAGCCGAGGGCAGATGCTTAACCAACTGAGCCACCCAGGCATCCCCACTCTATTCCTCTTCTTTTAGCACATTTTGATCCAGGTATTCTGGTTCTCTTGCTGTGTCTTTAACTCACCAAGGACATTTCACTCTCAGGTCTTTGTATTTAGTGGTCGCTACCTGGGCAGGTAGACCTCTTTTCATATGTCAGTTCTTCAGAGAAAACTTCCCTGATCATTCTGATCACTCTCTATTCTTTTAGCCTGTTTTATTCTTCAGAGCATTAACTGTACCTGACATTGCATTATCTATTGGGGTATTTAATTATCGTCTTCCTCCCTTATAGTATGTAAGCTTCAAGATTCCAGGGTCTATACTGAATTCACTGCCACATTTCCAGTGTAATGGCAGACACATAGTAAGTGCGGAATAATTTTTGGTTGAATAAATGAATGAGTGAACTAATCTTATTTTGAAATAAGTATGTTGACCATTCAAAAACAGTTTGGTCAAGAAATAATTATTGAGACTTTCTAGGTTCAAGGAATTCTCTTCAGCTTGGTAGAGAGGTACAAGCAAGAGTAAAACAAGATTGCTGACTTCAGTTCTTAAGCCAGTTAGGGATATAAGATATATACAAATGATAGAATCTGAAAGTGCCATATAAAGAATGGTGATGCAAGAGGTATTACAGGACCATGAAAAATTAATAGCCAAATACATTATTGAAACAATAAGTGCTGTGAATTCAACAAAAGGAAGCATTACTGGATTCTTAGTATTATGGAAAACAACATAAATTTTAAAAAGTATAATCTGGGCACCTTATTGGCTGTCCAAGGATGGCCTTTTCTTTGTTAAAGGAAGCAGAAAAAGAGAAAGGAAGTGTATAGTTTTCGAGAGAGATTAGCAAGCCCTAATTTGTCCTTCTACCAGACTGTGAGTATCTCTAGGGCAAGGACTGTCTCGTACTCATATCTTATCCCCAAGCACATATGAGGCATTCTGTTAACTTTCAGTGCCTGAATTTGAGAAATAGATTCAGAATAAATGAAAAACAGGTAATAAGAGTTGATAACGGATCTGAATAAAAGGATGGAAATAAGTTAGAAAGTATACTTGACCCTTGAACAACACAGGTTTGGACTGAATGGGTCCATTTATACATGGATTTTTTTTTTTTTTTTTTTTTGCTAAATACAATATGGTACTATAAATGTATTTTCTCTTCCTTATAATTTTCTTAATAATTTTTTCTAGCTAACTTTATTATAAGAATATAATATATATGCATATAACACACCAAATACGTATTAATTGACTGATGTTATCAGTACGGCTTCCAGTCAACAATAGGCTATTAGTGGTTAAGTTTTTGAAGAGCTGAAATTTATAGACAAAATTTCGAACAAATGTTGGTGAGGATATAGAGAAGGGGCCACCTTGTGGGAATGTAAATTGGTACAGCCACTAATGAAAACAGTAAGGAGTTTCCTCAAAAAATTAAAACTAGAATTATCATATTATCCAAAAGTATCACTTCTGTGTATATATCTGAAGAAGATGAAATCACTGTCTCAGAGAGATATTTGTACTCCCATGTTCATTGCAATACTATCACAATAGTCAAGATATGGATGGAATCAACCTAAGTGTCCATGTATGAATGGATGAATGGATGAAGTATATATGGTGTATATACAATGAAATACTATTTGCCATGAGAAAGAAAGAAATCCTGCTGTTTGCTCCAGTTTGGACAGAACTTGAGGGCATAGTTATGTTAAGTGAAATAAGTCAGACAGAGAAAGACAAATACTGTATATCACTTGGATGTACAATCAAAAAAGCCAAACTCACAGGAATAGAGTAGAATTTTGGTTGCCAGGGACTGGGGGTTGGAGGAAATGGTACATGTTGGTCAAATGGTACAAACTTTCAGTTCTAAGATAAGTAAATTCAGGGCACCTAGTTGGCTCAGTAGGTTAAGCGTCTGACTTCGTCTCAGGTCATGATCTCAGGGTCCTGCGATCAGGCCCCTTGTGGGGCCCCGTGCTCAGTGGGGAGTCTGCTTCTCCCTCTTTCTCTGCCCCTCCCCCCACTTGTGCTCACCCTCTCTCTTTCTCAAATACATAAATAAAATATTTTTTTACAAAAAAAAAATTTTTCGCCTGTGCAGGGGTCAGCATTCCTAACCTTTGTGTTGTTCAAGGGTCGACTATTATCTGTAGATCTCTGTGCACATATTCTGTCTGTCCATCTGTCTGCCTATCTGATTAGTGACTGGCAATAATAATAACAATCAGGATATAGGCATGTTGCAGCCATAGTACTTTGTAAAATGTATAGGTAAATTTAAGAGTAAGCTGGTAGGTTCATGTACCGTTATATCCTAAACTATCATTTTGCTTTTCTACTCCATCTTTTCTCCGGTTGAGAGACAGAGACCCTGGATTAGAGAACATGTTTAAGAGATCATTTTGGTTCCCTGACAAACCAAGAATGGCATTCTTTTTCTTAGAATTTAGTCTTCCTCTCTTTCTTAACCTGTACATGTCAATTTCTTAGTTTTTCTACACATTATAGTTAGGAGAATTTCTGTACTTGGAATCCAAAGTCATATCTTGTAGGAAAAAGATCCCCTAGTGAAAAAATATTTTATATTAGATTTTCAGTGGCATGGTGGGTACAAAGATTTATTTTGTTCCCTATTATTTCTTAGTTTTCATCACTTTTGACTAGATGATTGGTAGTTCCCAGAAAAAGAATGATTCTTACATATTTTACACCTTAAAATAAAATTCTACCCACCAATTTTCCATTCTTAAGTAAATCTGTAATAAGAATTCCATCATCAATTTCAGCAAACTCTACAGCTTGAAATATTTTAGTTGGTTGAACTCTAAATTACATATTGGCTTTAAGATAAAGTCTTCTTTAAAAACTGTAAGCAACTAAAATACTGTACTTATTCTTCCTCTAAATTGACCATAAAATCCTCTGGTTTTTTTTTTTTTTTCCCCTGACCTAAGAACATACCTGGCACCTTAAGGACTGCTGGTTCATTAGGGAAGAAACAGATGCCTACTGAATCCCAATAATCTCCTTTCCTATTTATGCTATGGATAAATGTACCTTTTCTGTTAAAGTTTTTCATGGTTTTTATTTCCATTTATACACCCTGTGCCTTGCAGTTTTATGTCTTTGTCTTAGACCTCTCTCTAGCGATTTAAACTACTTTTCCAAATTCCTGCTCACTATACCCATTTAGATACTCCACAGATGCCTCAGAATCTCCAACTGAATGATCTGCTGCTTGACAGACTTACTAGTTTCTTATGCACCATTTTCTGTCTCATTTAGTGCCATAGTCAAACCCCCAAGGCACAACCTTAAATGTGGGATTTTCTTAGCTTTTCCTACTTATAAAATGTTGCTAACTTTTTCCTTAGGTATTTCTTGAAATACTTTTCCCCCTAAATATTTCTTGAATTTCTTCCTCTCGTCCTTCCAGCTTTATTGCTTACTAGCTTTATAACTGTATTGTTCTATTACTTTTTGGCAAGTTACTTAACTATTTTCTACCTCAGTTTCCTTATCTATAAAATGGGATAGGAATAGGTTTTACCTTATAGGATTTTTGTGACCATTAAATGAGTTAACAGCTGTTAATCGCTTAAAAGAGTGTCTAGAACAGCGCCAGTGCCACAGTATGTTCAAGCTATTAGAATTATTGCTCCCAGCACAACTCCATTCAGGTTCTGATCAACTGCTATCTGGATTATTTCATCAGCCTAGTAACCTTCTTTCTGCATCTATTCCTGTGGTCAAATTTGATTTTGACAGTGCCTCAGGTTACTCTGTTTAAATCATAAATTGGGCTTTTTGACCATCCTGCTTAAAATCCTCTGATACCTTATCCAAAGGGTAAAGCCCAAGTTCTTTTTTACCCTAATATATATATTATATATATTATACACACACACACACACACACACACTCACACAAAAGACCTTCCATGAATTGTCCTTTTCTACCTGAGCTCAGACCTCACCATGTTGCATCTTAACTTTCTTTCTCCACTAATTCTGACCTGCTCTAATTCCTCTGTCCATGCATGCAGTGTCCTGCTACAGTGCCTTTGCTTATACTGTCCATGTTCATGGAATTCTCTCTGGTTACTCTCTTTTTCTTACTTCCTTGGGCTGAATCAGCTTTGAAGGCTCACCAGATGACTTAGTTCCTCCCACCCCAAGGATTCCTGTATTTCTCCCACATAAGTTGGGTTGACTGTACCTTTGAGTTCCTCTGTCCCTCCTGAATGGGGAGCTAATCTTCTAAAAAATCTTTGTTTCTCCCGCAGTAGATCAGATCATAGATCACATCAGATCTTGCTTAAAACCCTCTATAGCTTCTCTTTGTGACTAGAATACAATTTAAATGCACTCTCGTGGTTCTCAAGGCCCCCAGTATTTGCCTCTGAATCCATTGCCTATGATTCTCCACCAAAGTCACCACCACCTACATAGTTTGTCATGATTGTCCAGCCACCATTGCTTTCTTTTGTCCTTTTAAACATATAGAGCTTTTCCCCACTCACGGTCTTTGCCATTGCTGTTTCCTCTGCTTGGATGCTCATTTCCCAAATAGTCACATGGTAAGTTTCTTCTTACTCACATCTCAGTTTAAATTTTACGTCCTCTAAGTGACCTTCACTGACCCTAGCTGCAGTACTCCTTAACTCCTCTGTTCTTTTACCTAGTTATACTCCATCCCATTACCACTCTATTGAACTTTCTTACCTATTTGTTTGATGACATGTTTATTGTCTGTTTCTGCCACTAGAATGTAAGCTCTAATGAGGACAGGGACTTTCTCAGTCTTGTTTACTTCTGCATCCACAGGGAGTGGTAGGTTCTTAGTAAACAGTTGCTGAAAAGATTCAGTGAAGGAGCAAATGAATAAAAATGTCTCATATCTATGCAGTAGAATTTCAGTAAATGGTTTTTGAATTATGAATAAATGAATGAAATAACTGAACTTTTATTTAAATTCTTAATTGCTTCTAAGTTTTCAAGTTTGTTACTGTAGTAATTATTTTTACTGTATAATCTTTTTATTTACATAAAGAGTCAAAATCTAACTTCACAATTAATTTTGTACTGATTTTTCTTGGGTCTCTCTCCTTGGTGAATCTCTCTCAACTTACAATGATCTTTTTTTTTTTTACTTTCAAGTCTTTGCTTTTAATTGCTCCAAACACCTTTTTTTCCCCCAAAGTTCTGACTGGATGTGCTTTTCCAGCATAATTAGTTTCATTCTTGATCTTTTTTTTTTTTTTTTTTAATGCATGGAGAAAAGAACATCACATAATATTCTGCAGTCATGTTTGTAAGCACAGCGTGGTTTCTTCTCAACTGTTAACTGTGTTCTAATATATACTAGATGTACCTTTCTTATTTGCTTCAACTGATTATCTACCTGAATATGCATGTATGCAAATCCGCAGAAAATGACATTCTAATCAGTAAGTAGCATCCAACGTTGGTCATCAGCCAAACTCTGAAAAAGCCAAAAGTTGGTATCCTTCATTTCCCTTTTTAGTGCCCTTCCTCTTTTTCTTTCACATTTCCCAACCTTATGATATAACTCAGGGAAGGACTTCCTCTCAGCTGTCTCCTAAAATATTTGTTTCTAAGGTGAGTGAAAGACATATAGCATTGACCTTGCCTAGAATATTTGCATTTTGCCTGGAAAATTCTAAGAGATAGAATGCTATATAGGGCCAAATGGATATTCTATTGGTAGAATTTAAGATGCGGGTACTAGGAAATAGCTTGGCAAATCCTGGACAATCTCAAATCATAATGAAAACATATTTATAGAGCTGGCCCACATTTTAATCCAATGTAAAGTCCTATAGCTTAGAAACTTTAAGAGCATAGCCTGGTTCTATTATTTTGCTTCTTTCTGTAGTGTACCAGGGGCATAAGAAAGATGACCAGAGAATGAAGAAAAGGAAAAAAAAATACTGAGTGAAATTAAGAAAGAAAATTTAGGCCAAAAACTTGGAAGTGTCCTTCATAACTAATGTCCCCCTCCTCCAATTTATCACAATAAACTATTTATGTATTCGACCCCAAAACATGTCTTGAATTGATTGACTTTCTCCTATGTCTTTACTGTCTTATTTTAGTCTAAACCATTATTATCCCTCCATGTACCACTGGAAGAATTTCCTAATTGGTCTCCCTCTTTCTACCCATATCCCCCTGCAATCCATTCTCCACACCAGTAATCATAGTGATTTATTTAAAATGCAAATAGGATCATGCAATGTCCTTGTTTTTCATCTTTCAAGAGTTCCTCATTGCTTTGGATAAAATACAGACCCTTAACACTGCCTTTGAGGCTCTGCAGGCTCCAGCTCCTGTCTCTACTGCCAGGCTCATCTTGCACCATCTCTTGTTGCTCACAACCAGTAGGCACAGCTGGCCCGCATTTAGCCCTCAGCACAGTAGCACTGAGCTCTCTACTCAATCAGGACTCCATTCATGCTATTCTTCTGCCTGGGTCACTTTTTACTCAACTTGTTCTTCAGGTTTCAGTGAACTCAGGCCACTTCTTTAGAGAAACCTTCCTAGATATGCCAAATAAATGAGCCTCCCCTTGTTCCCTTTTCTTATCTATGATGGCACCCTGATCATCTTCTTCGCAGCAGTGATCTCACTGGTAATTATGCATATTTGTTTATTAATTACTTATATGTCACCCAACCTGACTGGATTAGACTGTCTTCTTTTGTACATTTAACTCTTGACTGAGGCTCTGTTGACCGATACTTTTATGTGTTTTACTCCATTTTAACACTTAAACTTACTTAATTGCCGGTTTTTCTGTTTATCCCACTAAAGTATAAACTACACTGCTAGGCTCTTTTGTTTGTTTGTTTAATGTGTCACCAGATTCTTTGCAGATAGTAGTTACTCAATAAATGATGATAAATAATTATGTTGATGTATATATCTTGGTGGCTGAGTGACTAGTGGCCAGAGGATTGAAAGAACACAGCATGGAAACCAATAAGATTCCAGAGGCTTGAATATGTGTGTCATTTCAATTGTATGTGGTGTATACTTGTACATTTGAACTCCAGAATAGTACCAATTTCAGGTACCTTCATTCTTTTAAAGAAAGTTAATTCTTTAAATGCAAAATCACCTGTGATTGAAGTTTTGTGTTTTCTTAACTTGTTCATATATCACTTCTTTTTTTAAAAAAGGTAAAAAATTCTAATCCTAGCCTGGGTTTTGTTTCAGAACTATGGGCATGTTATTTATGCCAGCAAAAGGGAATTCAAGCAACCAGATAAGAAAGGTCATTAAGAACAGACTTGAGCAAGTTACTCAGTTTCCAGCCCTCCACTGGAGTGAGGTGTGGTTGAGGGCGAGAGAGAAAGAAGGAAAAAAAAAAGGAAGAGGAGGAGGAGAAGGAGGGTAGGGGTCTAGAGAGGTGGAAGTAATGGGGAAGCTCAGTATCAGAAATACTGTGCTTTAGAGGACAAGGAGCTTTTTACATGTCTGGTAAGAAGTGATCCTTCATTAGCTGTTTGACCCTAGACCTGTAATTAATCTCTCTGGGTCTCAGTTCCTTTTCCTTGTAGATGAAAGGACTAAACCTAGTAGACATACTTTCCTGCCCTACGATTCTTTGATTCTTATTTTCTCTATAATGTTGGAAGCGCAAGAAAGAGCATATCTGAGAAAAGGATAGGAAAAAGATGATTAATTGTTACAGAATAGAAAGATGCAGGAGAGAGACATGGATGGTGGTTATAAAAGGGAAAGTATATGAGAAAGGAAGGATTCAGATCCTCCTCCTCCCCCAGCTTATTTATTTAACAAATATTTGTTCGAACTAATAAGTATGTATGTAGCATTGACCGTGAGCCAGCTGTTATTCTAAGGGCATTACAAAGACAAATTCCCGCAATACTTGGGAGACAAGTCTCACTGTTACCTCTACTTGATAGCTGAGGAAATGGAAGCACAGAGAGGTGAAGCAAATTAACCCACACCACATAACTAGTAAGGGCTGGTTTCAAACCCAGGCAGCCTGGCTCCAGAGTCTATGCTCTTACAATGCTTATTTTACTGTTAGAATTTACCATACGTTTTCCTCAATGAAAATCTCCACATCAAAGACAAAAACTTATTGAACTGTAACAAAAATAATAAATCACTCCAGACATATTTAGGCTAACACATACCCTATTTGTTTCTGTGTAATTATACTTTCTCAAGAGCCTGCCACATTTGGTATCACTGTTTTCTTATGAACTCTTCAAGCAAGACTAATGCAAAATGGAGACGATTGTTCTTTGTTCAGCTGCAAACCAGGTGGCACCAAGCACAGAGAAGAAAACCAGGCTCCCGAGAGGAGAGCGTGTGAAGGGAACTAAATACAAGCTCCGGCGGGACTTGAGTTTAGTCAGGAAACATTTCCAGGAAGATGCTGGCAAACTTTAGAAAAATTTAACTTTATATCCTATTTTCTTTCCACCACCCTAAATAAAACAAAACAAAGCAACAACCAACCAACAAACAACAACTCCGAAAAGCCAGGCTATTAGAACAGAACAGTTGTTCCGGTTTGCCCTGAGGAGACGTTTCCGCTCAAGCGCTGTGTTGATCTTGTTCTGCAGGAGGCAGCATCTCATTAATAAAACAATGACCACGTGTTGAGTTGGGCCCCCCCCCCCCCCCGCCAGTTCTTCCCCGGCATTGTGACTGTGATTGTAAGCCCCATTCTCTCCTATAGCTTGGTTTCTATTCAGAAAGTAGAGAACTTAAAGGTTTTCAGAAGAGGTGGAGCCAGCGATTGTTGCTGATTTATTTAGGTAAAATTAAACCCTAACTCCTTTCCTATTCTTTCCATCTATTGTTAAATTTAATTTCTGGTACTCATAATATTTAGTATTCAATACCTTAGAGTTGGAAGGAAACTAGGAGGTAATTCTCTTGATTTAATCCACTCATTTGACAGATATGGAAGGAAGAGCAAGGTGGTTAGATGGCTCATCCAAGACAGCTAGTGGGCTGGGCCAGGGCTGGCTTCCAGGCTTTTCCCTGCTGGTTCTGGGCCCTGCACACAATATCGAGCTTAAGCGTTTGCTTCGTCTGGGCTTCAAACCCCTGTAATGCGGTCTTTTTCTCCTCCCCAACCAAAAACACACATCCTCCACGACATCTCCCTTTATTTTCATTCTTCCAGTCCAATTTGTTTTAGAAGAAGATAAACATGAGTATCTGGGGAGTTACTGTTGATGTCTAGAGGGCTGTTCAGATTTGCTAAACTTCAAGCACTGGAATGTCCAGAGAGCCATCCATCATCAGTGCTCTGAGGGCGTGCTTACGGAGAGAGGGCCTGACTGCTGGGGGCGAGGCCTTCCGCTCTCCCAGGGATTGCATGGTGCTGTCAGTGTGTGTTAGAACTCAGCCTTCTGCCTCTGGTCCTCCTGCCTGCTGTCCCCTCCCCACTCATTGCCTTTTCATATTTTATTCAAATATACATGTAATGTGTATTAACACCATTATTCTTATATCTGCACTCTTGGGAACTAGAATTGGTATCCCAGGAGAAACCCTGTACCTTTCCTCTCTCCAGAGTTATTTTATAAATTCCTGCATTTACTTCTTTCCTAAAACTAATAAGGAGAGAAAAACAAAGAAAACACCAAAAAGCCCCTTACATTCCACCCATCACATTTCAGTCTGAACACCCCAGGCCACAGTAACCTTGCGTTCCTCTAACCTAGAACTTCTGTACGGACAGCTCTTCTACTTTACAGAAGCAGAAAGTCTGGCCTGTCCAACTGGATTGTAACCTTTCCCAGGACTTGGTCCCATCAGTCTAGCTACTCAGTGTTAGGTATCTAGGGGATTAGCTAACTCAAGCCCCCTTGCTGCTGCTTCTTATCCTTCTTGCTACCACATTGTGGTTAATTTCACAGATTTCAGAATCCTGATTAAGCCACATTTACCAAAGAGTAAGTATTTGCTAAAAGGTCACCCATGAGTGTGGCCCTTTCTTCTCCTTTTTTCCAGGTGGCAAGCTGATTCAAAAGGCAAGTTTGGCCACCTTACTCTCTTCATTTGTAAGAGCTGGCGTAGCTGCCTAATAATAAAATTGAGATTTGGGTTAGGTGAAGGAAGATTTTCCTTAGGCCTTAAGCCCAATTTACTATAGGGTTCTGCACTTGAGTTTCAGGCACAAGATGAGCCAAAAATAATAGTGTCCCCTTTGCTTCTGTCTCTATAAGATTTTTATGGAGAGATAATGTGCCTGATACAAGGCAGGATTTGGGCATTTTTAGACTATTTTGTAGAAATGAGCACATAAAGATTTAACTTTTAAAAAATTCCCATGATGTATTTATTTTATAACTGGAAGTTTGTACCTTTTGACCCCTTTCATGTCCCTATCCCCCCAACCATGCCGCTGGCAATCACCAATCTGCTCTTATTACCTATGAAGCTTTTTTTTTTTTTTTTTTTTTTTTTTTAGATTCTACATATAAGTGAGATCTATGGGATTTGTCTTTCTCTGTTGGACTTGTTTCACTTAGCATAATGCCCTCAAGGTTCCATCCATGTTGTCACAAATGGCAAGATCTCATTTTGTTTTTTTATTCCATTGTATGTACACACACACACACACACACACACACACACACTGCATTTTCTTTGTCCAGTCATCCATAGGTGAACACTTGGGTTGTTTCCATATCTTGGCTATCATATCTAACTTTTTAATGAGAATGCCAAAGGTATGGTAAATCTGATTCAGGGGAATACAGTAGAGAAAAATATTTGTAGTCACTGAAAGAATGAACACTGAGTAAAGTATTGCCAAGTTAAGTACAAACCCAGTTGATGTCCTGAAGAAAAAGTGTAATACGTGTGGTGATGAACACTGGGTGTTATAGGCAACTAATGAATTGTTGAATATTACATCAAAAACTAATGATGTACTATATGCTGGCTAACTGAACATATTAAAAAAAATTTAAAAAAAAGAAAGTGTAATATTTGGGGTTATCTTTTTCTTTTTTAAGTAGGCAGGAGTCATTTGCATCTTTAGCAGATTAAAATCTTGACTAGACAAACTTTATTGTTATTGGACAAGAACCATTTGCATCATTGTAAGTTCTCTACAAGTTAATATCCCTCCACCGAATTATAAAATATTCTAATCAGTAGTAAATAGTAAGTCAAACAAAGATACATACCTTAGAGAATTAAATAAATCCTGGCTATGTTTGTTAGACAAGTTCCACCATGACATTGAAAGAAAATATGGTCATCCATTTGCTTATTTCCAAGTTTTGGATTTTCTTTTCTTAATAACCCTAACTTATAATCACAAATAATCTCCAAAGATAATTCTTGATCACAACCCTCCCTCCCCCAGTGTCACTGTGCTTTGGACTGATTCATTTACAAAATCATAGCAAAATATTAATTAACATATATAAGCCATGTTGTAGTATGGTCAGCAAAATGGAGGCTAGAATGCTAAGCAACTACTACGGCCAGAAAATTAACTTCTCTCTACAGGTTTTACGAGGAATCAAAACTGCATTTTTAATAGGCTTTATTCAGAGATTTTCAAACATTTGTTTAAGCAAAATTTCAAGCAAATGCAGAAGTAAAGATATTACTCTAATGAATTCCCTGTACTTACACCTATTTCCTAACTTCAATAATTATCAACCTCTGGCTAATCTTATTTCTTCTGTAGTCAGCCCACTCTCTCCCAATGCTGGATTATTTTTTAAATTTCTTATATCTTTATTGAGGTATGAATCAGTACAATAAAATATGTTTAAATATATGTTTAAAATGTGTATTGGATCAATTTCAACATATGGTTGTCCCCATGCAATCATCACTAAAATCTTGATACAAAGCATTTTGCATCTAGAAATTTACATGAATTCAATCATAAAGTGTATACTCTCTCTCTCTCTTCCCCTCTCTCTCTCTCTCGGCTTCTTTCACATAATAATTTTGATGTCCAGCCATGTAGTTGTGTATATCAATGACTTAGTGTTCCACTGTATGAATATATCACAATTTATTTATCCATTCACCTGTTAATGGACATTTGGGTTGTTTCTAGTTTCTGTTAAAGATAAAGCTGTTTGTTGTGAGCATTCATGTGCAAGCTTTTATGTCTTGGATTCTCTTGTATAAATACCGAGCAGTAGAATGGCTAGATTGTATGGAAAGTAACTTCTAAATTTTTTAAAACTGCCAAATTGTTTTCTAAAGTGGCTGTACTATTCTATATCCCCACCAGCAGTGTGTGAGAATTCCAGTTGTTCTATATCTTGCCAAGACTTGGCAAGATTATTTTTATTTTAAAAAATTTAGTCACTCTAATTGATATGTACTTTGTATCTTACTGTAGTTTCAGATTGCATTTCCCTAGTGATTAGTGATGTTGAGCATCTTTTCATGTGCTTTATTCATATATCTTCTTTTCTGAAGTGTCTGTTCACATCTTTTGTCTACTTTTTAAATTGGGTTTTTTTCTTATTATTGAATTAGAAAAGTTCTTTAGATATTCTGGATCCAGTATTCTGGATCCAAGTCCTTTGTCTTATGTATGTGTCACAAAATTTTTCTCCCAGTTGACATTTTACCTTTTCCTTCTCTTAATGGTGTCTTTTGAAGAATGAAAGGTTTTAATTTTGAAAAAGCCCAATTTATCAATTTTGTTATGGTTTGAGTTCTTTGTGTTCTAAGAAACTTTTGCTTATCCCAAGGTCTTATAAATATTGAAATAATATTTATGTTTTTCATTGTTGTTAATCTCCACGTTTATTCTGTTGTGGTCAGAGAACATGCTCTGTCAGATTTCAATCTTTTTTTAATTTATTGAGAACTATTTTATGGTTCTGTGCTCTATCTTGGTGAATGTATCATGTACATGTACACTTGAAAATAATATATATTCTGCATTTGCTGATTCTGTTAACATAAATTATGTCATGGTGGTTCTTGGTGTTTTTCAGATCACTTATGTTTTTATTGAGTTTGTATCTAGCTGTTTTATCAATTGCTGAGATGGGGATGGGTGTTAACATCTCAAAATTTGATTGTAGAATTCTATATTTCTCCCTTTAATTCTGCAATTTTAGGTTTACATATGTTTATGATTTTTGTATCTTCCTTTATTATTTTTATTATCTCTGATAATACTCTTTGCTTCAAAGTCTCACTTATCTGATATTACTACATGTACTTTAGCCTTGTTATTCTGACTTTTGGCTTGGTATATATGTTTAACATTCATTTAGTTTTCACTTCTTTCTTTCTTTGTATATAAACTGCCTGGGGTTAATAATAATTTATCAGGATTATCTTGGTTAGAGCAAGGGAATGTATATTTAAAAAAATTTTCCTAACGTAATTTTGATGGTTCTCTCCCTAAATCCTGAAGTTAGAGCGTGGAAGTTTTTATTTTGTTTCATTTGATTGCTTATAGCAAAAGTGAGAAAACACAGGATTATTTCCCAAGGGCAGTTATGGACTTTCTTTTTATTACAAGAGAAATAGCAAATCATCTGGCTCAAATAGTACATTGATGTGGCAGAACACAGTGCATTCAGTCAGTTTCTTGAGGTTCTTTCTTGTTTATGAGTTTCAGAGTTTATTAGAATAGCTACCTCTCAATGCATTTCTGCTAAGCAAACACATAAGAAGCCACAGATAGATGGTTTCTTGATTTTTCTTGAATAAAGGTGTAGGATACCATGCTGAGCAAAGGGTGAGGTTGAGGTCAACATTATTTGGATTAATTGCAAATAGTATAAATGTTTAAGTTTGGGGGAATTGATAAATTAACTGGTTTATTATTAATAATGAACCGAGGCCTATGTTCTAGAGACAGAGTAGCCCTGGCATTTTGGACTAGTCTCTTGTCTTCTCAATCCCCTAGGTTCCTCATCTGGAAAAAGAATGGGTTGTGCTAAAGCATCGCTTTCAAATGGTGTTATACGAGGACTCTCCTTTGAATGAAATACAAAGAGAGAGCTGCATAGGTCAGCACAGGGGGATCTGCTTTGGTTGAAGAAGGCTCAGTGCTGCTTTCTGGGCTCTCCTTATTTTTTTGTTTTGTTTTGTTGTTGTTGCTGTTGTTTGAGGCTTGGGTTGATTTATTCATTTCTTTACCTATTCCACACTGATTGTGCTTGGCTGGTCACTAAAGGTATAAATGTGAGTCAGACCCAGACCTGTCTTGAGGATTTCAAAGTGTAGCAGAAGAAACAGACATGTAAATGAATCATGGTAGCACAGTGACAGATCCTATAACAGGGAGGCACCAAAGGGCCTGAGGTAGGCTCCTTCTTGTTTTTAATTTAGCTCCTAAGGAATCCTCATAAAAAGGGCTTTCCTCATCCCATTCTGATGTTAATGGTTTGTGGACTACCATTTTGAGAACATTGTTCTGAGTTCCCTTCAACCTCCAAAATTCAAGGAATCTTTTGTTTCTGAGTTGGGTAATATCGTAAGTTTAGGGTCGGTGGAAATTCCACCATCTATTTCTGTTTACTAATTGGCAAATAAACATTCTTGAGAAGGAGGTGTCTCCACTTCTATCTGATTCTGATTCCTTAATCTGTGTGCTGCCTCCTCCAATATTTACTTCATCAGTTATCTCCTTTCTTTCCTGTGTCTGGATTTTCATTTTTTTTTTTTTTTCACATGCTCAAGTGTCTTTCACACCACTTTTTTCTCTCTCTGTCCCTCAGCCCCAACTCCCACCCTCCAAAGCAAGCAAGCAAACAAGCAAACAAACTAAGAAAACCCTTCTCCACTGACACTTCGTCCCCTTTTAGTTACCACCCTAAAGAAAAAAAATCTGTTTTCTGTCTCTATTTCTTTACTTGTTCATATCTGGATCCATGTAATTTGACTTTGACTATCACCCTTATTTTGAAAGTTTTTTCACTAAGTTTTAAATTTTAATTTAAATTTTAAATCTAGTGAACATTTTCTGGTTTTCTTTTACCTAACACTATACGTTGGTCAACACTTCCTCCTCATATTTTTTAACCATAAATCTACTGTTTTGTGATTTAATTTCTGGTTTCTTTTGTGGGCTCTTTTTCCTCTGTCTCCTTTTGGCATGTGCTGTTTCCCTTTGTCCTTGACATCTTTTCTTTTCAAGAACTCATTTTCTTTGAACAATTTCATCCATGCCCAAGGCTCTATCTGCCACAAATCTTTTGAAAATTCTTAAAAATCTGGTTCTGCATGGAGCACTGGGTGTTATGCACAGACAATGAATCATGGAACACTATATCTAAAACTAATGATGTAATGTATGGGGATTAACATAACAATAAAAAAATTTAAAAAAAAAAAGAAAATTCTTAAAAATCTGTACCTCTACTCAAACCTCTCTTTAGATTTCAAGACTCATTATCCCATATGGGTGTCCCCAAAGGCACCTCAAACTCAAAATTTTCATAATAGAATTCACCTTCTCCTTGCACATACTGTGCCAGTTCTCAATTTATTGCTTCTCAGCTCCAAATCCACTCTTCATTGCCTTCTCTGTGATAATAAAGCTGGACCCTGTAAACATTTCTCTTTTGCCAGCTATCTTGACAGAGTGTTGAAGTATACTTCAGGTAGAAGGAATTTCTCTTTCATAGCTCCTTCCCCTTGATAGGCTCCAGCAAGACTTCCCCATGGGCAGCTTTCCTCAGCACCCCAGGAGGAGCTTTCCAGTGAATTTAGCAGTGTAGCCTCTCCCCATAGATAGCTTCCTCCACCACCTCAGAGATTGAAGTCCTAGTGTGTGCTGCTGGGTGTGACATTTCAGCAAAATACTTGGTAATTGCTGGGCTGGGCCATGGCTGCTCATCAGTTTCTGGAATTTGACCTTGGTGGATCACAGGGGCCTCTTTCAAACTTATTGCTTCCTCAGATGTTTCACCTGAACAAAAAAGACGTAGTGACTGCTCCCAAATCGGCCATTTTTGTAGCTTATAAGTTCTGTTTTCCTTTTTGTAGGTTACCCCGTTTTAGTTAATGATTCTGTGTAGTAAACTTTCTCTATTCAAATTACTGCATGAATTCTGTCTCTTCATTAAACCCAGACTCATACACACAGATCCCTCTGGCATTCCTCATCATGGAGCCATCACTACTGGCACTCCTTCTCATTTCTAATATCTATCAATCAACAGATCCCATTTATTCATTCTATTAAATACTAGGCCTCTTCTCCACTGTATTCCGACTCTTTCAGTCCTTGTTTAGATGCTTGGACTCTCACATAATCTTCTCCTTGATATCCCTGCATCTTCTGTCAACCCACTTCAGTCAATCACTATGTCATTAAAATTAGCTTTTCTAAAACATACATCTGATATCCACTTTCTCTCTCTCTGCTCCTTTTTATGATATGAAATTCCTTTGTGAGCACATTCCTACTAGTCTGTTTGGACTCCTATTCTGTCTCTCCTCCAACACACCCTTTTCCTCCAATCATGTTTATAATTCTTACACTTATGGTTTCAACCTCTGTGCCTCGAATATTCTTGTTCTCTCTGAAATTCCCTGAGTGCCTGGAAAGCACCTACTACTGTGAGCCTTCCTTAATTTTTCTAAACAGACATGGGCAGTTCTTTGTCTAGGAAATCCTTTGTAAAATCCTCCAATAATGTAATTATTTTGGGATATTGTAATTTTTCCTGGGTCTGTCTCTTCATTCAGTTTTGAGTATCTTAAGGAGAAAGACTTCTGGTTTTTCCCTGTGTTTGTGCCCTAACAGTGCCTGGGGCCTTGTAAACCTTTAATAAATATTTGCTGACACCAAAGGAGTAATAGTGGCATTTTTATAAAGGGAATTTCAAGATCCTAATTAAAGTTTCTTAACTTTTCTTATTGTAGACTGTTTTGACCCAAAGTTCTTTAGGGACTAAGTGAGAAGAAAAGCAATGGTATCTTTGAAAAATAGTATTTATTACTTTTCATCTTACTTTCTGTACTTAGAGAATACAAAAGAGATAGAAAGGCAAGAAAAAAGGGTATATAATGTCTCCTTTACTGTTTGGCTTACTTCTGCAGATTAAAGAAGGGACATCCCTCAAATAATAGTAAAATTCCAGCTCTTTGGGTTCATAACTCTAGTTAAGGGATAACATTTTTAAAAATCTTACCATGTGTCACACACTATGCTTAGGCCTATCCATGCATTGTCTCTCTCACCACCATTCTCAAAGGCAGGCAGTTTTAGCCTTTCCATTTTACAGATGAGGAAAGTAAGGTGATGCAAAGTTTAATGACTAAGGTATACCTAAGGTATATTCCTTGCAATCGAAGATATCTATGAAGTTCCTTCACTTTGGAAAGACTTGTTCAGAGTTTTGTGTGTGAATTGGGGTGTAGTTGTGATCACAGTCATTAACCAGAAGACTGGATCATTAGCTCCAACTTTGGGGCTGTCCCCCTGGGATGGCAGTCCTGTCTTCCTTATTTATCCATGGAGCCCTTCATCATCATTTTCTCCCGATTTCCTTGTCTGACAGATAATGCTTACCTAGTATAATTCATAAGTTTACTTTTATACCCTTGAACTTTATTTTACCCCCCAAAGTATATTTAACATTTATAGTTAACAATCTTTTCTGTCATTATCTTGAGCAATATATAGGGATTAATTTATGTATATATGAGTGCTTGCATAACATTTTAAAAATATATTTTTTCTAATTTAAAATTATATAAATATATTTATACCTTAAAAATTCTGTTCACCTAATTAATATGCTCAAATTCTGTCCTCAGTACTTTCCAAAAAGAGGTTGAGTAACTCAGTGTATTGTGGACAGAAAAAAGCCTAAAGTCCCCAAGTATAAAGTCGATCCTGAATCTCCAAAGTATTACTGCATTACAGCTAATTCTGACTAATAGAATGCTCATTTAGTATTTCTCTTATGTTAATCTTATAAATTATGCCTATGATGAGATATACCTATTTTCTCCAGGGAATATTTTTTGTTAGATAAAAATTATTCACTTTAATTTTATGAGGACCTTTGGGTATGCATCTAAATTGTTATGCAAGATTTACCTATGACTGGTAAGCTCAGTTGTTTAGAGCTCTGATAATGAAGTCTTGAGTCCATATCTACATGAACTGATTTATTTTTCTTGATAGCATCATAACACAGTGGTGAAGAGTGTGTGCTCTGAAGCTAGCCTGCCTGTTTTGAATCCTGGCTCTGATACTTACCACATCATAAATGACCTTAGGTAACACAGGTAACTTTTTTGTGCTTTAGATTTCCTCTTTAAAATGGAGATAATATCACTCATAGAGTTGAAATGAGGATTAAATGAGTGTCAGTATTTTTTGTTGTTATTGCAATTATTCAGTAACAGAAACTGTATTTTTCAACAACATATTTAATACTGTTGCTACTTATCTTTACATAATTGATGATGATGGTGATGATAATGGTCGGATGGAATGCAAGCAGTCATTGCTTTATGCTCAAACTCACTTCTATTATCTTAGCAGTGGCACATAAAGCCCTGTACTGACAGTGATGGGAAACAAGTGAGAGAGAGTGCATAAATTAATATGAACTGATCACTATCACTGGAAAACCAACTCAAAGAGCACAAAGGGACAAACATGGGTACAGGTTTTGAATACAAAGGACTTTTTTTTTTCTCAGAAAAAATTGATCAGATAGCCTACTGATTTCTCTCTGGCCCCAAGTCTTTGGTAGTATACTTCTTTTAATGTTTTCTGTTTTCTAATTTAGAGGGTACTTGTTAGTGCATTATACATTTTATCATTAAGAGCTTTTCTCTCAGCAAAAGCTTTCACATTATTAGAAACACTTCTGGGCAGTTAAGAAAGAAGGCTGCCTGAGTTCAGCTATTTGACAGGGGCTTTATTAATTTTTTTTGAAAAGTTAGCTAGAGCTATAATCATTTAATTACTTGACATTTGTCAAAAAATTGCTGATTAGCCTCCTAGCAATTCCAGATACTTTAATGACTGACAGCAAAGCAAGCAGAAAACCAGCACAACATCTGTCTACATGAGAATTACTTATTGAGATAGGCCTTTTTAACCAGCTTTTCCATAGACCATTCTAGCACTAGGGCAGAAAATGCCTATAAGAAAAGCTATGGGAGAAAAAAAAAGCAGCGATAAGGACAACTGTACTTGAGAAATTTCTTATAGTATGAAGAGAGTAGGAGGTCTTTGCCCTATAATGTATTTAGTGCATGGATTTGGTTAAAATGTGATATTTAGTACTTATTAATTTCTACAACTTTAAAATATTTGACATTCTAGAACTTTCTTCTTTGTGTATTTTCAGTCATCTCCAAATGGTGGGGCTCTTGAAGATGGAAGGACTCATGTGGCTTAAATATGTTACATTTCCAGATGGGAATGTGGGAGGATTACAGAGAACATGAGGGGTCCTGATTCCTCATAAGACACACTTGTCAATGAATGGCAAATGCAAAGCAGATTTTGTAAAAGGTATTACCATTTTCCATCATCCACCTAGTAAATAGGTCTCCCCTGGGTGAACAATCATTCCTTTTAGTAAACTGATAAAAAGACGAATAGAAAAATCCTCCTTTCTAACATCTGCTTAGTTTATTTTTCTGAGTAAGAAATGTGTCTGTTATATGACGCGTGTGTAGGACTGGGTCTCAAAATTTCATGTGAATGAGAATGATTCAGGAAGCTTGTTAAAAATTCAGAGTTGTAGATTCCATCTTCAGAAACTGACTCAGTAACTTTGGTCTAGACTCTACAGACAATTCTGATGGAGATCAGTAGACCACACTTAGAGCAAAAACAAAAAATAAAAAGAACAACAAAAAACTGGTTTATGGGCTATAGAAAGGGAAACTGAATAATTCAAATGAAAAAGAAAAGTGGTCATCTGCCTGTGCTGTAGAAACAATGCTGGGTTCTAAGGATGCCAAGATTAATAAAATGACTTCACAGAAGGGGTAAGGTTTGAACTGTGGTCACTTTTGGTAGTGCGGAAAATAAGGAGCCAGCCAGTTTCCCATAGAGTTATTTAGTAAAACCAAAATAACTCTATGGGCTCTTTCATTTGGTATTAAGCAGTGCTCTCCAGCAATTTCTTACCTCTTCTTGATCGAGGTTGTGATTAATTTTAAAATTGTAGGCATTTTATATGTGTAACAGCATCCATGTTGAACCTGAACCCAATTACTGTAGGTTGACTAATAAATTTACTTGATTTTGTTATACATATTTTGAGTTAATGCCTTGTTGTGCAAATTTATGCAAAAATAAAACTAATATTTTAAGCCAAGAACACTATTCTTTAAAAAAGAGTTAAAAGAGTAAATGAAATCAAGTTCAAGAAAATGAACATCAGGGAAACATATGAATGCCACATCTGCTCTCCTTCTGAGGAAGCTGCTCACAGGACTCTAGAGCTATTGCAGGAGCTCTCGGTATGGAAACACAACCTGAAAAATTCAAAGGAGTTCTTCATGCCGTCGTCAGAGTTCAACAAGCATGCAGAGTCAAGGAATGGGTTTTTTTTGTTGTTGACTGAGGACCAATATCTTGATGTTTTAAACTTACTTCAAAAATTAAAGACAGGAAAAAAAGAGAATTTATAAGTGAGATTTTATAGCCTGGTGAACAACTTTCCAGAAAAGTTCATAGTTTTATTCCTGTCTTTTGGGAAAAAAGGTCTGAGAAGGAATGTTCTCCATTTTTTCTGTCATTTATCCTAATGATAATAATCCCAAATCCTGATATTATGTATTTATATTTTTTATTTGAGAAAAGAGTCCTTTTGTGTCTTAGTCTCTTCATTTCAAGAAATGTATATTTCCAATTGAATTTCATTCTTCTTAAACCAATTAAGATATACATCAGCGTGACTCAAAGACAGCCCTCAGCAGATGAACTTATTCCCCAGTATAATATGAGTCAGAGAGAGCACCATTTACATATGGTACATGTGTCTACTTATCAGTCAATCAGTAATAACTTATTGGGTATTTATTATAGCCTCAATTCTATGACTGACACAAAGGATGTAAGTATTTGTTTCCCAATTATTCTATATTTGGTTGAGCAGAAATCTCATGAGACGTAAAAAGTAACAGTTCACACAAAAAATTGCCAAATACCAGATGAATGATGCAGATGATAAGAAACCACGCTTGCTGAGAAGGCTGAGGAAGCTCTGGAAATATCTGTGAACACACAGTAGAGCAGCAGGAAGCTTGACCCTCACCTCGAGGGACAAATTAGGACTATATATGTGGAAAGAAGTTTGTGGGGAAGGCAAGAGATGGACGAAGACATTCTAGAAGGATGATAAAATATGAGAATGAAACTGAAAATTTTTAAGTGGAGTACACAAATCAGAGATGAAAACATGGAGTTGGAGAGAATTAAATAGGGGCAGACCAAAGATAACTTTGAATGCTTGACTAGTGAGTTTGGAATTTATCTATAATATAAAGATGCTAAAGATTTTTGAATAGTGGAGTGATAGGAGTATACTTGTGTTTCAGGAACATTAATCTAGAATCCACATACAGGTTGCATTTGATCATGGCCTTTGGAATTTGTTGCTTCTCCACTTTGTTTCCATAGCTCTGTAAATATACATCTTTCACGAGACAGCATAAAGCAGTTACTCTAACCTGTTCAGTAAATATTTACTGAGTGCTGTGTTCTGGACATTTTTCTTGGTACTATAATCACAGTCGTGAAAAAGATAGTCCCTGCCCTCATTAAGCTTACATTCTAATGGTGGGGGGACAGACTAGAATAAAATAAAATCATCATACAAGATATAGCACAACTTCAGTAATGTTAAGTGTTATGGAGAAAACAGAAAATTTTGAACTAAAGGGTGACAGGGTTGGAAGGACACTATTTAGATGGGGGCAGTCAGGAAAGGGCTCTCTGAGGATGTGGTTTCTGAGTGCATACCTGAACGGTGAGGAGAAGGCGGGAGCCATCAGACAAATTGGGGGTCAACTATTCCAGTTTTTTAATTTTATTCTGTGTGTGATAGGAAGCAATTGTAGAGCTTTGTTCTGTTTATTTGTATTTATTTATTTATTTAGCAGAGTGACATATGCCGATTTACATTTTAAGAAAATCACCCTGACAGCATTTGTAGAGGAGAAATTGTGGATGTGTGTGTGGGGGGGGGGTGCGGGGGGACAAGAATAGAAGCAAGGAGAACAGTTTGTATGCTATTATAAAAGTGCATTGAAAGATGGTGGGGAGTGGTCAAATAGGAATTCTTCTTTTTTTTTTTTTAAACATAAGGCCTTTAAGACTAGCTGATGGTATAATTGGAAAGACCTGTGATTTTATCAAAGTGGGATCCTTTTGAGAAGAAAAGGGAGCACTTTTAATAATTATGCCAGGACAGGTACAATCTGGGACTATCTTAGGCAAACTAGTACTATGGTATGAGAAAAAAAAAAGGAGAGGAACCAAGAATGATATATAGGTAAATAGTAGCAGGGCCGCATCTAGGGTATGTAGGGCCCTGGACAAATATTTTTGTAGTGTCCTTGTCTATAGCAACAGCTTAGTTGAAAAATTTATTATAATTCATGGGTCTATAAAAGTTATAATGACTTACTGATGAGGATTTAGGGTAATGAGTAGAGAAGAGGTAGTTATTTCTTTGTTTATTGTCCAGTAATGCATAGATTCTTCTACGGTGTTTAGGTACCATTTCTTCTTGTTCAGGTTCGGGAACCATCACTTTATTTTCTTTATTGTCAAATATGCCATCTTGGTTAATTTTCTGCCTCCTACTGTATTAAATTCCTTGGGCTGCTATAACAAATTACCACAAACTGGGGAGTTTAATGCAACAGACATCTATCTCTCACAGCTCTAGAGGCTAGAAGCCTGAAATCAAGGTGTTGACAGGGCCGTGTTCCTCTGAAGGCTGTAGAGAAGACTCTTTTCTTCCCAGCTTCTTGTGGCTCTTCCTAGCTTTTGGTGGCTCCTAGAAGTCCTTAAGTGTTCCTTGGCTTGTAGTAAATGCATCACTTCAATCTCTACTTCCGTGTGTATGTGGTATTTTGTTGTTGTTCTTGTTGTTGTTATTGTTTTTGTTTTTGTTTTTGGTGTATCTCCGTTTGTCCTCTCCTCTTCTTAAAACGGTATCAGTCCCTGGATGTAGGGCTGACCCAATTCAGTGTGACCATAACTTGACTTAACTAATTCATCTCCAAAGACCCTATTTCCAAATAAGGTCACATTCTGAGGTTCTGGGTGGATGGGACTTTTTGAGGTACGTTGTTCAGCCTACTACATTTACCATGAGAAAAAGGTAGCAATACTGTTATTGCTCAAAATGCCATGGGTGTTAGGATCCTGCCTGGAGTAAAATAGAATATGTCTTCTTGCCTTTGCCTGCAGTTCCCCTCATACCATTTATTTAGTGCTGGTTACATCATTGCTTATGTTTCTGCATCGTCCTCTGTGAATACTGGGTTCCAACGACTCTATTAAAGTTGTTACTGTGCTTTGCTGATGATAACCACAAATACAAGTCTTATCCAGAGTGTGTAGTAAAATGTCAACAGTCCTTCATTTTCTAGTCATATTAAATTTATTTTTCAGGATTTTATAGTGTAAATGCAAAATACATTGTCTTCCAACTATATCTTCTCTTGAAAAGTTGTAGTCATTGTATTCCTGGAATGTGATCTCTCTTTCTCTCTCCTGCTCTCATTAAAGATTTTATTTGCTTCCACCTTTATTGAGATATGATTGACAAATAAAAATTGTATATATTTAAGATGTATACCTGATGTTTTGATATATATCAGACTCATAATAACAGAGAGTAGAATGGTGGTTACCAGGGGCTAGGGTGTGGGGAAGTTGAGGAAATGTGGGTCAAAGGGCACAAACTTTCAGTTATAAGATGAATAATTTCTGGAGACCTAATGTACCACATGGTGATTATATTTAACAGTACTGTATTGTATACTTGCAATTTGCTAAGAGAGTAGATCTCAAGTGTTTCCACTGCAAAATTCGATCTCTTTTAGCATTGACCACATCACTGCCTTCCATGTGCTACCAGAATTGGGGAGGAGAGGCAAGGAGCCTCTAATGCAGTAAGAAGAGTTATTCTCTTCACACAAGGAGCATCTGGCCCTCATGCATTATAGCTTAGGGTTGACCTGGGAGAGCATGGCATTACCACATTGACTAGAGGTGTGGACATCCATTAGAAAGGCCTGTTTAAGTGTTGCGGAGCAAAGGTCTTGAAATCCCCAGAGGACATACATGCAGATACCACCAGAGGAATGTTGAGCCTATAGAAGGGGTGGGGTGCCCGCCCTGGGTGCCAGCAGTGGATGAGTGTAAGAACAGGGTTAAGAATGTTTGCTATTGCTGCCCTCCCTTCCACTCCCCAGTGTTACTGAGCAGAGGCAGCATCATAGTAGAGGACATGACAAGCAAAACCCTGCACGTGGGTGCTCACACAGCCTCAAGCCCAAGAAATTTTTGAATCTTGAGGTTTGGGGAGAGACTGTGGAATGGTAGGCAGCCTCTGAGCTGGCCATCATTGATCCTCACCTTCTGATGCTCACACTCAAGTAATCACCACCCCTGGAATTGGGCTGGATTCACTGACCCGCTGTAATGAGTAGAATGTGGCAGAAGTAATGGGATGTGACTTCTGAGGTTGGATCATACAAAGACTGTAGCTTCAGTCTTGTTTGATTTTTTTTTTTTCAAAATGGAGATGGTTGGAGACCTTTACAAGAGCAGCTTCAGTAGAATGATGGAGATGAAAGACTGCTTAAAGTGGGTCAGAGGATGAGAGGTAAGGAAGTGGATAGCACACAGATAAATAATACATTCAAGGGGTTTTACCATAATAAGAAATACAGAGGATAGAAATATTGTCTTATATATAAGATAATATAGCAGCTAGAGCAGGGCATGGGATTAAAGGAGAGTGGTTTAAAGACAGGACATATAGCATTGTTTAAGCTCAGATGGGAAGGAAATACAAAGGAAAAATTGATAAGAGGAGGGGGTGGAAGAGGATGGTTTCCACAAGCTGGTCTAGGCAGAAGAGGATGCATCCAGAGTACAAGTGGAAGGGCTGGCTTTGGAGAGGAGAAGTTATTGTTTATCCATTTTTATGAGAGAGCAGACAGATTATAGACAGAGATGTATGTAAGCTGGTATAAATGGGACGTGGGAAAGGGCGTCGTCATTCCCTTTTGACTCATATTATTTTATCACCGAAAAAGGGAGGTAGGTAAGGAGGCAGTGATTGATGTTTGGAAAGAAGGAAGGTGTGAAATAGGTTTTGAGGAGAAGAGCAAGGTAATCTGGAAAAAGCTAAATGTGTCACTGGGAGGCAACTCTGCTTGGTTATAATTGTTAAAATTGTGTGTGTTTGGGTTATTTTCCTCCAGCTAAGATTCAGCTGCTGTGATGAGCCATGGAGTAGGTGTAAGATTGGGGTGAACCAGGGATTGGGTTTTTTTTTTTTTTTTTAAAGATTTTATTTATTTATTTGACAGAGAGAGACATAGCGAGAGAGGGAACACAAGCAGGGGGAGTAGGAGAGGGAGAAGCAGGCTTCCCCGCGGAGCAGGGAGCCCGATATGGGGCTCGATCCCAGGGTCCTGGGATCACGACCTGAGCCGAAGGCAGACGCTTAACGACTGAGCCACCCAGGCGCCCCCAGGGATTGGGTTTTGCTGTGGAAACATGGCACAAGAAGAAAGGGGCAAAGCATTGGAGAGTATTTGTGTGTGTGTGTGTTTTAATATTTTATTTATTTATTAGAGTGAGAGAGAAAAAGAGAGCGGGGGGGGGGGGAGCAGAGGCAGAGGGAGAGAGAGAATCTCAAGTGGACTCCAAGCTGAGCATGGAGCCTAATGAGGGACTCAATCTCATGACCGTGAGATCATGACCTGAGGCAAAATCAAGAGTCTGACACTTAACGGGCTGAGCTACCCAGGTGCCTGGGAGGGTATTTGTAACCAGTGATTATAATGATGGCTCATGGTATCTAAGCTGGGAAAGTAAGGAGAGAAGGGAGAGTAGGAATGGAGTGATGGACAGAAGAGAAATAGTAGGATCACCATTTGGAGGTCCCCAAAGGGTTTGCACACCTCTAACTTCACCCGCCTTTCTCCCCACAACACGTCCTATCACGTGGTCACAGACTTGCAGCACTCTTGTCCTACGAAACGATCTGCTGTACTCCCAGGTGGATCAGGCTATCAGGCACATGCTGCAGTGTGCTCGCATATGCTTTTCTCTCAGTGTAGAACACCTTACTCCACTTTTAATCTGACTATTGCTTCTTGCCTTCTAACTATCACTTCCTCCATGGCATACCTCTAGCAGTTATCACACCGCCCTGTAATTATCTTTTATTTGCTTTGTTTCCCTAATTAAAACATGAATCTTGTGAAAGCAGAGACCATATATCATTCAAGTGTGTATCTCTGGCACAGGGCGCGGTCACAATAAATAAATGACCTATGTTCTTGCATTTCTAGCAGAAGTGAGTGTTTGGAGGACTGTTGTAAAGACATCAGATGAGTCTTTTCTCACAGTACATTTCATTTCCCTTCTCATCCCCTTCTGATTTTAATATTCTTGTGAATTCAAGAGTTATGTGCTATTTCTTTGAGAGTAAAAATGTTTAATAGTACTTTCACGTACTTTCCTTAATTATTTTCTTTCTTTTCATATCAGCCATTATCATTTATAAGTGGTAACAAACTAGGAATGAGAGTAGGATCCTTTGGCTAGATCCACACTCTCCTTTGTTGTATGTGGAAAAGAAAGAAACTTCTCGATGACCCCTGCTTTATTCTTTGTGGACAAGTAGGTGAGTCCGTTTGAACCGTGCGCAAGCACTACCAGGTTACAGGCTAAACTTCATGAGAAGCTTGTTGACTTCACTCTATTATTTTATATTAATCATCCAAAATTCCATCCACATTTGTTCATAATGGTGAGGGAATGTGAATGGATAACTCTAACTCTACCAGCTCTTCCAGTAGAATCCTGCATTGACCATGCTCTGGTAACTTGGGTTTCTTTGTGAAGGGCAACAATTTGCATTATTGGGTTAACAGTTTAACAGCCTATTAAAGACAGGGAAAGAGAATCTCCTAACTATCCTGTACATATGTTTGCAAATGTTGCAGACACGAAGTGAAAACAATCCTCAGAGTATCTTCTTTACCAATTTTGGGTTATTGAACACAAAGTAGTTGCATAGATAACATGAAAGAGCAATCTGGTTAATTAAGACTTAATTAAGACTAGTCTTTAAAGACGGAAATAGTAAACTGAGCCAGAGAGATTACCAGCTGAACATTTTGTGAGACAAAGAGGAAGAAACAGATAAATAATTAAATGTAACATTTAATGCTTAAATATTATGTGCTAGAATAAAAACATTCTTCCATGTGATAGACATGTACATCATTCTTTACAGTGATAGAGCAGAGATCTTCCTTCTCCTCCTCGCCTTTCTCCTCCCCCTTCTCTTTCCCCTACTTCTCTTCCTCCTCCTCCTCCTTCTTATTATTCCTATTATTATTGAAATAAACCATATGTGAGATCTTTCTTGAAATGCGAATGAATGAATTAAAATTTTTTTCCTAATTAATTTATACCCTCTAATATGTCAAGAAAAACCTTGGCCACTCTGGGAATTCTTAAAAATTTAGGAAGTGGCTATATTTATAGAGATATAATTTACAATAAAAATTTATTAAAATAGGCAATATTTTGATGAAAGAGAATTTTTTTTAATTACTACTTACATTAAGATGTCCTTAAGTGTATCCAATTTTTAAAAAGTATTTATTTATTTATTTGAGAGAAAGCACAAGCAAGGGGAGGGGCGGGGGGGAGCCCCACATGCGGCTTGATCCTAAGACCCTGAGATCACAACCTGAGCCGAAGGCAGACCCTTAACCAAATGAGCCACCCAGGTGCCCTGTGCGTATCCAATTTTTAATTTTGGGGTTGGTATACTTAAATTTCTCTAACAAGGCACAGTTATGACATTTCAAGCATGAAATGGTTAAAAACATTGACGGTTAGAATTGAAGTATATTTTATTTTCTAGAATTCTCACGAGTAGTTCAGAAATGCTATCACAGCACATTAAATGTTATGCTGATTATTTATCACACGGTTAATTATGCCTAATGCAAAGTGAGGGTTTACTGCAACTGATTATAATTGGCTATATTTGGCTGCAGTTAGAATTTGTAATGGTGCAAGGTTTATATTTTAGCTTGGCGTGAGAAAGGGAAAATCTTTGGTAATGAATTTATAGCAATAAATAGGTTATAGATTTACTGCTAAAAGCATCACAGTTAAACAATTCTATATATATCTCTCAAGGCTAAATGCATACACATATTTATCTGCAAAACAGAACTAAAACATTAAATTGCTGATGCAGATTAGTTTTCTTTTGCTGGTTGATTTTTGTATCACTCTTTTGAAGGTTCTTTGAGATCACTGAATTGAGAGGTGTGACTAGAAGTCTTTATGTATATTAAAAATTACAGGACCAATTGAAGTTCTTAGCAGACTATTATCAAACTTAGTTACATATTATTAGTGTGGGCATCTAGGCAAGTGAAAGTCTAGGTAAGCCTATTAGATGGGAAGAGTTGCAGAATAATGGATCTTAAATTTCCTTGCATGGCACAATAAATACTTTCCATAAGGATGTTGGCATACCCTTGTCCTTCAGCTTTTCTGTGGTCAATAATAGTAAAGTTTTTTAAAAATTAATTTGCTCAGGTTGGCAATTGTGTATATCCCTTAATACTACTATACTTTAATCCTTTTGTAGACAGGGAGCAAATTCACCTCAAAATTCACATCATGAAGTGCGTTTGGAATTTTAATTTTTGATGCATAATTTAAAGGAGATTTAATATTTTTATTTCATATATTTAAGTGCTTAGATTTTGTCACAACATTTTGCCCTTTACCCTGTCCTGTTTAGTATTTTGATTTTTGACTTGGATAATGGAAAGGATAGCTGAGAGCTAGAAAAAATGGCTAATATTTCAAATGGCAAAATAAGAATTCAAAAATCTTATTAGGTGGGAATTAATACTTTGCAATGTAACAAGAATAAATTTAAAGTCCAGCAGTTAGTCTAAAGTTAAAAGGAATATAATGGAGAGTCTTAACTTTACAGAAAAATATGCAAAATACCTTTGGGTTTTAGTGAACCACAAGTTTTAGAATAGCCAAGTGGTGCTAACAAGTTAAAACTAAGAGGACTGAATTTAGGTCAAGAATGGTTTTATGAGACCGTTGGCTTCCTGGTGTTTAGATCTTGTCTGCTGGCCTGTGCTAGGACCTGAGTGCCACAGGGGCATTCCTGATCTGGAGTCTATCAGGGTGAGATGGGGAGAGAAGACATAGGAGGGCTACCAGGGTGGCTGAAGTAGGCCAGGGCAGCTGAGGGAGGGATTGGTAAGAGAGAGTTGGGGTCACTGCACATGCTCAGCCTAAAGAGTAATAGACTTAATGAAGACTCAGCTGTGTACAAACACTGTGTACAAACAGTTGAGGCTATTATTTAGGAATGGAAATGAATTTATTTTTCACTGTTCTGGAGAACTTAGAAGTGGAAGTAATGGAAACATTCATATTATTTCAGTAAAAGAAACTTTCCCCAAATAAGAACAACATTGGGACAGTCTATCTCACAGTTATTGAGTTCCTTGACATTTGAAGTATACAAGTTGGAGCTAAATCTTTGAGGAACCATAGGTGGGGGGAGCTTGGCTCTTATGACTTCCCAAGACCCTAACTTTCTTATGATTCATTAAATTCTCTGGGCATTTTGGAAGGCATATTTTGTTATTGTGTTCAACTGCACATAACAGTATTCTGAAGTTAATCAGTATTCCATTTGGCAAAAGAGAAACAGAATTGTGAACTACTCAAGGCCAAAAAGTACATAACAAATGTTGGAGATTTTTATCTTGAGATTCCTCCATTTAGTCCCATGTACAATGCATATTTCTGCTGGTGATTACTCTCACTTGCAACATTGTAATTTATAGAATTGGGTAGAAATTATGAAATAGAAAGAAAGAAAGAGAACTCAAAAATGTTAGGATCACATGAATTTTAATGATTTATTAGCATATGCACAAAGCTTGAATGTTAAATATGGCAAGCAAGTTGATTGACTTGAGGCAAACTTCCAAAGGGGGAAAACTGTTACTTTCTCTCTCTCCTTCAGTTAATATCTGTTATATAGTAGAGACTCCAGAGAAGAAATGAGAGGGGCTGAGTGGGCACCATCCACATGGAGGAAGTAAGCTACCTGGGAATCAAGAACAGAGGATGGAAGGCTGGCTCTGACATAGTGAGCATGAACACTGATTTTGGTCCTTTTGAGAAATAGAAAGTGGGGTGATTTTCTCTGGTCCCTGCAGTTGTTGTTGGTGGTAAGGTATTGGAGCTGGGAAGAATCCCCCTTGGAGCCTAAGGATGTGGAAGAAGAGAAAGCAGTGAAAACCCTACATCCGAGAGGATGTCAGGGAAGGATCATCTGAAGGGGGAAGGATCAAGGCTTTGGTGGCAAACATGGGGGCAGCTCAGGAAGTGGCAGGGGATAAGCTTGCTTGGCAGGACTAGCTAAAGGAAAATGTGTGAGTGGCGGTATCAGCAGGTGGAGAATCTCAGGCCTAAGCTGTATGTGGTGGTATTTGGGGCCACTGACAGCAGAATTAAAGAAAACTTGTGAGTCTTGAACTTCTTGAGGATCTGTCGGGGAACAGGTAACCCTGAGGAGAGAAGGAGTATCAGGGGAGTCCTATAGTTGGTTTACCAACAGCTTGCAGGTAGCACTGGATTGCTTAAGGGGTGCCTGTAAACAAACCAGACCAAACATTATAAAAACAATAGAGCAAGTATTCTCCCATCAGTGTTCTCCAAGAAGTGTCCCCATCTGCATTATCATCTAGGCATCTCCATTACCGTCTCTCTATTCCTCATATCTGTCCTTATCACAAGCCTGTTGTTTATCAATTCCTTCTGCCATGCTCAGATTTAGGCCACATCCTCTCTTGACAGGATTATTGCCATGCCTTCCAATTGATCCTCTTTAACTTGTTCTCTACCCAGCAGCCAAAGTAATCTTGTGAAAAATAAAACAGATCATATCATCCTCATTCATAATGTGCTTCAGTGGCTTCTGTTTTCTTCTGTGGTTAAAGACAAAAGGCCTCACCATGGCCTCCATGCCCTGATGTGATCTGGCATCTCTGTTCTTCCATGTGATTAGTGCTTCTCTCTCTTATTCTCTGCCTCCTGCAATGTGTGCATTAACTGCTGTGGAAACAGCACAGGTCGGACTCAACTAGAGGACATGGAGAGATTTGGCAAGAGGGAAGACCTTATAGAACGGGGGAAATACAAGATGAGAGAGATCAGGAGCCAATATATCTGCGGCTTAAGAGAAAAGGAGGGGCCAGCAGTACAGTTGCAAACAAGACACATGGGATTCCTTCAGGGTATGGCTCTTCATTGAAGCCCCATTTCAGTATCAGCTGTGATTGAAAATTCTATGAGGTCCTGCCTGTTCCCAGAGATCATGGGATTCCTTTTCGACCCTGGTGATATTCTGCAGAATAAAGCGTTGATCAGAGATAAGGTCTGGGATCCCTCATGAATTTTCATCAAAATTGATTTTTTGGAAACCAGAGCTGCTCACGGGGGCATTCAGGTAAACGATAGGAGAGCCAGCAGTTCAGCATTCTTTTTGGAGAGTTTGTGGGTGAACAAGTTTAATTCATCTGAACTTGGAGTGAAAGTGTAGTGTTTGAGAATATCTGTGAAAGGATAATTGGATGGATTTCTTTATTGATTAAAATAACACAAGCCGCTGTAATAGGAAAATCTCTGTGGTTTAATACAATAGGAATGTTTCTTGCTCACACAAAGTCCAAATTGAATGTTTTTGGTTGGCTTTCCATGCTGTGATTCAGTGACTCAGGCTTATTTCATCCTATGGCTCTTCCATCCCCCTCTAGACCTTGGAGTCCTGCAATTTCAGCCAGAAAATGGAGAGTGGTGGGAAGGCCAATTTGCTATTTAACCACTTCAGCCTGGAAGTGACTCACTTTGGCACAAGTTCTACGGGTGAGGACCAGTGATACAGCCACATCTCAATACAAAGGGCCCGGGTCAGGTAAATGCTTTCCAAAAACAACGCGACACCAGGAAAGGAGACATGCACCTTTGGTAGACAGCTGGCCATCTCTGCCACAGGAAGGGAATGAAAATCATGTCTCATGTGTTGCTTTCTATCCATTATCTTGCATATCATTTTGTTCCTCAGAAATTAGTACTAACTACCGATGTATTTGTTGAATGAATCTAAAAACAGCTGAACTCTAACTGGAGGGGAGAGACTTTAGGGTTTTCCTTTATGACAAAGTTTGCTCCATACAGTTTTTATCTATTGGATAGTTGAGCCTTTCCATTTTTCTCATTGTGATAATGATTGATGAGAATCTCATTGGCTTGAGATCTGCTTTTTCCTCCCATATTGACCCAAGTTCATTGACTCACAACATTTTGTAATCATCACACATAGTTCAGGGGCTTGGTGGAGATATTGTTTACAAATATGGATTTATCATGTGTGTGAATATTTTATAGGAGGAAGTAATGCTGTTGAGTATATAGTCTTATTTTCTCTTATACATGGAAAGAGACAAGTTTATTTCTGTAATACACCTACGATGGGCAGAAAGAGCGTTAACTAAAATGTTTCAGGTTGAAGTATAAGAGTGCATAGGGGAAAATTCTCTATTCTACTAAGGAAGAACTGTCTTCCAATACAGGAGGCACATCAGAGAAAGTGAGTGCAATGTTTCTACGGGGAAGATTAGGAGGATAACTGCTGTTGGTGGATGCAGAACCTGTTAGTTTATCCTCTGACTTTCATTGTTCCCTTCTCCAAAACATCCAATTAAGTAGACAAAAACTTTAAGAAAACACCTCTTCCTTCAACAGTGTCAAGAAGGACCAGCTCAAAGAGCCATTTGCCTGTCTCTCTCTGACATTGTTTTAGTTCTTCATATTTGAACTATTGGAAGGAGAGAGAAAAGTAATAAATCCCCTTAAGAAAAGCAGATGAATTTTCTGTGACTAATGTTTGGGGACATGGGAGAAGGAGGGAACAAAGTATCTCCTAGGAAGGAAAGTTAAGAAATAAATGATTTGTAAATTGAAGTTTTATTCAATCCTATATACCTACCTAGGGTGGCATTTTATTTTTAATTTTTTAATTTAAATTCAATTAATTAACATATAGTGTATTATTATTTTCAGAGGTAGAGTTCAGTGATTCATCAGTTGTGTATAACACCCAGTGCTCATTACATCACATGCCTTCCTTAATGTCCATCACCCAGTTACCCCGTTCCCCTACCCCCCTCCGCTCCAGCAACCCTGTTTGTTTCCTATGACTAAGAGTCTCTTATGGTTTGTCTCCCTCTCTGATTTCATCTAATTTTATTTTTCCCTCCCTTCCCCTATGATCCTTTCCTTTGTTTCTTAAATCCCACAGATGAGTGAAATCATATGATAATTGTCTTTCTCTGATTGACTTATTTCACTTAGCATAATGCCCTCCAGTTCCATCCATATCATTGCAATGTTTATAAAAGCAATGTCCACAATAGCCAAACTATGGAAAGAGCCCAGATGTCCATCGACAGATGAATGGATAAAAATGTGGTGTGTGTGTATATATATAATGGAATATTACTCAGCCATCAAAACAATGAAATCTTACCATTTGCAATGACATGGATGGAACTAGGGAGGCATTTTAATGACTGGTGCAGTTTCCAATAAGGTTTTTCTGAGATACTTTTCTCAAATTAGAAACAGGCAAAAGGATGAGGACCGCCACATCTCAATACACATCTTATCCTACTGTTGGGATCTACTTTCACATTTAGCCCAGTGTTGTGGAGGTTGTGTATTTGCTTTAAAATATATGGGTGAGCAGAACAAAAGATTATCCCTGAGATATAAAAATAGCAAGAGTAGGCTGTGACATCAGGATGATTCTATGTGAATTCAAAGGCTACATTTCTTTCTTTTTTTTTTTTAAGATTTTATTTATTTGAGAGAAAGCACAAGCAGGGGGGAGGAGCAGAGGGAGAGGGAGAGGGGGAAGCAGGCTCCCTGCTGAGCAGGGAGCCCAATGTAGGACTCGATCCTAGGACCCCAAGATCATGACCTGAGCTGAAGGCAGATGTTCAACTGACTGAGCTACCCAGGCACCCCTCAAAGGCTATATTTCTTTTAATACAAGGTGTATCTGCTGAGAGTAGGCCATCAAGGAGCTGTATATACTCTCTGAGGGTCTTATTATTCTTCAGAACACAAACTAGAGCCAAGTAGTAGGAATTGGCAGTAGGCACATGTTTGTAATTATTAATGGCTAAAAAATTGAAACATTGAAAGTTGCCTCAGAATGGAATAGGTCATCTTATATTTTGGAGTTCTCCATTATGCTGTACAATGGACAGGGATTAAATATTTGTGTTGGGATTTAAACTAGATGACTTCTAAGAGACTGAATATGTAAACAGACAGTGGCCAGGCCACCTATAAAAATTGAACTCTGATTCACAACCTGCAGCAACCAACCCAGGAAACCAATCCATTATCTATAATGATGAACCCAGGAAGGATGCCTGCTATCTGTAAGTCAGATTTGTAGGAAGTCAGACCACTGTCTTAAGCAATGATAACTTCTATAACAACCAATCCCCAAAAGCCAGGACTTGATTAGTAACTGATAGCCTCCCTCAATTTTGTCCCCTCTTCCAACTTAGGACCAACCAGAGACAACCAACTATGTACCCCTGTCTAATCACATAGAATACCCAACTTCTAGTTAGCCCACTTATGGCTTCCCCAGGCCAACAGCCTCCAATCAGGGCCTACCTGGAAGTCTTCTCTTTTTTCTATTAGAAAGCTCTGCTACCCCTCTGACTGTCTTTGGGTCTTTGCCAAAACACAAGTGATGATGGCTGACTCCCTTGCTAGAGCAAGCTGAGAGACAGCTTTCTCTTGTTCTCATTTGGGTGGTCTTCATTTATTTTCACCCTTCTAATGATTTCTGATATTTAGATTCTAAAAATCTAAGTAAAGGAACCCCAGTGACAAATCAATGCACCACTAGCCCTTTCCATCTCAGTATTATTATCCCCTCACTGTTTGCAGGTTTTCAGGCTCATGACACTGGAGCACTGGTGGTAGTGGGAAGATCCCGGGCCTAGGGAGAATGCCTAGGTGCAGCTTTTGGCTGGAACGCTTCCTGTCTGTGTGACTCCGACCATGCTTCTCAGACTCTCTTCCCACGGTTAACATGGGAGCAGGACTGCCTCATAGTGTTGCTTTTTGGATCATGTAAAATGTAATGTACGGAAGAAGAAAAGTCAATGATTAAAGAGCTTTAAAAAAATTGTGTTTGTTTTCCATTTTACCGAACACATACTTATGTAGTACTTACCATGTACCAGTCACTATTCTAAGTGCTTGACAAATAATAACTCACTTAATTTTTTTATAATATCCCTATGAAGTTTGTATTAATATCATCCTCATTATTAAGGTGAGGGAACTGAAACTTGGAGAGATTAAGGAATCTTCCAAAAGTGACATGAGTAGTGAGTGCTTTGTGCTCACCCAGGGGTACAGTTTTCTCTTTGTTCTTCTCATACCTCATTCATTAATAAGTTCTCAGATTGTTTATGAAATATATACCTAGCCTCCACCACTTTCTTTTTATTTAGGCACAGTTTTGGTCCAGATTCTACCAACCTTTCACTTAGATAGCCACCACGTTCTAAGTTGGACTCCTCAGTTATGGTCTCTTCAGTCAAATGACAATAAAAATAAAATTTTTTTGTTTTCATTAAAGGCAGCTTATCAGATACTTCCCAACACTACCCAATTGTCCTTGTTATCCAATTCCAAACCTTGTGCCCCCAAATCACCTAATAATTGCAACTAAAATGCATTGCACATTTATTATGTGCTAGGCTTTGTGCTCAGCCTAGCACATAATAATATAACAATATATAATAATATAATATATATAATAATATATAAGTGAACACATTTATATCCACTGAGTAGGTGCTGTTATGAGTCCCACGTTTCAGATGAGGACATTGAGACTGGGAGAATCCAGGTAATGAAATACTGGCTTGTGGATTTAGAACGAGTCTGTAAAATCTCAGAGTCCTTCTGTGTCCTTTTCCCTCATTGTCATTTATTTGTTTTCTGTTGATTAAGTTTGTGTAAAGCTACTTATTTTATTTCCCATTCCAGGGGCGCCTGGGTCCATTCCATTCTCTCAAGGCTGGTTAGGATGCATTATGTTTCATTCTTGAGTTCCTCCTTCTCAGTCACTTTCCCCTCTTCTCAATCAAATCAAATCCTCGACTCCAAAATGCGCCTCTCATCTCAGCTGTTTTGTGAAAGCATTCTTCCCAGGCTAATACTTTACATATATGTTCAGTGTTGTTGTGATGCATTCTTTTGCAGTGCTTGGTCATTTAATTTACATCTGATCCTTCTGCAGGCACCCTGTTTCTCCTTTTTTGTCTCTTCTCATTAATCTGTGCCAGATAAAAAATAATAATAAATTAGGAAGCCCTTTGTCAAGCATGGGGAATATTTTCATGAGTCCCCATAGTTCTGATTTCTACATTCTAAATTCATACCTATTCCTGATTGTCAGCAATTGAGATCTTTGTATAACAGATGCTGTGAAAGCACTGTTATTAATTTCTAGTAGTTCTTTTTCCTGTGTGGGAGGGAAACAAAAAGTTGGCTTCCCTGGCAGCCAGGTTCATGTCTTTATCTTACTCACTACCTGCACTTAAACATTTTGATACTCGACCAGGAAGAGTACACCGTGATATACTCTGGCAGTCATAGCCCATTCTTTTTATCTTGCATTTTCCCTTCCCATATATTCTAATCACAGTGTTTATATAAGCTGCACAGAGTCACATGTATTTATACATGGCCTCATGCTCACCTAAATATCTGATTTATTTGTATATAGTTCTATGAAACACAGAACTGCTCTCACAGATCCATGGATGCACACAGTCACTGGAGGAAGGAGGAAATGGCTAGTAAGATGAGAGGATGCATGGTGTAGTAAAGGAAAAAGAGAGTGGTCCAAAGGAGCGTGCTTCCCTTCCTTCTCCTAGAATTGAGTCCTCCTTTGACCCCCATGTTTTGTTGTCTTAACTTAGTATCACATTCTTTCTAGTTTATTTTGTATCAGAGTTCTCTGTACACCTCTCTCTCATTTATAGTTTTATAGGTCTGTGCTGTCCACTATGATAGCCACTGGCCACATGTGGCCACTGAGCACGTGGAATGTGGCTTATTGAACTGAATGTACTGTAAACCTCAAATACACTTGAAAAACTTGATAAGAAAAAAAGAGTGTGAAATATCCCATTAATCATTTTTATATTGAGCATGTTGATAATACTTTTGATATGTGTAGTTTAAAAAGATATTATTCAAAATTTTACCTATTTCTATTTACTTTTTAAGTATAGCCCCTAGAAATATTAAAAGTCCACATTCGCTCTTAAGGACACATTAAACTCGTTTGGAAGGGCTCTTTGAGGACCTTCCAGAGTGTATGTTCCGCTGACAGGGTGACACCGTCATTAAGACCACCCCCTTGATTAATAAAAAAATTTAAAAAAAAAGTCCACATTTGCTTTCACTTGTGGCTGTCATTATATTTTGATTGGATAGTGCTGTTACAGATGGCAGTGACTGTACAATTTTCAAACACACAAAATGTTGCATCATATTTTCAGGCAGTTGAAGAGAAGTATTTGTTGAAATTGGGAAAGTAGATTGGGAGCTTGGTGAAAATAAATGAGTGAATGGGTGATGAGTAGCTCAAAGAGTTTGGTTAATTCAGAGAGCTAAAATTTGCTGCCAGACGCTCAAAAATGTAGGTATTATTAGATATACTGAAAACACTGAGGCAGGAGCCTCATTACAAACACATGCGTGCATTGCTAAAGGCATTCTTACGATAGTCAACACATTTATTGAGGCCCTACTAGATGCCAGGTCCTGTTTAAACATTGGTGACACAAAATGATTCTGATAGTGCGCAGTAGCAACCCTCCAGGAATTAGGGTGAGGGTAGAAATGCACACAGGGGCACCTGGGTGGCTCAGACGGTTAAGCGTCTGCCTTCAGCTCAGGTCATGATACCAGGGTCCTGGAATCCAGCTGAGCAGGGAGCCCACTTCTCGCTCTCCCTCTGCCTCTCCCCCTGCTCATGCTCTCTCTCTCTCTCTGTGTCAAATAAATAAATAAAATCTTTAAAAAAAAAAAAGAGAAATGCATATAATTAATTCTCGTCCAGTGAGGTACCTAGTCAGAGCAGATGATCTTTGCCATAATGCCATATATAAAACACAATGGAGTAAATGAACCAAGGTTTAGAAAAACCTAGGGCAGCCAAATGGCCATGAGATGAGCGTTTAATCGTGATTGGGAAGTGAGACCCCCGCAGAGGTTGTCCTGAAGTTCTTATCGTTTGTTTGGCTTGGCACAGTTCCGTGGGTAACAGGCTTCAACAGAAGGGAGCTCTGGAAGCATTATCTGCGCGAGTTTGTAACTGTTTATCAGTCGAACTTCTGGCAACAGAAAATGTGTTAAGTGTGGATGACTGTGCATTTTAAGCATTGGCTGAACTGTTCCCTGCCTACCAACAAAAAAACAAGTACCTCTAAGATATACGAGGTATTCCCTCTGTATGCTTTGCATGGGTTTATATGGCTTTGTTTGGGAGAAGAACCAATTTTCAAGTTAAAGCAGCACATCAACGTGTTGCGAGTGATTGTTGTGCATGTAGGTAACCATACTTAGTGCACCCCTGTTGCATTTCCCAGCAGCAAAGGTGATGTCCTCAGTTGTGTCCCAGGCAACGACTGTACCATTATCTCGTTCAGTTTTATGCCCTTTCTAAATGTAACCTTCCATTTGGTAACATTTCCAAAGTAGTATGTAGAGAACTTGTTCATGTGATGCTCATTAAAGTCACATGGCTAACATTTCTCCTCACTTCATTTGTGAGAACTAGATAGAGACAAACACTTTGCCTTCTTTCAGAAGAGACATAAAACCGACATCTGGACCACTTGTGGCTATTGAAGAGCCTCTGTGGTCTCATACTAGGGGTGCGGGCCATCTGTGGTCTCATGTTACTGACTGCATTGTCCCGGCAAATCAACATTGCCTAAATTATGCTCACAAAGAGTTTTTCTTTGAATTCATAGTTCGGAATTCTATAAAAACGGTACCGTTATCCCCATTTAACAGAAGAAGCAACTGAGACCCAGAGGTGAGATAATGGCCTGTTTTTGCCCAGATAAGTTGTGAATTTCTAATTTTATCTCAGGATTTTGTTTATTAAAGCTAATGCCTTCCTCCTATGCCATGCAACCACTCAAGAATTGCAGGTGTAGGAGGGCTTGTTAGATGAAATCTCGACTCAAGTCAGTCAACCCTGACATTCATTTTCTTAGTGACTGAATATGTCATTTAACTTTTCACACTCCTTAAAACAGAGAAAACAAGTTGCTCCTTTCTGTGAAGAATACAACATTTAAAATAATTTCCTATTTTTAAAATAGAGAATATAATGGCTAGAATATGTCCCTGAAAAAATTCAGATGTTCTTTTTTTTACAAGAAAACATACAAGGACACACACATCCTGCTATTTTAAACCTATTTAAGATAGAATCTATGTAATAGCAGGTTTTTAAGAACTAAAATGTTTAAGCATACCCACATAAATTATTCTGAAATAGTATACTAAGCACATCAGATTTCTCTAGAAAGCAAGCTATAAAACCTCTACAGAATTCTCATTCACCTTAAATGAGAATGGCTCCAAATAGTGGACTCTTGCCTTTGCTACCTTTCTAGTTTCTATTTTAGCCCCTTATTCTATCTAGAATTTCTGTCCCAAACAACTGATAACTGTCTCTCTCCATCTTAGTAGAAAAGTAATGTACAGCTCAGGTATCATTAATTAGTAAGGCTTTATAAGTAGAATTTGCAATTAAATGAAATAATCACTAGACCAAAGATCTGGTCAAATAATTCATAAACATTTATTACATTTTTAAAAATGTGGGCTCTGAGATGATCAGCCCCTGGGAAACAAGGACATCTACACCATGGATCCTGCCCTCAAGTGGGTCATCATGTTGTAGGTGGAGAAAGAAATGAAAACAAATACCATATGGTCAACAGAAAAGGCATAGCTGAGAGGAAGGGTAATTAATTGTAAAGGGAAGGTTGCGAGGGTTCATCAGAGACTTCACAGAAATATCACCTAAACCACATTTTTAAAGATGATTATGAGATAAGAATTCCAAATAGAAAGAAATAATGGACAAAAGCACCAAGATTGAATATAGCATTTAGATGTCCTAATCAAAGGAATAAATTTCTAATAGGTTTTAGATGACCTGACTTCTGTAAAGGACTTCTATTTGGGTAGGCTGGGTTTTTGTTTTTCCTCAAGGCTCCTCAGTCTGTTTTTGATTAACAAATGGGATGGTACAAAATATTTTGCAATATTTGATTGGAATTTTATATTGCTAAATTTGTTCCTATATTATCAATATACATTCATTATCATTTATTTGAGTTCATATGACATATAGCATTCCAAAACAGGAATTAGCTTTAATTAGGCATTCTTTATGATACTGCTGTTGAACTCAACAAAATGTCTCCAGATAACCTCTTAAAGAAAAAATAAATTTCCTAACAATACTACAGTAAGAATGAATACCACCTTGACAAGTCTTAGCAGTGTCTCTGAAGGAGGAGTACGAAAAGGGATGTTTTATAGGGTGTCGAGGTCTGGTCTCATGTTCTTTTTAAAAAAAATTTTAAATTATTTATTTTTTTTAAGATTTATTTTTTTATTTTGAGAGAGAAAGTGTGATAGAGAGCACAGGCAGGGGGTGGGGGCAGAGGGATAAGGAGAAGCAGGATCCCCACTCAGCACGGTGCTCCATCCCTGGATCCCAGGATCATGACCTGAGCTGAAGGCAGACAATGCTTAACCGACTGAGCCACCCACACACCCCTGGTCTCCCGTTCTTTAAGGAAGAGTCCTTTGAGACTGGAATCTGGTTGGGATTGGAAGAAGTCTATGATATAATAGGCTTTATAAAAAATAGAAAAAGCTAAAGGAACATGTCCAAACTCACCAAATCATAAGAAAATATGCAGTTTTTTCAGCAATGTACATGAACTTCTTTATGTACCACAAATATAAGTAACTTGCAATAGTGTTCTGAAAATATCTTGGAATTTCTCATCATTAGAAAATGGTGAAATCTTTGGCTAGCTGGGCTAGAGGAATTACAATGATCCAGTCTGTTACAGATTTTTGGTTTTGTTTTTTCTTTTGTCACCCAGGTTTTTATTATTCTGCTTTGTTTATACCTTGCTGCTTTAGTTTCAGCATGGTCTGGCTGACATAGTCACTCCTTGAATCAGGGCACATATTAATATTACAGACAATTCTCAGGGTATAATTGCTTAAAGATCAAATTTTCATTGTGGAGTCTTAATCTGTATTGAAATGCACCCATTACTCACAAATGACCAGATTTCCTTCCTGGGCAGTATTACAGCTCTGTTCCGGTTGATATTTCTAGTTCTGGTGTCTTTCTTCATTGAGGAAGGGATGGGTTTCATACTACTGTATTGTTATAATTTATTTAAAGATATTTAAACATTGACAGTATGATATATAAAGTATATTATCTATCTCTTAAAGTTAGTTAAGTAGCATTTAAAACACCTATTCAGGAATAAACACTGCTGCAAATTTGGCTAGATTGGAAGGTTCTAATCCAATGGTCCTCAGCTGTATCTGTAAATTGGAATCACCTAGGGAGGTTTGAAAAATACCGATGATTGCATCCCACCCCCTACAACTCTGATTTTATTGGTCTGGGATGTGGCCTGGGCATTGGGATTTAAAAGCTCTCCAGAGGTGATTCTAACATGTAGCCATAGCTGAGGACCACTGCTCTAAGCAGACCTCAATACTCAGCTGTAGAGTATTTACAAACTAGTATGTAACTTGTTTTTCATTGATGAAGTGAGTGATATTCAAGACATGTTGATTGGCTAGAAACATGTAGCCATCTTAGCCTTGCTCAAACAGGACTTAAGAATCTACTGGCCTGAGCTACCTGTACCCAGATTCTAAACTCTATCAACCTCATGTCCTAAGATCTTTGGAAGGTTCTGTTACTTGATCCACCTAGAATACTAGTTGACTCCTTCTGCCAGAGCATCTGTTTCTACCTAAATCTCTATGCAAAGTGCTTGCTATCAAAGTGCCAAAAAGGACAGAGGGCTGGGGCTTTGTTGAACATACAGAACAGTTTGTATGATTGTATCTGTGGTTGCTTGCTAGTAAATGTTGGTATGTGTTACCAAAATTCAGTCTAAGACCCGCTTTCCTTCTAACATACCTCCCAGAGGTGAGATGGCAGGGGAAAGACAGCTCTCACCTCTGACCTTTGGAGATTACACATAATGTACCACCCAAAACCCTAATGGCTATAAACAAGCAAATTATTTTAGGGCAGTTTGCAATATGTACACCCTTTTGATGGGAGTATTTTCCAGGTCAACTTCCATCTACAATATAATTCCTCATAAGCAGAGCGGACACCATTAAACCAGAACTTCTCATGTGAGATATTAAAATCTACTTTGGCTGAGCTTTTATCATATGTCATTTGCACTATATACTAATGTTACCCAATGATGTAATTACTAGGAAAGTGTCTTTTAACTCTAACATAAATTCCCAGCCCTTCTGTTTTGTCTATGTAAGTTTATTAAAATATCATCTACGTAGAGTGAAATGCACACATTTTAAAGGTACAATTCAGCCAGTATTGAAAAAATGAATACATCTGTGTAACTCACACCCTTATCAACATAGAGATCATTTCTATCATCCCAGAAGGTATACTTGTGCCCCTTTCAATTTAATACCCTGCCCCCCCCAACACACACACCAAGCAATCACTAATTGATTAGTTTGACTTCATCCAGGACTTAATTTCAGTGGAATCATACAGCACACATTCTTTTGTGTCTGGCTCCTTTTTCTTAGCATAATGTTTTGGCGATTCATCCCATGTTCTTTTTTTATTGTTGAGAAATATACCATAGAATAAATACCACAGTTTGTTTATCTGTTTTCCTGCTGATGGACACTGAACTGTTTCCAGTTTGGGGCTATTATGACTAAAACTGCTGTAAACATTCTTTATACAAGGCTTTCCAAGGACATATGTTTTCATTTCTCTTGAATAAATACCTATGAGTGGAATTGATGTGTCAGAGGGCGAACGTGTGATTGAACCATTTAAACTTCCACCAGCAATGTAGGAGAGTACGAGTTGCTCCACATCCTCATCGATATTTGTACCCCTTTTTCATTTTAGCCATTTTAATGGGTGAATAGTGGCTTGTCGTTTGTCACTGTGGTTTTAATTCACATTTCCCTGATGACTATTAGTGTTGAACACCTTTTTAATGTGCTTATTGGACATTCGTGTCACTTCTTTTATGAAATGACTTTTGCCTATTTTTAAGTTGGGTTGTCTACCATTTTGTTATGAATCTTAGAAGTTGTTTATGTATTTTGAATTCAAATCGCTTGTCATTTGTATGAGTTGTGACTGTTTCTCCCAATCTGTGGCTTGCTTATTTATTTTTTTTCAAGTTTAATAGAGATTTTTATTTAAATGTTATTGGATCTACAGATTAGTTTAAGAAGAATTGATATCTTGAACACATTGAATCTTTTATCCAGTAGTATATCTCTCTATTTAGGTCATGTTTTTGTTGTTATTTTGTTTTTACTGAAGTATAGTTGACATACAATATCCTATTAGTTTCAGGTGTACATTATAGTGATTCAGTATTTTTACGCATTATGAAATGATCTGGTTAAAACTCTATTTTCTTAATAGAGTTTTTTTTTATGAAAACATGTTTTCAATTTTGATAACTAAGATTTAGCATTTTTTTGTTTTATGGTTAGTGCTTTCTCTATCTTATTTAAGAAATCTTTGTCTATCTCGAGGTTGAGAGATGTCCACTTATATTTCTTCCAGAGTATCTTTAGATTCTACATTTGTGCCTGTGAGCCCATCTTGAAATAATTTTTGCATATGGCCACTTTCTTTTTCCCATTGTGTTAGTTTGGTGCTCTTGTTAAAAATTATTTGACAGTATAAGTTGGGCTAGCCCTTCTCTTGTGAAGTAAGTTTAACAGTCATGAATTAATACAAGGCACCCCTTCTTGTATTATTTTTTGATAAATTCTCCTCAGCAACAATTTACTGTTCTTCTTCTGAGTGATTCTGTTAGTTGTATTAAATATCTCCTAGAATAATCCTCATTATTACCTTTTCTCTTCTATTACCTATCTAATTGGCTTTTGTTTTACTTTATATTTCCAGAACATTATTATCTAAATCTTTGATTTTTCTATTGAAAAAATCCTACCTTAAAACTTTAAGAGCTCTTTTTCAAAATTTTCCTCTTGAAAATCATGCTCATCTCCCATTTCATTGATATAATAATTTTTTTTATTTCTCTGACAATGTCATGATTATTATTACCTGCATTGTCTATTACCTTCATTATTTGTTTCCTCCTAGCTACTTTATTTCCTGTTTGTTCATTTTCTTCACTATATTTTATGTTGAATTTTTCCCTCAAATATTCAGTAATCCCAGGCTGTCTGTTAATTTGCATGAGGCTCTAAAAAGCTAGTTGGAAGATCTTTGGGGAGGAGTAGGCTCGTACACTGGTAGTCAGATGGCTAGTTAGCTTTGTCATTAGAGGATCCCAAATGTTAGTAGCTGTAGGTCTTTATCTCTTTATTTTCTTTGGAAATGGACACTGCAATCTCTTGCCTGGAAACATCAGCCTAACTGCTGCCATTCTGGAGCCAGGTGGGAAGGGTTGGGGGAGTGATCCAGTGGTTGGGTATGCAGACTTAATCACTTGTTTATGGTATGGCCTCTCCCACAGGCCCTTCTCTATGCCTGGAGCATAGGCTCCAAATGTTGGGTTGTCCACAGGGGAAACCTTTGGTCTCTTGCTTTACTTCTAGAGATTTTACATTTTTGGCTGCAGATCTAACTGCTGCTTGTACAGATTTTGGAAAAATCACCCCACTCTGTGCCATTTGCTTTTCCTTGTTTCCTATGGTATCTCACTTTTGAGACGTTCTGAATTGTCACCTGCATTGTTGTTCTGAGGTTCTGCAGGGATAGTCACTTGGCTTTTCATTAGTTTCCACCTTTTATAATCACTTAGGTTTGACTCTTCCTTGCTAAACCATCTTTATATAAAAAGTTTTATTGTACATGTCTCCTTTGCGTTGAAGATGGAATTGGTTTTATGTTTCATGTTCTCCTCATTATTTGGGGGCGATTGTTTGAGAGGAGAAAAAAATGTTTTTACTCTTCATTTTGAAACTACATATCTAATTGGGTTTAAAAAGAGAAAAAAACATACCCTCTCAAATAACAAAGATAATTACAAAAGAAGAGAGAAACACATACACTCCATTTCATCGTCTTTGTCAAAATAGCAAATAAGATATTTGCATCACATCTTACATGAAGGAAGAAGTCTGTAACCCATATATGGAGATGAGTAGAAATAGGACTGCCTTGTTTCTGATAAGTCATTGAATGACTGATCCGTATATTAAGGTCCTCACTCACAATACAATACATTCTTACTTCTATCTCTTTCTTGCATCAGATATTTTGTATGCCTATTGCCATTTCTGTACTGTATCTCGTATAGATAAACATTCATATCACCCTTCCTTCCACAAAAATAAGTAAAAACTGTTACTTTCTTAGGCTGTTGGATGGCAGGAAGGGTTCATCCTATCTTGTACATGTGCGTACTGAGATAGCCACTAGAGATAATAACTGGTGGTTCACAAGATTTATTTATTTATTTATTTTTATTTTATTTTATTTTATTATGTTATGTTAAATCACCATACATTACATCATTAGTTTTTGATGTAGTGTTCCATGATTCATTGTTTGCGTATTAATACATGCCCTCTTTAATACCCATCACCAGGCTAACCCATCCCCCTACCCCCCTCACCTCTAGAACCCTCAGGTTGTTTCTCAGAGTCCATAGTCTCTCATGGTTCGTCTCCCGCTCCGATTCCCCCCCTTCGTTTCTCCCTTCCTATTATCTTTTTTTTTTTTTTTAACATATAATGTATTATTTGTTTCAGAGGTACAGGTCTGTGATTCAACAGTCTTACACAATTCACAGCACTCACCATAGCACATACCCTCTCCAATGTCTATCACCCAGCCACCCCATCCCACCCACCCCCCACCACTCCAGCAACCCTCAGTTTGTTTCCTGAGATTAAGAATTCTTCAAATCAGTGAGATCATGTCTTTTTCTGATGACTTATTTTGCTCAGCATAATACCCTCCAGTTCCGTCCATGTCGTTGCAAATGGCAGGATTTCATTCCTTTTGATGGCTGCATAATATTCCATTGTATATATACACCACATCTTCTTTATTCATTCATCTGTCGATGGACATCTTGGGTCTTTCCATAGTTTGGCTATTGTGGACATTGCTGTACGTACCCCTTGAGATCCCTACATTTGTATCTTTGGGGTAAATACCCAGTAGTGCAATTGCTGGATCCTATGGTAGCTCTATTTTCAACTTTTTGAGGAACCTCCATACTGTTTTCCAGAGTGGCTGCACCAGCTTGCATTCCCACCAACAGTGTAGGAGGGTTCCCCTTTCTCTGCATCCCCGCCAACATCTGTTGTTTCCTGACTTGTTAATTTTAGCCATTCTGACTGGTGTGAGGTGGTATCTCACTGAGATTTGGATTTGGATTTCCCTGATGCCGAGTGATGTTGAGCACTTTTTCATGGGTCTGTTGGCCATTTGGATGTCTTCTTTGGAAAAATGTCTGTTCATGTCTTCTGCCCATTTCTTGATTGGATTCTTTGTTCTTTGGGTGTTGAGTTTGGTAAGTTCTTTATAGATTTTGGACACTAGCCCTTTATCTGATATGTCATTTGCAAATATCTTCTCCCATTCTGTCAGTTGTCCTTTGGTTTTGTTGACTGTTTCTTTTGCTGTGCAAAAGCTTTTTATCTTTATGAAGTCCCAATAGTTCATTTTTGCCCTTCCTTCTCTTGCCATTAGCGATGTTTCTAGGAAGACGTTGCTGCGGCTGAGGTCAAAGAGGTTGCTGCCTGTGTTCTCCTTTAGGATTTTGATGGACTCCTCTCTCAATTTAGGCCTTTCAAACATTTTGAGTCTATTTTTGTGTGTGGTGTAAGGAAATGGTCCAGTTTCATGCTTCTGCATGTGGCTGTCCAATTTCCCCAACACCATTTGTTGAAGAGACTGTCTTTTTTCCACTGGACATTCTTTTCTGCTTTGTCGAATATTAGTTGACCGTAGAGTTGAGGGTCCATTTCTGGGCTCTCTATTCTGTTCCATTGATCTACGTGTCTGTTTTTGTGCCAGTACCATACTGTCTTGATGATGACAGCTTTGTAATAGAGCTTGAAGTCCGGAATTGTGATGCCGCCAGCTTTGCTTTTCTTTTTCAACATTCCTCTGGCTATTCGGAGTCTTTTCTGGTTCCATTCAAATTTTAGGATTATTTGTTTCATTTCTTTGGAAAAAAGTGGATGGTATTTTGATAGGGATTGCATTAAATGTGTAGATTGCTCTAGGTAAGCATTGACATCTTCACAATATTTGTTCTTCCAATCCATGCACATGGAACGTTTTTCCATTTCTTTGTGTCTTCCTCAATTTCTTTTATGAGTATTTTATAGTTTTCTGAGTACAGATTCTTTGCCTCTTGGGTTAGATTTATTCCTAGGTATCTTATGGTTTTGGGTGCTGGCGTTCTGCCATTTTCATTGATGGGTAAACTTGGTCTTGGCTGGCTGTTCTTGCTGATCTTCTGGGGGAGGGGCCTGTTGCCATGGTTCCCAAATGTCTTTGCCGGAGGTGGAATTGCCCCGCCCTTGCTGGGTCCAGCCTAAGTAATCTGCTCGGGTTTGCTCTTGGGAGCTTTTGTTCCCTGCAAGCTTTCGGTGCAGCTTTGGAGGCCAAGAGTGAAAATGGCGGCCTCCCAATCTCCTCCCTGGAGGAGACAAGAACTCGGGGCCCCGCTCCTCAGTGAGCCCCCAGAGAAAAGCAGTCAATCACTCCCGTCTCCCCGGTCTCTGGCCGCACTCTGTGCTCCCCTGGCCTGTGACCAAGCGTTTCTATCTCTGGCACCCGACCCCATGTGGAGTCTCCAAACCCAGCAGAGTCCTACAGTGCGCTCCTGCGCCCCTCCTCCCGGGGGAGGAAGGGGAGTCTCCCCGGATCTGCCGCTTGTTGGGTCCCTGCTGGAGGAGCAGTGGCCCGACTGTGCCGGGGATCACAGTTTATGGCGACCCCGAGCTGAGAGCCCTTGCCTCGGCTCGGTCTCTGCAGCCAGCTTCCCTGTTCCCATACCTGGGAGCTCTGCTGCACTCAGGCACCCCCAGTCTTTCTGTGACCCCGAGGGTCCTGAGACCACACTGTCCCACGAGGGTTCCACCCCCCGCTTAGCCACTGGAGTGACGTCCCTCAGCGGAGCCGACTTCTAAAAGTTCCAATTTTGTGCTCCGCGGCTCCATCACTTGCCGGTAGCGGCTGACTGATGGAGGCTCCCGACCCATGCGGCCTGTCCTCCCGAATATCGCCTTGGATTCACTTCTCCGCACGTCCTGCCTTCCAGAAAGTGTTCGCTTTTCTGTTCAGAGAGTTGCTGCTGTTCTTTTCTTCGATCTCCTGTTGAGTTTGTAGGTGTTCAGAATGGTTTGATCCCTATCTAGCTGAATTCCTGGGACCAGACGAAATTTAGGTCTCCTACTCCTCTGCCATCTTGCTCCTCCACAAGATTTATTTTCTAAACTGGATTCCTTGTTATATCACATAGTGAAGTAATTCTTGAACTACTTCAGATATTTTTCCACTCTATTGGAGTCTTAGTATGTATTATCTTTCAAATATGCTATAAATCGGTTTAAACTAAAAAAAAAAAACTTTTATACTAGCAGTTGAGTTTCACAATTTACAAAAGGAAAAGTCTTATTTTATTAAAGACTGCATTAATTAATTAATTAATTAATTAATTTATTTATGATTCTATTTATTTGTCAGAGAGAGAGAAAGAGCACAAGCAGGGTAAGCAGCAGGCAGAGGAAGAAGCAGTCTCCCTGCTGAGCAAGGAGCCCTATGCAGGGCTCGATCCCAGGACCCTGAGATCATGACCTGAGCCAAAGGCTGAAGCTTAACCAACTGAGCCACCCAGGCATCCCTTAAAGACTGTATTTAAATGCTAGTTGGAAACTTGATGCAGTAACTTCCTTTAAGACTAATATGGATGGTTTTTTTTAGCTATTGACGCTGTTCTTATCCCATCGTTCACTAAAGAGAACTCTCTGACTTCCAGAATTTCTTGAAAGCCAAACCCTGTCTCCTGCAAATAACAACAGGAACTGGGGGTTGGAGGGTGGGAGGGCAGCCGATTATCATTGGACACTTTTTGAAATGCTGTCTAAAAGATGCAGCTGCAATCCTTTAGTATTGCTGCAAGCTTATGCTATGCCATCAAGCTCTAATCCATCAAGACAGGAGATAAGCCTGGCATCATGGTAAAAAAAAAACTAGCAAGGCCAGCACCCTATGCAGCATTAAATAGTTTATTTTCCCTCTTTTTTTTTCTAATGCATCTCCCTTAAAACATTAGAAAGCAGAGTAGAGAGAACACCAGCATTTACAAGGAGACATTGCAAATATGGCTGTGAAGATTTTATGCTCCAAAAAACAATTAGGTCAACCTAATTTTTCTTGCATGATGTAGGTTAAAAAAAAAGACTCCTGCCAAAGAATGATTGAACTCACCTTAACAAGCATATAGAATGGATCATTAATACACTGTGTATCTACAGCCATAAACAAAAAAGGAATTAAGATTAGAAGTTGGATGATTTAAGACGGGGAAAAGCTATGGCTAAAGATAATTCAAATTAAGCTTGGTATGTCATTAAAACCCACTGCATATTATTTTAAACAATTTTTATGATAGATCATAAGAGTGATAAATGTATTTTGGAAAGGAAAATGACTCAATGATCATCATGATGCAGTTATAAAAACTTACTGAAATTTTCTTTTAGTTTAAGATATTAGTATACCCAGCATTACTCAGCAGATTATATAAAGTAACTGATCCAATGTTCTAAGAATTTTTAAAAAAAATTTTACTTTGTTACAGTGATAAGAGAAATTCAGTTATGGGGCGCCTGGGTGGCTCAGTTGGTTAACTGTCTGCCTTCAGCTCAGGTCCTGATCCCAGGTTTCTGGGATCGAGCCCCGAGTCAGGCTCCATGCTCAGTGGGGAGCTTGCTTCTCTGTCTGCCTCTGCAGCTCCCCCTGCTTGTGCTCTCTCTTTCTCTGTTAAATAAATAAATAAAAATCATTAAAAAGAGAGAGAGAGATTCAATTAGCTTAATGTTTTTCAGTAAATTTTATGAGGGTTTTATTTTTTGTTTTTGTATGTGACCATACTTTAAGAGTACCAAATTATCTGTGTGGGGGAGCCATTATTCTCCTGATTCCGTAAAGGAATAAGAAATGCATATTGACTTGAAGTCAAGTTTTAATTAACGTATGGCAAATTCATTTAATAGTTTTCCAACATAGTATGCCCAGCCGTTGAATTTTGGGGAATGAAAAATACACAGTAGCAAGAAATCAATACTAGCTATTATTGATACTAATACTATTATTTAACTGTGATATTTTTCTCTCTGTGGAAGTAATTCCTAGAGATTTGACATCCAGTATATCCACCAGCATTGTCCATGAGTGCACATGAGAAAGAACAACCTTCCCATCTCCTCCGACGGCTAAAAATGGTCAAGAGCAGTGATTTAGAAGACACTTATAGACAAAGAAATGTAGAATTACATGAAAATTTAGAGACCATCTCTCAGTCAGTACTATTTAGCTCTTTTCCCATTGAAAATACTGTAGTCTTTATCCATTTAAGTGCTAAATAAAATAGAATTAAATGCTTTCTCATGCTACAATTTACCCTTACCACACGCATTCTAATAAGGATACCCTAGAGAAGCATAACATGCTGGCTCTTTTATAAACTTGATCCCTAAGGAGAAATATTCTTCCTTCTTTTGAAGTTTTACCCTTCCACCTGTACTATTTTTTTCATCTGTTTTGTGATATTGCCTCCATTAATTAGCCTCTTTTCTTAGACCTAGTCACATGTTCAGTCTTCTCTCATCAATTTTGAATTCTTGTCCCTTATTTTCTTTCATTATGAAAATTCTCAGAATGATCTCTTTGTTTTTGCACCTGTTTTATTTCCACTCATTGTGAAACTCCTGCTTTTTTTAAAAAAAAGATTTATTTATTTATTTAAGAGAGAGGGCAAGAGAGCAAGCACAAGCAAGGGGAGGAGCAGAGGGGGAGAGAGAATCTCAAGCAGACTCCTCACTGAGCATGGAGCCTGATGTGGGGCTGGATCTCATGACCCTGAGATCATGACCTGAGCTGAAAGCAGGAGTTGGATGCTCAACCGACTGAGCCACCCAGGTGCCCCAGAAACTCCTACATTTTTTTATTCTCTCCTCCATTATCCAGCAAAGACAGTCTCCTAAAAGCTCCTACTTTTCTATTCACCAAATCCAGTGACCACTCTCTGTCCTAATCATATTCTGATATTCTGCAGCAGGCTGTATTTCCAGACAACATTCAAACCCTACCCATGGCAAATCCCAGCATGATATTAGCCTTTCACAACCTACCTTCAAGTTCCTTTTTTTGCACCGTCCCTGCACCATCTCCCAATTGTCCATTCTCCTGTGGTCCAGCCCCTCCAGGCACCCTCTTGCACATGCATAATCATTCCTTGCTATGTTATGCTAGCCTTCACTGGCACCGCCTGTTCTTATTCCTTCCTCTCATATGACCTGAAACTTTATTTTATTCATCTTTCAACTCCAATACCATTTTCCCCCAAAACCTAACCTTTCATCCTTCAGTTCAAAATTAATGGGCCTTTCTTGTGCACGTTTAGGTATTGTATTTTATTGTAGCTCTTCTTGCATTTATTTATTCGTTATGCTGGGTCAATAAGACGCATAATACCAAGAGCTCATATTTTGCCAGAAAAAAAAAAAAACACAACAGATGCTCCAAAATGATTTTAAAATGTAGTCACATACTCTTGTAAGGGTATTCACATTTGCTCTGGGAGCATAAAAGAGGGGCTGACAAAATTGTCTGGGGAAACTGAGAAATTCTTTCTCAAAGAAGGAAGCATGAATTGAAGTTTACTCAAGAGAAATATGGGCAAGGTTTTCCAGGGATTCATTCATTTTTTCAAAAAACACACGACACCTAATATGTGTCAGGAATGGTGCTGAACACTTAAGATAAAACAAACAACAAACAACAACAACAATAAACTCCAGTGATGTTAAAAACAATATTGGTCTTTTCTTTTTTCACCTAAACAAGACAAAGAATATCAACACCAAAAAAATATTTTCCTATGCCTCAGTCAGGACAAATATATTAAGTGTCTACTATATGCCTTTCATGTGCTAGAGCTCATATATTGGCATGTGGTAGTAGGCATTCAAAAGTATCTGTTAAAGAGTTGAGAAAATGAATAATCATTAGCTATAGCAGCTAACAGTCCAGTGGTTGCTTTAGCCATATATTTGAATAATAAATATTTTGTGGAAAAAAATGGGGCTAATAATAACATGAACACGGTAAGTCTTAACCTAAGAACCTAAAAGTCCTAGCCATAAGGATCAAGCAACCCAGCCTTGGTCTAGCCAGAAAAGGCCAAAAGAGGCAGGAGGAGTCGAACAGAGTCCTAAAGAAAAAATATGAGTTTATCAGGTAAAGTGTAAAGAGTTCATTTAGAACCAATGAATCACAAATACTACAGTATATTCTGGAAAAGGTTAAAAGCTTGGCATGGCTGGAGCATGGGTGGAATGTGTATGAAGATTTGCTGAAGGTGAATTCTTGGTTGACATTGCTATTGTTCATGGATTCTGACTTCTGAGCAGTTTTCTCTGTCCTCTTGCCTTAGAGCCCCAGATGCTAGCAAGTAAAGGTTTGGAGGATGGTATGAGATTCATATTTAGAAAAGGTATGACTGTATTGTGCAGACTAGATTGTAGCCTGGAAAGGGAAAGGGATTCAGGAAAAACAGGAGATTATTTTGGAAGAGATGTATGCAGCATAGCCTGAGATGAAACCATCGCAAATGTATTTAGGAGATAAAAATCAACAGGGCTGGTGTGTTTGGATGTGTGGGCTGAGGGCAAGGGAGATGACAAAAATGCCTTAGTTTTATGGATTATGGACCTGGATTGATGTTGGTACCACCATTGAGATGAAGCATATAGAGGAAGGAATTGGTTTGAAAAGAGGATCTTAAGTTTTGTATTAGGCATGTTGATTTTGACGTGGGGTTTTTGTTTTGTTTTGTTTTGTTTTTGTATCCTCAAAAAGAAGTTTGTAATTAACACTTCTTGATGGTAATATTTTATGCTCAGAGACTAGCATATAGTAGATGCTCATAATACAAGAGTTCCCCTGTCATTGCTATTGTTTGCACTGAGAGGACATTTCTTAGCCCTGGTGCTGAATTATGATTACTGTACATCGGGACTTAAATATTTCTTCTATTATTTAAAATATCTTAGTTTCATTATAAAATATTGGTACTTGCAAGGGGAATTTTCCTTTTGATTTAGCTCTTGTTTTCCATTTGTTTTGAGTGGTAAAAATAAGAAAATTAATTACCAAAACCTGTTATAATTAAGTTTAATCCAAGCTTATCATTTAATGAAGCCTAATTAGTGAGGAAAAGAGAACCTTTTAGAAGTTGGGGTACACTAATTAGGTATTTAATCTAGAGCTATTTTTACCAGTTTCAATCTCTTTCTTTATACATAACACAAATTCAATGAGTGAGAAACATAATGTTGAATAAACAGAAAGATACTGTTCCTCTAAAGTAAGGCAGCAGAAATTTCTCACATTATCGATTGTCTCTCTGGCAGGAATGCTAATCTTTTACAGATCCAGAGCCCACAGCTTCCAGTGACGCAGTTTGAAGATACACAAATCCATACTAAACCCAAGGAAATCAATGGCACAGAGGTATCTTCTGGTTGGCAAACACGAAGGACGTTCTAATATTTGTTGCCAACAATCAGTCACCTGACCCCTTTTATGGGTAGCTACCTGGTGGCTGATGTCACGGCAGGAGCGCATTACTGTTATTGACTATGTGTTCGGGAGCCACAGGACACAGAACCTGTACAGAACGGAGTGGGAGAGCTAAGTAAGACAGTGGAAGTGCTGGGCACGAGAACAGGGACAAGGGTAAAATCGTCACGTGGTTATATCTGAGGAAACACTGGAATGAGTATGTTGATTTCAGGAGCCCGTGTTTAATAATGCCATCCGTGTGCATTACATCCCTCATCCACTCTCCTGTAAAACATTTCCTCATACTTTGGAGCAAGTCGGTCAGGCACAATTATCATTTCTTCACAAGTGCCACAGGGAAAGGATTTTCCGTGTGCCGTGTGGAAATACATATATATTTCCCCTCCTCTTCTGCTTTCCCTCGTATTCTGGTGCTACACGACCCTGCTGTGGTTTACCAAAAAGAGAGATAGCTTTGACAAAGACAACCAGGATGATGAATGGAATTTAATTTATGCAACATTCATGGAGGGTGAGTCCTCTGGGTAAATCACCATGGTAGCACTCTCCTCCTCCCCTTCCATGATATGTTCTGCTTGGCTGACTCAGCTGCCTCTGAGAAGCCTGGCACTTAAGGTTATGTAAGCATGCACTGATGTTCAAATATTTATCACAAGAATGGCCACACGAAAAGAGAAAGAAAATAAAAATGGAAGGAGGAGTCTGAGGTAAAGAGCTACCCCGATCAGCTAGGAGAAGTTGAAGAACTAAAAGGGATGTGGAGATCTAATTTGGAATTAGGGATTTACTCCCTGAGGTGATTAATAAAATGGATTTGAGTCCTGTGTGCTGGGAGTGCTATTGATTGGCCTTTAGCCCAAATTGATTTCAGCCCCTTTCCCCTGCTACTCAATGTAACCAAAGACAATAATTTTGTTTCATCTTAGGAAAAATAATAGTTTCTTCTCCTCATAAAAAATTAGCTAGTTATTGCCACTTGACCTATATTTTTCTTTCTTACTGACATTTCCACTCATTCATATTGTAAATTGCTAACTATCTAGGAAGGTTTTACCAGTGATCAGAATCAGGGCAGACAGCAAATGCCAACTGTGAGTACTAAAGAATTATTGAATCATTTGGGCCTGTCTCAGAGATGATTTAGGATAAAGAATCTGTTTTACTCATTTTATAAATAAGGAAATATTCTAGCTATGTGACTAAGCCTTTCATAACCAACAAATAAATTAACAAGGGACTTTACTTTGAAATGAAAAATTTTAGTCTGTGCCATATTGTGTGCATTAATTTCATTTATAATTAACGTCACCAAAGAATCATCAATTCAGTGAAGAATTATAAATGTCTAAGTATGCTAATTTTCTTCCTTTAACTGATTGGGAAGTATAGTGAACTTTATCATAATGCTCAAAACTACTTGGCCATATCAGCATTGATATTTTCACTGATAGAGAGGAAGAATAGTGCTTAGTAAACTTTAAATTTGGGAAACAACTTCAAGTCTTAGTTTAATTTTAAATTCGGATCAAGTTTGTCCTGTTACTTGGAGCCATTTTGCTTATTTGTATAAAATCATATTTAGTTCACAAGACAAGAGAGGGTATAAATATACTACATTTTCTTATGAGCTAAAATGATAATTCTCTCACTATGCAAAATAATTTGACTATTTTCAACTCATGGAAGATAAAGTTTGGCTATCGTTTTAACATTCTTTTCAATTTCTCATACACACTCCTTATAAAGATGGCATTTTCAGGAGAGGCAGAAAACTGTCCATTTGGAAGTAAATGAAAACAATGTGGTTATCATATACTTGATATCTTTTTATATGGCTAAAGAACTCTGAGCAAAAAAGACAGAATATAGGCTGTTTTGCTAAAAATAGAATTAGATATACTCAGGTTTAAATGGAGCAGGATGTGTCTGTTGCCACCTGCCTAGTTCAGGCCATTCATATCTCTTGCCTAGACTATGATAATTGATTCCTTTTTTTTTTTTTTTTGTCTGTATTTTGTTTGTTTTGGGTTTTTATTTAAATCCCAGTTAACATACAGTGTAATATTAGTTTCAGGTGTAGAATTTAGTTGATTTCATTGCTTACATCCAACACCAGGTGCTCATCAAGACAAGTGCCCTCCTCAATCCCCACCACCATTTAGCCCATCCCCCCCACCTCTCTCCAGCAACCCTCAGTTTATTCTCTAGAGTTGAGTCTGTTTTATGCTTTGCCCTCCTCTCTCTCTCCCTCTCCCTTTTTTCCCCCTATGTTCATCTGTCTTGTTTCTTAAATTCCAGTCTCTTCTTTCTCCCATCCACTCTCCCACAAGCTGGTGTTTTTTTTTTTTTGAACTGCAAATCAGATCTAATCGTCTGAATCCTCACTTCTTACTCCTTCAGTGACTCACCAGGGTGCTTAGGATACAATTCAAACTTTTCATCCCTGCAGCCCCCTTCTTGATAACCACATAACTGCTTCTCCACTTTTCTCTCTGGCCTCTCTCCTCTCTCTGGGCTCCAGCTACACTAATCTTCTCCATTTTGGGGAACACCCCATGCTCCTTTCTCCTTAGGGCCTCATGCAGGTGTTGGTTCCTTTGCTTGCTGTGATTCCAGAAGTCAGCCTGTCTTTCAAAGTTACCTTCTCCAAAAAGCCTTCTGTGACCACCATTTCTGAACCAAATTCACGCCTTCTCATCCTCTCCATCCTCCCACTGCTGTTATTTGGTACCAAGTAGGATTTTCTGGCTTTTATTACAATTTCATAATAATTATATGTATTTGTGTTTGTTTTTTCTTTTCCACTAAACTGTTCAATCTTAGAGGGCCTTGTACTGTCTTGATAGTGAATGTTCAGGAAAAAAGAGGAGAACAAGAGAGAGAGAAGGAAGTGGTAGAGAAGACAAGCAGCAAAGAGGAACCCACACAAAATAATTGGCCGTATTTTTTTGTGATATGTCCAATACACTCAGGTTTCAAAGTCTGCTGATAGAATACATCACAGATTCAAAAGTAGCTTAAAAAGTCATCGAATGTATATTCTTTGAATATCTTCTTGGCAATGGAAATATAAGAAATTAAAACAAGTAAAAAAAGATAAATAATGATGGAAGGCACATTGAAACAAAGTTTGAAAGAATCCAACATTATGGATGCTTATCTGATTCAAATGTGCAAACGCTCAGAGTTCAGTCATCACTCACAATTAGGCTGACAGCAGAGTTCCCAAACATTGTCTGACCACCATCTGGATCCACACTTTCAATCACTCCCTGGAATTTCATTTAGTGCTTCTAGGCATTTCAGTGGGTTACTTACTCATTTCTGCAATTCCAATTTGAAATAAATTATGGAATCTGATGAGCAGATCCTTTTAAAAGAATTTTCTCAGGACAAACTAGGGGAAACTATTGTGCCATTTCTTCTTATTTAAAACTCATATGATAAATGCCCCATTGAATTTAGCATTATCATGTAACTATTTTGGCAAACGTATGCTGCGTTCTCAGACTCAACACAAATAACTCTTGGTTTAATGCCAATTCGGTGGATTTTTTATGGTAAAAAAAGGACATTTAAAATGGAGCTTGCTGATAAATATGCAAGCCATTGCCCCTTTGGTTCTCACACTAAAATTTATCCTTACGAAACATCTAAAATAATGCAGCAGATAACCATCGTGAGAATGCCTTATTTTAGAAGATGTTAAATAATTTGATAGTGTTTGAATTCTTAGGTTATGACTTTAAAAAATCTTTTACTTGATTTTAAAATTTTTCTTTTTTGCCATACTAGAATCATTAGTCTTTAAGACCCTTAAAAAGTTGGCCAGAATGACTTATGTATGTCGGTAGCTGCTCTCCTGTTTCCTCAGAAAGGATTCTCTTTTCCACAGACACCTCGTTCATTGTTCGCCCTTAAATTAGTATTTTTAAGTTTAGTTTGTTGAATAAGTTGTTCTCCGATGATTAATTAGGTTCTCAAACTGTGTGTTTCCCGCCCCCCCTCCGGTGTTCTCTCTTCCTATATCCATCTTCTATTTCCATACTTGCCCCATAGCAATACTGGGTTTGAATGTGTTTCCTATTTTAGTAATGCATTGTATTACATCCTTGTGCTACCGATTTCCCACCCTCTTCAAACCTACTTGGCCACCCGTCTCTCAGTGAGAGTTAATAGTTAAACTTCTCAACTAACATTTAAGATCTTCAGTTTCTTTCATTGATTTGCCCTTTAGCTATACCTATCCACAAACCCCAACTTGAGATCAATATAAGCAATCCCTTCTGCTTCTACGATGCAGCTGGCCGCATCAGTGGAGAAAAGTCACGCAACTGTGTGAATTGATGCCACTACAAATTTATGGCTTCCAATCTGAGTTGGCCCTGCACCGCCGGTCGATAATCCTTTTAACAATCTCTGGTCAGTTCCCAGGCTCATTACCTCAGCTAGCATTCCAAACTTCAACCACTCTTCTCATGCTCGTTTGGATCCCCTCAGCCATGAAAAATGACCTTGCCTAACCACCTTAAAAGAAAAAAAAAAAAAAGATCACTCTACAGACTTTTGGTTTTTAAATTTTTCTGTCCTTGAGTACAATTTCTATTTTGTGTCTGTCTTCTACGAAGGTGGTAAAAACACATCTCTGAGCCAAACAGCAAGTCCCACCGCCCTCCTTACTTTCTCCCTGGGTTGTGACTGTCTTGTCGGGGGAGGAGTGTGTATGAAAGAAAGAAAGGGCTCTGGCCACAGAGGCATCTTCCGAGCTGTCTGTCCCCCATCTTGTTCTTGATCAGTCATTGACACCAGCTTTCATCCAGACATTCATTTCTTTGGAGTTAGAGGATCACACCACTACTGCTGAACAAATCTCTTTTCCTTCTCCTCAGCCCAGATAATCCTTTTCTTCTCTTGGAGAGTGAGGAGGTTGAGGAAAAGGGCTATTACCCTTACTCAATGATGTCTTCTCCAAAGTGTTTTAATATCAGCCATGAGTCCTTCTTTGCTATTTTCCCAAGGACCTGGGATTTTGACATTCAAAAGCCAGGCAGGAACTCTCTCCTCCACCATCCCTCCACTTTCTGCTTTCATATCAGAAACTCACTTGTGCAGGAAAATTAGGTTTTTTAAAATTTCTGTCTGTTTCAGTTAGATATTTAATTTGTGCTTCCATTCCCTAAGGTGGTTGAAAGTTAACTTCAGTCAGTCAGCTTAGGAAACCCCAAAACTTTACCCTGGGTTGTATACAGGTTTTTCGAGAAGGGAGAGGGCAAGAGGGCAAGTTGTTTCGAGAGTGGAGAAAGTGGCAAATCTGAAGGAGCTGTGTGGAAGGAGAATGAGGAGTATTTCCTCAGGGATCTGTATGAAATGCTGACATGGGACAAGATGGAGGCATAATAATGTTTTGGAGGACACCTGTAAGGCTGGTGAAATTGAAGGCTGTATTCTCTTGCTTTTTTCTTCCCAATATCTTGGAATTTATTAGTGTCCCAGAACTTAAGATGCAATCCCCTGGAAAAGGGTGTGGTAAGAGTCACTAAATTGAAATATATTAAGTTTCTGTGATTCTTGGCAGACTCTAGAGCTTGAATTAGAAATTCAGGTAAGGGAAAGGTGAAGAAAATTACATCACCTGGGTTGGTGGGCTGATGTATGTTCGTGCTATATCTCTCTGCAATGGTCTTTATCATGCTAACTTTTTATAATATCAGTCCAATAATTTATTTTGAAAGAATTTCAAACTCATAGAGGAGTCAAAAGTACATGAGCAAGACCTCTTAGGTATCCTCTCATGAGATTATTCCCCAACAGTTAACATTTATATATTTGTTTTATTGCCCCCTTTTCAAAGAATACTTCCATTACTGTTAGTATTTTTTTTTTTTTTTGGAAGTATTTGAAAGCAAGTTGGAGACATTACCCCTAAATATGACAGTGTGTTCTTTTTTTTTTTTTCAAGATTTTATTTATTTATTTGACAGAGGGAGACACAGGAGAGAGGGAACACAAGCAGGGGGAGTGGAAGAGGGAGAAGCAGGCTTCCTGCGGAGCAGGGAGCCCGATGAGGGGCTCAATCCCAGGACCCTGGGATCATGACCTGAGCTGAAGGTAGACGCTTAACTGACTGAGCCACCCAGGCGCCCCTACACTGTTATTTCTTTACACATGGGCACCCTCCTATATAACCCCTGTGAAACCCTTCAAATAAAGAAGTCATTGGTACAGTGCTACTGTCTAACCCACAGGTCCCATTCATATTTCTCCAGCTGTTTCCTCACAGCATCCCATCCAGAAATGTGTGTTGCATGAAGTTTTTATATACCTTAGGTTCCTCCAGTTTTAAAGGTGTTTCCTTTTCTCCCATCTTTCCTACCTCCCATCTTTTCTACTATGTTCTATCACATGACATTCAGCCTGGGTCTCTCCAATGTTTCCTCATGACCTGACAGAGGGCAGGCTCTCTTGGCAGGAATATTCCAGAAATGATGCCTTGCTCCTCTGTGTGCATCATGTCTGGGGGTATGCGTGGGTGATGTTAACTTTCACTTGGTCATGCTGATACTAATCATAGTATTTCATGGGGGGAAATATCCCAAGATTACGCCCATATCCTTTGGGCATCAAACCTTCCCTGTCACCTTTAAGCCTCTATTAACAAGCCCCGTCCACATCAACAAACCATTATCATGCTTGCTAAGTGTTGATTTTTTCTACCGTCTACATTTATTCGTTGGCATTCTAGAATAATTTCTCTTCTCATTTATTTATTTTTAAATTTAATCAGCCTAGTAGTCTCATAGATTCCTATTTGATTCACTGGTTTGTGATCTGTTACTGTCTTTATTCATGTTGACATTCAAATATTTTCTGTATATGGCTCTTATGCAAGGTGGCTCCTGTGGTTTTTGTTTTTGTTTTGTTTTGTTTTTGGCATGTCCTCGTTCTTCTTTGAGAACTTTTTTACTTTTGGTCCCAAAAAGATACTCCTGCCTTATCTTGTACGTTCCTGGCCCGGATCCTGGAATCATTATTTCTCCAGGAAGTACTGGTTCTAAGACTTGGGCTTGCAGTGTGTTCATTGCTAGTGGGATACCATTGCTTCTCCACCCTCTCAGCATATAAAGCTAGGGAATAGAAGTATAGATATACTGTTTCTCTCTCTAGAAACATAAGTTCATATGGATACCTTTAATTTCCAAGCAGCACTTCAGAGTTCCTTCCAGACTTCTTTCTTTTTATGGGAATACATTTGTCAGTGAGAAACCTGGCTCTCATTATCCTTAATAATTTACTTTGTTCAGTTTAATCCATTTACCAAACGCTCCTGCCCTCTCCACCTCTAGGCATCCACTCCATGTGCCCTGCCTCTTGAGATGTCAGCAGGCACACTGCCTCTGATGGAAACAGATCTGTCTTCTGCTTGGGTCCCTCTCCCATTTCTCACTTCACGGTGCCACAAGTCTTCATGAACTCCTCTCTACCTTCCATGTTGTTATGCAGTTGCCCTGCTTTGGGGAAGGGGAGGATAAGGAAAAGGCTCTTATGCTAAGTGAAATAAGTCAATCAGAGAAAGGCAATTATATGATCTCACTGATAAGTGGAATTTAAGAAACAAGGCAGGGGATCATAGGGGAAGAGAGGAAAAAATGAAACAAGACAAAACCAGAGAGGGAGACAAACCATTTAATCTTAGGAAAAAAACTGAGAGTTGCTGGAGGGGAGGGAGGTGGAGGGATGGGGTAAACTGGCTGATGGACATTGGGGAGGGTATGTGTTGTAATGAGCACTGGGTATTATATAAGACTGATGAGTCACAGACCTGTACCCCTGAAACAAATAATACATTATATGTTAATTGAATTTAAATTTTAAAAAAAGGAAAAGGCTCAAATTTATTTCAGTCATTTTCTGGCAAGTTGTTTCCTCCCTTTTGAGACCTGAGGTTCTTGAAATTGAGGACAGAAGTTGGAATTATATCAACTTTGTATTTCGTGTCTCTTATAAACTGTCTTGCATGTAGTAGACATCAGTAAATTGTTGATGAATTCCTCTGAGTTCATACTCTTGGCTTACTGTGGACATTTCCATTATTCGCACTCAGGATAGTCATCTAGAAGATCTTGCTGATGACTATCTTCTTTTGAATGTTGGATTGATGAGCATACCTTGGGTCCAGATGCCTGGAGGAGCAGGGAGGACCATTATGACAAAATGGAAGGTTGGAGGCTTCATATGGACTCCAAGCTCCTTTCATGTTTTCTTTGGTCAGAAGCACTTTCAGAGTCCTTTTGGGTCTCCTCCAATGAGGCATAAATGGCCAGCTTTAGTATACTCCCATTCCTTTTTTTTTTTTTTAAGATTTTATTTATTCATGAGAGAGAGACAGAGGCAAAGGCAGAGGGAGAAGCAGGCTCCCCGCAGAGCAGGGAGCCTGATGCGGGACTTGATCCCAGGACCCTGGGATCATCACCTGAGCCGAAGGCAGATGCTTAACTGACTGAGCCACCCAGGCGTCCCAGTATACTCCCATTCTTGATTCAATGATTTGGTTTATTTCACTGAAGGACTTGGAGTATTTCTGCTAAGTCCTTAATTTAAAAAGCAAGTTTTCTCAAATTTAGTAATTTCTGGTATAGCTACAAGTTGTGAAAACATTATTGTTTTGTGCATGTTAGATTGTCCTGTGTAATCACTTAGTTGAATATTTGATCTTTTCTACTAAATCATAACTTTTTGAAGACAGAGACCAAACTGTGTTCATTTTAAAATACACCACAATAACTGTTTTACTTCTGCCTAATACTTAGAATAGTGCTTGATAAGGAATAGGTACCCAATAAATAGTTATTGAAATAAATACATAAAATAAATTACATTGGTGTGTTCTAGAGGATTACTGATTTTCATCTATCTCACTATGAAAACTTATGTGATGTTAAATAGAACTTAAGTTGACATTTAATAAAGTGGCTGATTATCTAATTTGTATTATTTGTACCCTTAGGATCCATTCTTTATTCTTATAAATTCTGGATATTTCTGTCCTGGTTAATTGATAAATGAACTTCTGTTTGTTTCTTAGCTCAGGTAGAGCAGTGCATTGGGGGAAGATACCATGGATAAGTGTCAGAGTAATAAACAAATCAGATGGTTTGGAAAGTGGTGGTATTGGGGGGGGGGGGAAGAGCTCCAGCACCTGTGGTAAAGTAGATAGAAAAAAAAAAAACCAGAATATTTACATTTTTTAAAAACTTCATTTAGTTGACTTTAGTAAGTGAAAAAGAGCTGTAGTTTTTTTTTTTTTTAAAGATTTTATTTATTTATTCGACAGAGAGAGAGACAGCGAGAGAGGGAACACAAGCAGGGGGAGTGGGAGAGGGAGAAGCAGGCTTCCCGCGGAGCAGGGAGCCCGATGCGGGCTCGATCCCAGGACCCTGGGATCATGACCTGAGCCGAAGGCAGACGCTTAACGACTGAGCCACCCAGGCGCCCCAAAAGAGCTGTAGTTTTTATATTTAAATTATAGTCAATTTTAAGAACTCATATCATAAGTAGGATGGTGTATTTTATACATGCTCTACCCACTCCTATCCGTGGCAGATATTACTAATCAATTATGGCATTCTTCCTTTTTGATCTTAGACTCTACCTCCAAAGTTTTTTTAATATAATGTTCCAGATAAATACTAGCAATCAATTAGAACTGATACTTGAATTGAAACTTTTTGGTATGTCTGCCATAAAATTTTAGAGTAACAGCTTATTTCTGCCCACCAGGCTTGTATTTCTTCCTCATCAGATCTAGAATAATTGTCACTAAAAATCCTGTGTCCACCACAGAACATCTCATTTTCCTTAATTAGTTAAGTCCACGCTAATGTCCACTTTCTAATTTCTGAAGGTTCAAGGCTTGGAAAGTTCCAGATAGCACAGCTTTTGGTGTTAAAAAATATATATAATATATGTACTTATATATATTCTTTTTTATCTTTCTCCATTCTCTCTTTTAATACCATCTGCAAAAACCCTACCATCCTGATTCAATATAAGGCTTTTCATATTTAATCGTTCCAAATGTTGAGTTATAAGAGATCTTGACTAATGGTATTCATAGTAAATCTTATTTGTAAATGTGTATTCTGACCATTGAATTGATTATGCAGGTATAAATAAAAGAGATGTTTAAACATGCTCTTTGGTTTCGCTTTTTGCTTTGCCTTTTGCTAGCATCTGGGAGCAATCAAACCAGCATGCAGCTGTGTAGAGGTAAAATGTATTATGCATAGTCTCCCATTTTGCAATATTGTATAGAAATGATTTTTTCATTATTTATCATTCTGATCCAAGAGAAAACCAACTTCTCAGAAGTGATATTACTGACTCTTAGACCATAATAAAGGTAGGTAATGTCACAAAGGATTTGTCCATTGAGGTCAGGCTGACCAATCATTAGTTAAAATCAATTAGCTAATTGATTACATGTTTGCTCAATTGAGCTTTTAGAACTTTTCATATAGTAACAGTTATTTTTTCCAACTAGAGGCCAGTTGTAATTAATAGCTGGAACACTGTTCCATATTAGAGTGTTGAAGTAAATATAATGCCCTTCATCTACTTTAATCAAGGTTCATGGTGCTATAGAGGAGACAGTTCCTCACAAGAACATCTGGCAGCCAGAGTGGTAATGTAGGTTGGCTTCAGATGTGAATGCTTGGAATTACTTAGTTGGAACAACACAATGTGTCAACATTAACCCACATAGAATCAGAACAGTTCCTGTTATGTGCAGGGAAACTGAATGACTGGGAACCACACGTTAGCCTCCATTTTATGGCTGGAATCCCAGAAATGCCAATGGGAACTGTGAATGTTGACTGGAAAGATGTGACCTATCCATTATGTTTGGGTTCCAAAGCCTCACTTGGTAGGTCTGGCGCACTTTAAAATGTAATTTATGTATTGATGGGAATTTTTTTCTTTAAAACTTGGATAATGCTGATGTTCAATCAGTTCTTGCTTTTATTAAAAACCAACTACTGAATATGGCTCTATGTGGTTTTTTTTTTTTATATATACCAAAAGTAATTTGCCACAATAAGATATTTTAATGATACTTGTTTTGATAGGTATTTTTCTAGCTAGCAGTTTAAGAGGAAAATGATAGCTTAGGATGCCATGGGGACCTTCTAAACACTCTGGATATTTATTTGCTTGTGCTTTCAGGTTACAGCAGAGGTCATCCATAACTGCGAGCCCTGGTTTACTCTTAATCCTGCATTGGCTTAAGGAAATCAAAGAAAAAAAAGGTGAGGTGGAACAGGAGGGATTAGGTCATGGGTTTAAACTTTTAAAAAGCCAATATATGATATATCTAAAACTAATGATGTAATGTATGGGGATTAACATAACAATAAAAAATTTAAATAAAAAAAAAAGCCAATATATGAGATTGATAAAGGCAGAGATTGAGGCTTTTGGAGATAGGAGCCTCAATAAAAAGCTTAGAGGGTCTCTTCTGACTCATTTTTTGTCTTGAACAAGATTCTCTTTGCTTATTTACTCTTTAGTGTTTTCTGTTTCTTTTGGTTGTTGTTGTTTTTAGATTTTTTTTTGTCCTCTTACCCATAAATTTTCCTTTGTTGCTGAGTCAGTATGACTTTTAGCTATATAGAATAGAAATCTGATTAGAGTGCCTTACCAAATAGAACTTATTTTTTTACATTTCAAAAGAAATCTGGCGTTAGGCAGCTCAGGATGGTACAATGGCTTGAAGGACCCAGATTCCTTTTTTTCTTCCATGCTACCATCCTTTGTGTGTGGCTTTATCCTGATGTTCACAAATGCTTGCTCCATCTCTAGGTATTATGTTCATAATTCAGGCAGAAAGAAGGGGTAAAGTTGAGCAGAAAAGCATGTGTTAACTGTGTATCTTCCTTTTGAATGAGGGAAACAACAGATCTTACAAAAGCCCTTCCCACTACCTCTTACATCTTATTGGACAGAATTATGGTCCTAAGGCTTTAGCTTCCAGTCTGTGTTTGAAGGATGAATAGTTTTAATTTAACACATTGCCATCCCAAAGAATATTATAATTCTGTAGGTGGTGATGAAAGGGAAAAGAGATATTACACAGGCAAGTAGCACCATCTGCCACGATTGTTAACTACAGTCAGCTTCAGAACTCTCTTGCTTGTTTTTCCATCAAGGAAGTGGCCTATATAATATTCCAAATTATAATAATCTCTTAGCCCAACCAAATCATTCTGGATGCTTCCACAAGTTCTCTTTCTAAACCACAGATCTGATGAGGTCATTCCCATCGCCTTCAGGAAGCAATCTGGATTTCTTTAACGTAGCATACACGGTCTGACTGCTTCTCTTCCCAGCTACTTACCCTGCTCCTCGCCTGTACGTACTCTGTGCACCAGGCCTTCAAAACCCCGTGAACTGCTCTTTCATGTTTCCTTGTATTTGCTTGTGCTGTTCATTTGCTTGCATTATCTGTCCCTCGTGAGTCTATTGTTCATTAGGTACTTTTTTTTTTTTTGGCAAGGCTCTGCACCATTGTTGCCCCTGACATGTGGGCCTAGTTGGCTACCCCTTCCTCTGTCAGCCTACAGTGCTCTGAACATGTATCCGTTATGCTTTCTCTCACTCTTTTAAAGTTGTTGGTCACTCCCACTATACCCTGAATTGAAAAAGGGATCATCTCTTATTTACTCATGTCTTATTCATATGATTAGTGTAGTACCTGGCATAAGGTAAGCCCTCAATAACTGCACCTTGGATGGTTGGATGAATCAACTGATCAGCTGTGCACAACACTGTTTTAAGAATCTCTGCCTCCATTAAAAACCTTTTACCTTAATAGTTAAGACCAGAGTAAATCTACATGAGTGCTCTTCATGAATATGTTCATTTCCATGTAATTGTACTTCCTTACTATAATTGTTTTTCTGTAGAGAAAATATCTTGTATAAATACCACATAATACTTTCAAGACTTATTCTTTAGTGTTTTCTCTAGCATATGTTTAATGATGTAAGAGATAATATTTAGGACCTACAGTGGTCGTGTAGAACATGGAGAATGCAAGCCAAGGCTGACATCACTAATGCCTACAGAAATACCAGGTTCATGTGAGCATTACTAGGCCAGAGAACTGCATGGGTATTTGCTTTTCTTGCAGGAATTCTGAAATGAAGCAGCAGAGATTGAGTAGAAATTCCACAATTTGTTGCTCTACTTAGAGAAAGTCAAATGTTTATTAGGTTTTCAGTGGGTAGCTTTTATTTACACACATTTTTAGGTCTTGTTGTGAATTATGTTTTTAAGGAAGTGTGCCCAGAATTATTAGTCTTCCATGTCAGATATTGCTTTGAAATATTTTTACTTTCACTGTTCTGGAGAACAGCCCCATACGGTTTTTTTCTTTTTTTATGTTCATTTCTAAAATTTCCTCTTAAACTCTTTATCTCTGTGTGCATTCATTTGTGTTTAGTTTGAGAAGTCACTTATGTGTTTTCATTTAGGGAAGTGTATCTCTTACACAAATTCAGGTAAGACAGTACTAATAATGAATTCAGAGTTTCCAATTTTACCATCGGAGGCCATGTTTGTGTGGAAGGAAGGAAGGCTGTGTTCAGAGGAAGAAAACTACAAGGATTCATTTTAAGGGAAGAAAATTCTATATTTCAGATTCTCTAGTTTCTGGTGGCACCGGATGCATATAGGATACATGAGCTTTGACATATTTTCTCAGGAATAAAGTTTTGGTATGATGTGTTACTATTCAGTGTTCAGGTGTCTGTGAGTGGGATAATATTTCTGTCTGTGGCACTGAGCATAAACTTGACCTCAGAAGGGAATGTGGGGCTGGGGGGCAGACAAAGATGTTCTCTTTCTTTCTCTACACATGAGCAGTAGGACATGAGACCTGGAAAGAATGAAGTGAGCAAAATATGTTATGTTACTGCAACATAGCTTTGCTGGGCTTTAGAGATTTGCCTTTTCTTTCTTCTTTTAATACTACAGTTCAGGTCACTCCAGCCTAATTGATCTTCTTGCTCTAAACTCCCGTAGTTCCTGGTTTGTATCATAAATCTAATCCTTTTAATGGATTGCTTTATATTGTTTTCTAGTTGTTTCAAATTTTGTCTTCTTGATGGTATTGAATGTCAAAGAAAGAAAGAACAAAGCTGGTTTCACGCTGGACCTCTTTTCTTGAATACATCCATTCATGGGAATGAGACAGAAATTACATAATGATTTTAATCCATAGTATTTCTGTAACACTCAGTTCCAGAATTTCAAAATGCTCATTTTTTTTATAGAAATAAAGATTGCATTTCTTTGACAAACTTCATAATTTTTAAAGATTTTATTTACTTATCTGACAGAGAGAGAATGAGAATGAGCCAGGGGGAGCGGCAGAGGCAGAGGAAGAGGGAGAAGCAGACTCCTCACTGAGGTGGGAGCCCAACCTGGGGCTCGATCCAGGAACCCTGTGATCATGACCTGAGTTCAAGGCAGACTGAGCCACCCAGGCATCCCTTTAACAAACTTTATCATTAACCGTTTTTGACAAAGGAATGGAGATTGGAGCTATTTGCCTTGATTGTACAGCTAGTGTTAGAAATGCAAGAAGCTTCAATTTTCTTGACTTTCTAAGCTAAACCAAACTAACATCAGCTTTGAGAGTTACATGCGTTCTCTTGAGCAGATTTCAGACTAGCTCTAGTGCCAGGTTCACTGCCAAGATTGACAAACAGACACCCCCACTGTGGTTGCTGCCAGACATGGTAAGATGAATGCCTCCTGGTCAAAGCTTGAGGATGGCGGGGTGACATCCCATTTGTAAACAGATTTTTGGTGCTTGACTTGATAAATACACACACACACACACACACACACACACACACACACTTAAAAAGAAAAGTAAACTATGGCCAAGTCTATTTCATAAAATAATCCTCAAGACAACAAATTACAAGAGAAATTTTTTTTCCCTAGTCTTCCCGTCATGATACACCGCAAGAGGTATCCTGGCTTTCTGTAAAGTTCTGAGATTTAGGTTTTCTCTAGTCATTTACAAAGCATATAGTTACAGTATTCATGAAAATACTAACAATTAACAAGGCTATTGAAACACAGTGCCAGCAGTTAGCTTACCACATATCATGATTTCAAACTAACGGGACTAAGAATCCAAGGTAGAAAGACAAAAAGACTAAAAAATGTGTACATGGGGGTGCATGGGTGGCTCAGTTGGTTAAGCGTCTGCCTTCAGCTCAGGTCATGGTCTCAGGGGTCCTGGGATCCAGCCCCACATCGGGCTTCCTGCTCAGCAGGGAGTCTGCTTCTCCCTCTCCCTCAGCTCCTTCCCCTGCTTGTGCTCTCTCTCTCTCTCAAATAAATAAATAAAATCTTTTAAAAAAATGGTACTTGGCCTTAAGAAATAATCAAACAGATAATAGAAAGTCATTCTAAGTTGAATAATCTTGAAATAATCATTATTATTTATGCACAATTATGGTCCTTTCTGAACATACACAGTATGACTTATTATTATTTCTGGACTTCATAGTTTGAAGAGAATTTCTATAAATATTTTCATTTGCTTTGATCCTTACAGACTTGGGGAAGAGGTAGATCAAATATTACTATCTCTAGGTACGGATGGGGGGAAAGACTTTCTCAAGATCCAGTAAGTGGAGTTATTGTGTTTGTTTGATTGTTTATTTACTCTGAGACTTGCTCAATTTCAATCCTTTTACCTTCCTTAGTTTTTCTATTCCAGATAGGAAGATTTCTCTTCTACATGAAGATAGACTCTCTGCCTGTTATGTGTCTTTTCCATTGTCCCATTGTTTACACTTTCATCATTGAATGCCCATTTCCTATTTATGTCTTAATTTCCCCTCATCTGCCAAATGCAGATAATAATAGTGCTTACCTCAGAGGCTTTTAGAAGAGGGCATAACATAATATAGATGCAGCACTGTATGCTGGACTACTGTGATTAATTTCCACATTTGCTTCAAACTCATGCACACCAGGCATGCATGGGACCCATGCGCACACATTCATGCCTCACCTCAGTTAGCTGTGGGGCTACGGTGGCTAGGTAGAGCCAAGATTCGTTTTATCCGCAAGGTACAATAGCACCTGCAACAGCACTTCTCAAACTCTTTGTCTCCGATCGCCTTCACAATTTTAAGAGCTATTGAAATTCCTAGGAGAGCTCTTGATTTGGGGGCATGATATCTACCAATATTCTACATTAAATATTAGAAATTAAAACAAATTTTTGAATATTTATTTATTTTAAAATAACAATAACAAACCTATTAGTTAACATAGACAACTTAAAAAAATACTGTATTTTTTTTGAAACAAAAGAATTTTGTGAGAAGATCTGGCTGAGGCTTTGTGAAATCTTTGGGAGGAGGCAGTGAGACCTTGCCTCGACTGTGATACTTTTAAGCCTGCAAAGACAGAGATACCACCTACAAGTGTGTCCATGTGATTGGGCACACACCCCACAATGATACAGATAAAGCAGGTGGAACCTGTAAATGGCATTTTATGACCTATTTACCAGTAAATCATGGGAAGGCCTTCCACATACTTTTGCTTTAATATCCTTTAACTGAATTTTAGGTTATAAATATAAAATTACTGAGAAATAGTGCTTCTATGAATCAATAACACTAGGAATATGACAAGAATATTTTATTTTATTTTATTTTATTTTATTTTTTTTAAAGATTTTATTTATTTACTTGACAGAGAGAGACACAGTGAGAGAGGGAACACAAGCAGGGGGAGTGGGAGAGGGAGAAGCAGGCTTCCCGCGGAGCAGGGAGCCCGATGTGGGGCTCGATCCCAGGACCCTGGGATCATGACCTGAGCCGAAGGCAGACGCTTAACGACTGAGCCACCCAGGCGCCCCATGACAAGAATATTGAAATGAAAAACATTTTACTGTAGTAAATTATATTTTAAAGAAACTGAGGTAGATATTGGTCTTCTCAGGACACAATAATAATGGCTTGTATTTACTTACTACATGCCAAATGCTGTTTTAAATACTTTTTGTGTTTGGGGCGCCTGGGTGACCCAGTCAGTTAAGTGTCGGACTCTTGGTTTTGGCTCAGGTCTGAGATCAGAGTCGTGAGATTGAGCCCCATGTCTGGCTCTGTGCTCAGAGAGGAGTCTACTTGGGTTTCTCTCTCCCTCTTCCTCTGCCCCTCCCCACTCTCTCTCTCTCTCTCAAATGAATAAATCTTTAAGAATAAATAAATAAATACTTTTCATGTTTTAACCCATTTTAATCCTCATAGTAGCCCAATGAATTAGGCACTATTATTACTGACTGGTTCCGTAACCTTGAATAATTCCTTTAATCCTTCTGTGGATCATATGAGTTCCCTACTTTGCAGGATAACAAATGTAAATAGTCTAGGAGATGTTTTAGCACAAAATAGATGCTTAACCAGTGGTAATTATTATTAGTCCTTGTTCCTTCCCTATTTTTCAGGATAGAGCTGTCCAGGCATTAAGCTCTCATGAAAGCAATGCTTTGATAAACTCACGTTGAAAGAGACTAGAAAGAAGAGAAAATAATGCACAGATTTTTTTCCCAGCCTCTTTTTTTTTTTCCTGCCTAGCTCTTGATTTCTTTTGGGTCCATGTCCCTAGCATTGTGCTTATTTTCCCAACTCTTAGTGTAAGCATATCTTGACATCTGTGTTGCACAATCACAAGTACTAAAAAAAAAAAAAGAATCCCTGCATTTATTTCATTTATAGAGACCAATCTTTCCTTTGAGAATATAATTGCTAACGTTTGGAATAATTCTTGAGAATTTCCGCAAAGCTGCTTGTATTTAAAATATTTTTCAAAAACATATGTGCATGTTTGCCTAAGCATATGCTGTATTTTTCTTTATCAAAAGCCGTTGATTAATATTTACATAAATATATCATGCAAAAAGATCACTCATTTTTCTGTGCTGCAGATATGCCTGGAAAAGATCATTTTGTTTTCCTTTGAGCATGTTAGCTATTGGCAGAAAGATGGAAAAATCTGTTTGACTTCTGTAGATTTAAGTGGATCTATTGGGGGGCAGTACACACCACTGTAGGACTTAATTTAGAGTGAGTTTATGTTGTCAAAAATACCAAATCCCCAAGGAGTTTGTTTGGTACTTTGAGTTTTTTGAATGGCCAAAAACTGCATGCAGTTCTATTATCCAGGCAGAAATTATGTATCAGAGGGGCGCCTGGGTGGCTCAGTCTGTTAAGCGTCTGCCTTCGGCTCAGGTCATGATCCTGGGGTCCTGGGATTGAGTCCCAGGTCAGGATCCCTGCTCAGCAGGTAGCCTGCTTCTCCCTCCCCCTCTGCTGCTCCCCCTGCTTGTGTGCTCACTTGCTCTCTCTCTGTCAAATAAATAAACAAAATCTTTTTAAAAAAAAGAAATTACATATTAGAAAATAGATTGATAGACGGATAGATAGAATTAAATGAAGAATTTGGTTTGGTTTTAAGACCTGGTATCTGATATTTTTCAGGTTCAGACCTCAGAATCAATTTTCCTACGTGTTAAAGCCCTCCTCTTTTCTATGTAGTGCTGTGTGGAGCGCATTGTCACCAGTTGACTCCATGTCTTAGTTTATTGATCCTATTCCTTGGGAAATGAAATATACACTACACTGCCAACCATTCAACGGTCTCTCAGTTGGGCACCTGTTTGAATTTCCGGCATTTGGGCCAGTTACCCGCTATACTGTAGTCAAACGCTGCCACTCACTCTTTCTCACTCATATAGTGGGTTTTATGTCTCTGTGCCTTTGCATTTTCTGATTCCCATCAAGATTATAAGCTTTGGAAAGTCTATCTCAGATGAAATACATCCCTTTAAAGCTTTTCCTTACTCCCCTCACCTGATGTAATTACTCCTTTCTCGAGCCTACTAGATCTATTTTGGTACAATACTCTCATGACACTTCTTATATTACACCTTATCGTGTAATTACTTACTTGTTTGATTTCTCCTACTAAATTTCAGGTCCTTCCAGAGTATGAGCCATGGGTCTTCTCATCTTTAAATTAGCTACAGGGCCCAATGCAAAACTATGCTTATTATAGAATACAAAAAAGATTTGCCTATTTCTTGTCTAATCATCAACATCCTGGTAAAAATACAGATTCTCAGGCAATTCCCTGAGTAATTCTGATTCATTAAATATAGGTAGAGGACCAAGAATCTATACTTTCAGAAGCTTTCCAAATGATTCCGATGATTAACATTTGAGAAACTAAATTAACCAAACGATTGGTTAAAAATTCATATTTGTGTCTCCTGATTACTATTTGAAAAGGAATATTTCTCAGAAAGGCTAAGTTCTTTTAAGTTTTTATTTTAATAGAAAGGCTAGATTCTTAACCCGTTTGTTTATGAAGGAATGCTTATTAAGCAAGTTCTTTGTAGGTAAATAGGATGTTATAACATGCTAACATCTTCACTCTGAAGTTCTCTAAAACAAATGTTCTTTGTTTTGTTTTGTTTCTCGTAGTGTTTATGAGATGGCATTTGGCCACGATGGCATTTGACTAGTTTGTTGTCAGGATCTGACTTGTGAAGGCAAAACTTAGAGGAGGAATGTTGGGACTTGGGAGAGATGAGGATAGCTACAGCGGGGAGTGTGTCCAGACTGTTTCTCCAGAATCACACTTGCCCTGTGGAGCAGTGTGCACTCTGGGGTGAACTCTGGTTTGGCATAAGGGCCCACGGCCCTAGATCTCTCCCTCACCGCCACATGGCAGTTTTAGGCTGCTGGTGAGGGCTTTGCAGGGAGGGCCCATGATGTCCTGCCCTCGCAGTGATGACTGAGGGCTTTTCTCTTGCTGCTGCAGCCAGCGCTGGGAGGATGCTGGAAGCTTGTACCTGCTGAGTGTGGTCCTGGCCCTGGCTCCCTTGGCTAAAGGCATGAAGAAGAGGAATTTGTTTCTTTCACGTACAAATAAAAGTGTCCAATAATTTAGGGCAACAATGGGAATTTCCTTTATAGACAAAGATTGCAAAAGAAAGCTCTAGGATTAATGAGTGTAAATGGTCTCCTAGCAGTAAATTTTCTGAGTACAACTTGTGTAATGTGCTTGGAACCAAATCTGTTGGAGAAAAAGAGACCATTTTAATTTAGTTGGCCCTACTGGTAAGGATACTATTAATGAAGCAGATGCCTTTTTCTCCGCTTTCCTGAATGCTTTGATAGCAAGCAAAATTTCTTTTCTTTAATCAAAAATAAGGTAGTTAATACATGTTCAGGAATTGTCTTGCTCAATTTTCTAACAATGTTTTAGTGATTATTTTTGTTAGACTTTTTTTTTTTAATTTATTTTTCAACAGAGAGAGAGACAGCGAGAGAGGGAACACAAGCAGGGGGAGTGGGAGAGGGAGAAGCAGGCTTCCTGCTGAGCAGGGAGCCCGATGTGGGATTCGATCCCAGGATCCTGGGATCATGACCTGAGCCAAAGGCAGACGCTTAACGACTGAGCCACCCAGGCGCCCTAGACTTTTTTGTGTATGTGAAAAAGGAGTTTCTGTTGATGTACTGTGCGCTGAGCAGTGAATATCTCATCCTCTTCAAAGATTCCTAAGGAAAGGTAAGTGGTCTGGAACCTATGGGAGTGTCTCCCGATTTAAGCTTGTATTTGGATATCCACAATCATGCCCTCAGTAGTGATGGACTGATATGAGGGAGGGGGAAAGAATAGGAGCTTTAGTGGACAGTGGAGCTGGGCTCATATCCTGAGTGACTTTGGGCAAGTCATTCTACCTGACCGACATAGTACACTAAGACAGTACTCAATTATTTGAGTTATTTTGAAAATTTACCTTCATAACATGTGCAAAAATGTCTGACAACTATTTTGTGCCAAATGATGAATGATAGTCCCTGTACTAAGGAACTCACAAGCACGTGGGAAGATCAAGATGGAAGAATCCAACATGGGGTCTAGAGAAGGCACCTATGTGCTCAGAGTTACCAAGAATGGTAACAGCAAGCTCATTTAATATGAGCAGAAAACAATCCTGGAGCATCCAGGGTTCTGTAAAAGTAAGGTATATTACTTTAACCCAACTAAGAATTTAGAGCAAATAATCCTAACTTTCAAATGAAACATTTCCAGTACTTAAAATAAGTCAAAGTAAAACAGAAATATTAGAGTCAGGTTTTTAGAATAATAGTATATGTTATTTACTGCACAGAAGAAAAAAAAACACTAATGCTTTAGATTTAGAGATGAGTTCTAGCTTCTCAGAAAATTCCAAATACTGAAACAAATTGTTTATCATGCTTGTTTTGCAATTTTTTGATTACTTGTTTGCTTCTGGGCCACTTTCAAAATAGCTTTGTCTAGTAACACCTCTAGAGTTTATAAGGATATTGTGAATAGAGTGCTACCAATTCAGAAAACTCAGGACTAGAATAATCACAATTTGTCAATTAACAATGTGGCAGGGCCCAGACTAGGGTGTGGAGAATGAGGCAGGGTCATACAAGTTCAGGGTTAGACCTTGTCTATATTAAGCAGAAAAATGGCCCCCAAGGGTTTCTAAGACCCAATTCCTGGAAACTGTATGTTACCTCATATAGCAAGAAGGACTGCAAATGTGATTAGGTAAAGGACCTTGGTATGGGAAGATTATATTGGCTTATCTGGGTGGGTCCAGTGTAATCACAAGAGTCCCTAAAAGTGGAAGAGGGAGACAGGGCACAGGAATGTATTGTGAGGTCTCAACCTACCCTTTGCTGGCTTCGAAGATGGAGGAAAGGGGCCATGTGTGAAGGAAAGCAGGCAGCCTCTAGAAGCTGGAAAAGGCAGAGAAGTTGATTCTCCTCTAGAGCCTCCAGAAGGAACACATCCCTGCGGACATCTTATTTTTAGCCTAGTGAGATCCACTTCAGACTTCTGGTATGCGGAACTGTAAGATAATTAATCGGTGATGTTTTAAGCAACCATGTTTCAGGTAATATGTACAGAAGCCATAGAAAACTCATTCACTGATTTTATGTAAAATTTTGGTATTTGGGTTATCATGGGTTTTTTTTTTTTTTTTTTGCATTAGTTTTGATAAAAAAAACAACCTTTGCATTGCAATATTATTTATCTGAATTATTGATGTTTTTATACCCAAGGTGAGTGCCTCACTTGCCTCCCCCTAGTCTTGGTCTCTCATTGGGACCAAGGATGCATCATTACTACATTACGGATAATGTTGGTGCTGGCCTCATGTAGAAAAATGATTAGCAAATTTGCAGACCATGTCTCTTTTCATTTTGTCCAGCCTGAAGAATGTCTACTCTTATCTGACACTACAGTGAGGCTTTAACTTTGACTCTGACAAGCTATCATGGATAGCTATTAGCAGCAACATGGCAAAGGGTGTATATTGAAGAACTGTTCTGTGGCCTATCTTTATTATTATTGGAGATCTTAAAACTGACATTGAATTTTACAGCTCTATTCTGTCATGTGTATAAAGGACTTTTTAAATGTACATCAGTTTCAATGATTTACTTTATCTGGGAATAGTATCTTCTTGTGACCCCAAGTACAATTCTAGATGTTCAATTCTAGACTTGTGTCATAAGCTGTCATCCTACAACTAGAGAAAGATCAAGCTCAGTTTTTCTTCCTCCTGTTAGCATGAGGGATGTGGTATCATAGTCCAACACAAAAAACTAACCTGCCTGGAGAACAACAATAGAGTAGCAGTTTAACAACAAGAACAATAATAGTACCGTTTATAGAGTTAAGTATTAAGTTTTCACATATTTCTCAAAACAACTCTGCAAGGCATGTTCTATTATCCCTATTTCGCAGATGGGGAAACCGAGCCTCAGAGAGATATTAATACATTAGAGCAGCTAACACTTAAATAGGACTGACTGTGTGCCAGGCATTCTTTGAAGGGCTTATACATACACTGATTCATTTAATCTCCCATAACCCTGAGACGCATTATCCCATTTTACAGATGAGGAAGTGGAGTCATGAAAGGTCAAGCAACTTTCCTAAGGGCATATGCCTTTTAAATGGAGAAGACAACTTGCTTAAAGTCATGCTGGTGGTAAAGAAATTGAAGAATAGGAATTCAAACTTAGATTCCTCTGATTTAAAAATGCTGTGCTCTTTTTACTACGCGAGTTACCCCCTAGAACCTTAAACCTAACTGATCTAACTGATCTTCTAACCTTGGTCACGCTCTTCCCCTTCTCTGCCATGAAATCCCAGGCACAGCTGGAGCCAGCTCCCTGGGAGGGGTTTACGGACTCCTCGCCTGCTGTCCAGGACTCACAGTGATGGATGTGAGCGCCACACCCTGCTGGGCCCTCTGCCTCGGGCTCCCTTGTTTGCTCCTAATCCTAGCAGTACACTCGAAAAGGGGTAAACTGCTTTTCTCAGAGGATTTACAGTCCTGACACCATGGCTTAGGCAAATCTTTATTGCCCTAGTACCTTGGCAAAGGTATTATCTGACCAGGGTGGGTAGTCGATAATGCTGTTACATCAATAGAACCTATCATAGTGTTAAAATACAGTCTGTAGGATTTGTTTTACTCTACTTAGCAACACCTAGGAATAGCTTTAAAGGGACACTTCAAAATGAAGGTCATTTTAAAAATTCAGGTATCTGCCAATATCTTCTACAGGTTGCATTCAAATATGAAAGGCTTTTTTTGAGTCTTAAAAAAATAACTGATTAAACTTAGGTACTTTATTTCATGAGGTATTTTTAATTTTTCTATTCCTAGTTGGTTGTAACCTTAAGTTTATTTTGAAGGGTGCATTGGAGGATTGAAACTTTTGTCAATTTATATTGTAAATTTATATAAAGCTAACAATGACCATGACCTTTTCTCTGAGGGCAAACTCTCAATAACATAATTCTAGGCTGCATACTTAATTTTATATATGTATCAAAAATTCACTCATTTGGATGGCTCTGTTTTTACACATTTAGCATTAATTAATGAAGGGCAGAGAAGTATCAGTTTTACAGCTGAAAACCACCATAATGCAAAGACTGAAGAAAACTCTTGAGCAGGCATCCAAGTACCTGGTTTTTGTCTCACCCATCACTAGCTATGAAATTGTACTTCTCTGGGTCTCAATTTCTTTAAGATGCAGTTAGTAAGATAAAGCCTTCCTACCGTACAGGGTAGATTGAAGAATAAAATGAGATTGTATAAAGATAATTTGAAGACAAATAGTAAAGCATATTCTACATAATTTGAACCACTGATATTTATTTTTAAGGTAACTTTTCTAGGGACTAAATACAGTAGTTTCTTATTCACATTTAGTTGCCTCATAATATGTATCATGTATGGTGTTTTTGTATTTTTGATATAGAACAAGTGACCATAAAATGAAGAACATCTGACGTCAGAATTAAGTTTGTTTTGAGAAGTGTTCTGAACTGGCCTTTGTCAAAAGCCCTGGCTTTTGCTCCACACTCTACAATGTCTTATGGCTGCATTCTGGCCCCTCTATTGTTGGAGGTCATTTTACCTCTCAAGGCTTTAGTTTTCTCATAAGTGAAAGACAAGGAGATTATACGAAATAATATCCAAAGCCCATTCTCGATCTATTCAGTCTTTTCTACTGCCTTAGATTTTAAATTCTAACGTCAGTTTTGGTTATCAAGGAGCATATTAAAGAGTGAATGCATTATTATCTCTATAATTTTACTTAAAAATATAGGAGGAAGACTGACTTGAACTCATGCATTTGAGTGCACTAACAGTTTCGTAAGGCTCATTCACGTAATTTAAATTTGGCATTACTAGTCTCATTAAACTCATGTTTAGGATTACTGTTTAAAAATAACATTTATTTAAAAAGTATTCCTTTGAGCAAGGCAGTTTGATAAACACTTTTTATACACTGTATTAGATAATCCTAAAAATAATCCTAAACAGTAAGTGTGATCGTTACCTCTATTTTAGAGATGAGGAGATTGAACCTGAGAAGAGTTAAAAAGTGGTGAGTAAGACCTTTGCTTTACATTCTGTCATGTAAGTGAATAAATTCTAGTTTGAGGTATTCTGTGAATTATCTAAAGAAAGAGGCTTTCTTAGATTAAGCAAATAGAACCTCTCTGTTTTAAGATATGAAGGGGCACCTTTGAATACCTGGACCTAAATTCCTCACCCAAAGATTTGGCTAATGAATCAATTTGGAAATCCTGACTTTGAAGTAGCAATGATACCTGTTGTTTTTTTGTTTTGTTTTGTTTTTTTGCTATAGTAGTTTTAGATCTTCCATATTAGCTTTGAAAAAACTTTACCTTAACTGAATGATTATAGTCAGATATTATGGTATGCAAGATAAGAATATTTATTGTTAGGGCGCCTGGGTGGCTCAGTTGGTTAAGCGACTGCCTTCGGCTCAGGTCATGGTCCTGGAGTCCTGGGATCGAGTCCCGCATCGGGCTCCCTGCTCGGCAGGGAGTCTGCTTCTCCCTCTAACCCTCCCCCCCTCATGTGCTGTCTCTCTCATTCTCTCTCTCTCAAATAAATAAAATCTTTAAAAAAAAAAAAAAAAGAATATTTATTGTTACTTTATATGCCACACTCAACATGAGCTAGAAGAAAGCAGTTACTATTTTGCCATTTTTAATTTCATGTTTTTCATAATTTCCTACAGTATTCTAATAGATAAAATCTGGGTTAGGTAAATGTTTTGATACTTTAAAGACTGTAGAAGTGATATAACTTAATTGTTATGGGGAGTTAAATGTAACTTATTTTATTTGAGTGGAATAAAAACAAAGTGTTTCATTTTTGCAAATTATTTTAGACTAAAATAATTTCACAGGGAAGTTAGAAAAAGATTCCCTTAATGTACAGCATAATGACTCCAGTTAACAATATCGTACTGTGTAACTGAAAGTTACTAAGAGAGTAGATCTTAAAGTTCTTACCACCATGCACACACACACAAAAGGTAACTATGTGAGGTGATAGATGTGTTAGTTAACCTTATTGTGGTAATCATTCTGCAATATATACATATATTGAATATGTATACACATATAAATACATCAATTATATCTCAATAAATCTAGAAAAAAGATGTCTCAAGAAAAAGGTTGCATTCAGAAGTACATTTTCTTCTTTATTCTAGTGTGGGCTCTGGCAACATATGAGGGCTTTTCATACATAATCTGGACTTACTGGCGTTTTCTTTGAGGGTTACAAAGATAGATTCGTTTTATAGATGTGTGTGATCAGTATACAAGTTTCAAGTTTCAATAAACTTCAAGATGTATTGAAAAAGCAAAAGAAAAATATCCCTTTACCATTTAATAACTTAAAAAAATAACCACGTCATCTTACGTTATCATAAGGTGTAGATCACAAGTACAGTGGCTATATGGTACTTGGTACTAGCATGATTCCCCTTTCCCAATCTGGAAGATGGTTGCCCTTAGGATTCTTTGTCTTTGAAATCAGTGATTAAATGTAATCAAATGGTAGGTCTTGGGCTAATAGTAGTATTTCTTTACTTTCTTTTCATAAAAGCCTGAATTTCTGAGGCACCTGGGTGGCTCAGCCAGTTAAACATCCGACTCTTGATTTCGACTCAGGTCATGATCTTGGGGTCGTGGGATTGAGCTCCATGTCAGTCTCTGTGCTAAACTTGGAGCCTGCTTGGGATTCTCTCTCTCCTTCTTCCTCTGCCCCTCTGTACTTGCATGCTGTCTCTCTCACTCTCTTAAAAGAAAAATCTAAATTTCTTATGAAAATTGTAATTATTAAAACAGTGGAAGTGCCAGAATTTAGAGATGCACAAAAAGACATCAGTCTGTTCAACCAGAGGAAGAAAGAACTAAAAACTTTGAAACTATCCCTAAACAGGAGTTGGAAAAACAGTTTTTTGAATTTTGATGAAGTGAAAATACCACAGGTAGATTTCTTGATATGAAGTAGCTCATATTTTTTTTAACCAGGTAAAGAATTGTTCTTATTTTTATTATTTTCTTATTGTCTTATTTAATAAGAGATTTTTAATATAATGTCAGGATGAAGAATTTAAATGTGTTCTTGAATGGCAATGAATATATAAATGTCATTTAAGAAATGCTAAACCTAGGTAACCCAATTGCAACTATTTAAGCATTTGGCTAACTGTTTGAAATAAATTTAAGTTCTCCTCAGTCATCCTCTCTTCTCTTTAGTAAAGTTCCCTGACACCTTCTTCAACCTCAAAATGCAGCAAAACCTGTACTGTTAATGAACAAGCCTCAGTGTTGGTCAACAACTGACCTTGGTGCAAATTGCAGATTGTCTCTGAAAAGGGGCCTGTGTGACTTCTAGAACATCCTAGAGAAATGTTTGTGGGGATGTTGGGCCTGGGTGGTAGCTGCGAAAGATACTCAAACACAGGGGCTAACAAATTTACCATATCCCAGCTGGTACTACAGCTTGAACATTTTATTGTTCTTGAATTTGTGCTTCTGTACAAAGCTACTATATAGAGCAATGATTCTCAAATTGCGGTCACAGGCCCCCAGAATTTCACTAAGATACTAAGATTTATTAACGTGATCTTTACCTTACTTAGCTGGTTCTACTTCAGTTTTGGGTTAACTTCCAGCGGCATCCACAAAAGATGGCGTGTTATGATGTATTTAGTTTTAATGAGAATTTTTGAATCACTGGAAGTTTTTATGTCATAGAGCAGATAGGATTTTACTCAAGCATGCTCATCAAATAGAATTCTTCGAGAGTTTTTTTTTCTCTTTTATTTCAACAACCAGAAACTCTCTCTCATATCTTCCTCCCCCAAGAGTGCTTCTTTGTATCAAGAACAAATTAATCCGTTCTTTTCCTCTTGAAAAGTTATTACTGTTTTTATGCTGTTCATTAACTTTTCATTAAGTCTATGCTTTTCATTCTGTTCAGTGTTTCTCATACTTCCTGGTTTTAATCAATAGTCCAGGATGAAATATATGAGTAAATATATAAGTAAAATCTGCTTAGCTTTCCATCTACTGGCTTAGCCTAAGGATGACTAGAAATTAAGTAATTGGAAGGTTTTAAGTCAGTATCCAAACAAAACAAAACAAAGCCCTCTAATTTGCGGTGCTCATTCTCTTTGTAAGACTAGCTGTCTTCCCCCATGTAAATTTCAATTATTTCCCCAATTTCTATTAAACTGTGTGTTTTGCAAATCATGTCTTAAATTATGTTACTCTGCCAGTTTAAAAAATGAATTAGAATTTTTAAAACTCAACAATGCATATTATAGTATTACCAAATTTGATTTATGACATGTAACAGAAAAAATGTTTGGAATATTATCTAGTTCACGCTGGAAGATAATTTGTAGCAAAGAAATTGGCATAGGCAAGGGACTTCTGAGAATGCTTAGGCATAGTCCTGTTCAAACTTTGATTAAATCTCTTGGTTATAAATGTTTTTTAGTCTTTTCATTAGCTATGAATTCCTCCTCTTTCTTATTTCGTACTTTTTATAAATTTGCATTGTATCAGCTAGCACATAGCTATTTTCACACAGTGCTTATTAGTATCGCTTAATAAATGAATGAAGCTCTCAGTGGATATTTCGAGTTGATTTATAGTGCTTTCTGTCTTTCCTTTTTTTTTTTTCCCCCAAAGCATTCATGGAGCAAAGTCCAGGGAGCTTCCTCTGATCGTGCATAAACATGGGCTTCCCTAAAATGTTTTGAGAAGAGCAAATAACTAGAACTCAAAAGACTCAGGCTCTAGGCTTTATTCCACTAAACACTGTGCTTCTCTGAGTGCCCACCCTCCAAAGTTAAGCTCAAATGGAAAAGTTTCTTGTAACTTCTAAATTGCCTTATTATCATAACTTCAAATTAAGGGAAGCATAATTTTCATGCTTGTCTGATCATCAGGAAAGACTCACACAATAATTTCACACTCTTAATAAAAACCACAGTTTTTCACCCTGTATACCTGTAACAATTTTCTGTGAGCTATGGATTTTGAACAACTTAAGGAGTTTGACCATCATATCCATCATGAAAGCAACATAGTGTTATCAGATTTGCAAGTGGACAGGTCCTATTTCAAATCCTGGCTTCAACAATTACTAGGTATAAGATGCTAGGAAAATTTCTTAAACTTGTTAAGCCTCTGTTTTCTTTGGAAAGGGGATAATAATACCTACTTGATAAGGTCGTTAGAGAATTAAATGACATATATTTTAAAAAGCCCCCAGTATACAGAAGACTTCAGTGAATGGTGTTTGATGATGATGATGATGATGATGATGCCAATAAGAAGAAGGCTACTGATTGTTGACACCTGACCCAGGCACTATAGTTATTAGGCTGATGTGAACAACTCAGTGGGATGTGGTGGAAAGATTTTACATGCCAAGTACATATAAATTAAGCAATGTACTCTTTTTGTAAGGACAACTTTCAACATGAGCAAAAACATGAACAGAATATTTTTCTGACTTCTTTAAAAATGATTTTGAAAATGTTAAGATTTTGTCCTTGATATTATAGTATATAATGCTTAAGACATCCGTTTCATCTGCAGGTCAGTACCACTTGTGGTCATTCCTAAATAAAATTAACCTAGAGACGAAGGTGTTAATCTTTAAAAATTGCAGTAACTGGGGAGTGACATCATGAACAGAGTATCTCATTCCTACGGTCAAAGGTTATCTTCCTCCCCACCCCGGAGATTTTCATAATGCTTAAACATTTATAAACTAACCCAATATAATTTTTCTCAAATATGGGCAATATTTGCTCATTTGGGAACATGCAATCTTCTGGCTCTTGTCTTTGTGTTCTTATTTGCCTGTCTTTGGAGCATTTTAACAGTCATTAGTGTGACAGTGACAGGGTGGGAAGGAAACATGAAATCAAAACTAAAATCAGTCCAACAGTCTTGTATATCAACCTTACGATGTGAGTTATCATAAGGTTTTTATAAGAAAATGTAAAATCTCCAAAACATTTCTGACAAATTCTGCAGCTGTGAAAGAGGTGTGTTGGGAGAAGAAATAGATTAGGGTGGCTTATGAAACTATGGGGGTGATTTTTCAAATTACATCATCCTCTCCAACACTGAGAACCTCAGGGTCAGAAAGAAAAAGAAGCAGAGAGAATAAGACAGCAAGTGAGAAAGGAGCAGACTTTTGAGTTCTGGGGACGTGATTTTCCTGCAAGCCCCCTCTCTTGAAGTCAGTCCTTTCCAGACTAAACCACAGGATTTTTCTGAATTAGAACGACGCTTAGCAGGAGTGAAAAAGCACTCTGGAGGAATGAATGGGGAAAAACAGGAGACAATCCACAGTGTAGCACAACCCACAGAGCCAGCCAACTGTGCTCCATAAATGCATGTTGAAAGTGCAGAATGAATGATTTGCAACTTCAAGTAGAAGAGAGAGACCACAGAAGAGGAACTAACAAATTTAGGAGGAAAGGGACACAGGGCCAAGGAGACACACAAATTGGTGATATAACCATAAAAGTGTAATAATGCAGCATTGTAGGAAAGCAGAGGGAATCCATAAATCTCTGGCAAAGACATACCAGCAAACATGGGAGAAAAAAAAAAAAGAAAGAAAAGGCAAACAGGGAAACAGGACTAGGAACAGATTGAGATTCAGATTTAGCGATCTGGGATCAAAAAATGATCCGGAGCATATTATGGAAGGAGGTACAAGTCATAGTTTAGGGCACAATTACTAGAAGGCAATTGGAATTAGTTGTAATACTTAATTTCAGTGTTTAGTAAATTCATATATTGTTTTTCCACAATACATAATTAAGTAGTAAGTCCTTTTTCTTCAAGTTAAAAAGTTTAACGTTAAAGTTAACAGTTCTATCAGGCAGCAGAATATCCTTTTTTTTTCTCTGTATCTACATCCTGTTGTAGTGTTTTTGAATGCAGGGTTTCAACGAATGTTTGCTGAATTGAACTAAACTGAAAAAAGAATTTCTAAGCTTTTTTTTCTCCCCTCTACCTTTGGGATCTGTGTAACTTTTAACTTTATTCTCAGATGCTGACTAGCTCACTTGGCGCCGGGGGTCAGCTGGGTCAGATGCTCAATGTGGGAAGTTACATAGTTTGGAACCTTGGAATGTGTTGTTTATGCTAATGAACACACAGCTATCTTCTCCCACACACTGAGATTGCCTTTCAACCTTCAATTAGCGCTTGTCCCAGCCCTGCTCTTTATGTATTTCAAGTCCCTAGATACATCCTGAGCTCCACTTCGGAGGCCTGGGGAGCCCTAAGTAGGAGTCAGTTAAGTTTGTTTTTTGTTTTAAACGATGTTCTCCATTTTCTACTTATGTAAAACCAAACATGTTTTCTCTATTCCCTCTCTCTTAGATGGGGTTCACCTGCTTGCCAACAATAAATTATCAGAGCCGGTAAACAATATCCCTATTTAGCTTCCTCTCATTCGTTTGTCTGTTTTCTGCCAAAGAGGTGTCATGTTGCAGACTGGTGGACATTGTCACAAGGCTCTTTTACCTTTAAATACTAAGGGGGTGCTATAGGGAAATTGAAGAGCTTGTGCTTTTAAAAGTATTTACATGAATAATTTAGAAGTATTTTAAGAGTCTGTTAACAAAGGCTATGAATTAAACTAGGCAAATACTAAGTATATTTATGTTGGACATGGTGGGTCTTAACTATTACGTTCTTTCTTGTAGAGTAGGATTTTTTTTATTATTTTCTCTTAAGAAACATTTAGGTAGCTACCGTGCACTAAGTTCTGAGCTAAGGAGTAGAGATTAAAAAACGAAAAGAGGAATTCAGAAGATCTCTTCCACATGCTCCTACATCCAAGTAAAGGAATCTGCATTTTATACGAGTATTTTACTTTTCTTTCAGTTACAATGAGTAAATTGTATATACTTCTATCCATGGCTGTCTAGATCCGATTCTCTGCTCAGGAACTTTGTTCCTGCTGCTGCCTGACTCCTGCCTCATAAATTTCCCTTCTTTATTGGATATCTATTAGCTAACATGCTGCAATATCTCTCACTTTTAGAAAACTTATTTTAGACTACTTGTCTTGTTCCACTTTATATATTGTGAAAAGGTGATTTTTCAAAAAAAGGTAAAAGCATGGTTCTCCCACAAATACAAACTGAACAAACATTAAAATTTTTAGCTAACTTTTTTTTTTTTAAGATTTTTTTTATTTATTTGACAGAGAGAGAGAGAGAGCACAAGCAGGGGGTAGCAGCAGGCAGAGGGAGAGGGAGAAGCAGGCTCTCTGCTGAGCAAGGAGCCTGATGCGGGGCTCGATCGCAGGACCCTGGGATCATGACCTGAGCTGAAGGCAGCTGCTTAACCGACTGAGCCACCCAGGCTCCCCTTAGTTAACTTATTTTTAATGAGAGAATTGGTAAGCTACTACAAGCAGTCGAAGAAGAATCCAACCACCTCACACCCATTAGGATGGTTACTATTGAAGAGAGAGAGAGAGAGAGAGAGAAAGAAAGAAAGGAAAGAAAGAAAGAGAAAGAAACAAAGAAAGAAAGAAAGAAAGAAAGAAAGAAAAAGAAAAAGAAAAGAAAGAAAGAAAATGCAAAGGAAATGAAAAGGAAAAGAAAAGAAAACCCAGTGTTGGTGAGGATGTAGGGAAATCGGAATCATTGTGCACTGTTGGTGAAGATGTAAATGGTGCAGGCTCTACGGGAAACAGTAAGGTGATTCCTCAGGAAATTAAAAATAGAATTACCATATGATCCAGCAATCCCACTTCTGGGTCTGTTCCCAAAAGAATTGAAAGTAGAGTCTTGAAGAGATATTTGTACATATATGTTTATAGCAGCATTATTCATAATAGCCAAAATGTAGAAGCAACTCAAATATCCTTTGATGGATGAGTGAATAAACAAAATGTGGTATGTACCTGCAATGCACTATTATTCAGCCTTAAAAAAGAAGGAAATTCTGACACCTGCTACCACATGGATGCACCTTGAGGACATTATGCCAAGTGAAATAAGCCAGTCACAAAAAGACAAATACTGTGTGGTTCCACTTATATGAGGTAGCTGGAGCAGTGAAATTCATAGCAACAGAAGGTGGGAGGGTGGTTGCCAGGGCTGGAGTTGGTGGTGGAGGAGGAATAGGGAGTTCTTGTTTAAGGGGTACAGAGTTTCAGTTTTGCAAGGTGAAGACAGTTCTGGAGACGGATGGTGGTGAGTCACAGCAGTGTGAAGGTACTTATTAACACTACTGAACTGTACACTTGAAAATGATTCAGGTGGCAAATTTTTATGTTCTGTGCCTTTTACCACAATTAAGAATACATTTTAAAATATTAAGAAAGAATTCAAAGAACAGACTTATTTATAGATAAAGAATATTTTAATGTGCAAATGGAGACAGAGGGGCAGGGAATTTGATAGAGCCTGTAGGGGACAGAATTCCTTTGCATGTCCACAGACAAGAATCATTTGGTCTTGCCATCAGTTAGCTACAGTTTACGGGGTTGTAAAATAGCCCCCATAGAATCAGAAGTAGATAGCCTGAGGAGGATGCTCTAAACATCACATAGTTTTCCACTGAAGCACAAAGTCTTCTCTACAAACTAAAGTCTTGGACGACAGTTGCTGTCTTTCCTGTCTATGGTAGACTAAAAATGACCATGAATTATTTTCAACTCCTTCCCTCAAGAGATGGAGCCTGTTTCTCCACTCCCTTTGATCTGACCGGTCCTTGTCTTTTGTTTTGAACTGAAATGTGGCAGAAGTGACATTATGTAAGTTCTGAATATGAATCCCTAAAAGGCCTAACAGTTTTTACTCTTGCTGTCTTGGAACGCTGCTGCCATGTGAGTAAGCCTGAGCAAGCCTTCTAGAGAGGCCCCATGGACTAAACAAAACTGCCAGCCCACAGAATTGTGAACTCATAAATCACTTTTAAGGCAGCAAGTTTTAAGTGGTTTGTTACAAAGCAAATGTTAACTGATAATATCACTTCAGTAAATAAGCACCTCAATTTTTCCAGTTGTTCACTTTCCAAACCTTAGACTTGCCCTTACTATTCTCCCTTCCCCCCCCAAGGTTTTATTTAAATTTCCAGTTAGTTAACGTATAGTGTAATATTAGTTTCAGGTGTACAATTTAGTGATTCAGCACTTACAAACATCACCTAGTGCTCATCACAACAAGTGTCCTCCTTAACCCCCTTCACCTATTTAACCCATCCCCCCACCCACCTCCCCTCTGGTAGCCATCAGTGTGTTCTCTAGAGTTAAGAGTCTGTTTCTTGGTTTGCTTCTCTCTTTTTTCCCCCTGTGATCATTTGTTTTGTTTCTTAAATTCCACATATGAGTGAAATCATATGGTATTTGTCTTTCTCTGACTGACTTATTTCACTTAGCATCATACACTTGAGCTCTACCATTGTCATTGCAAATGGCAAGATTTCATTCTTTTTGATGGTTGAGTAATATTCCATTATATATATAAAATATATAAATATATAAATCATATATATATATATATATAATCACATCTTCTTTATTCATTAGTCGATGGACATTTTGGCTCTTTCCATAACTTGGCTATTGTCGATAATGCTGCTATAAACATAGAGGTGTATGGATACCTTCGAATTAGTATTTTTGTATTCTTTGGGTAAATACCTAGTAGTGCAATTGCTGGATCATACAGTATTTCTATTTTTAACTCTTTAAGGAACTTCCATACTGTTTTCCAGAGTGGGAGAGCAATGTGCAAAAGAATGAAACTTACTTTCTTCTTTTATTTGACATCTGACCTATTTAGCAAATGCTCTCAACTCTTCCTTCAAGACATATCCCAAACCTAATCACTTCTCACTACACTGGCTTGTGCTAAGAGTTATGTTTTAAAAAAATTAACATGAAAGCCTTTATGAATTAGAAGTAGAAATCTTGTCCATTTACTTTAATTATACATGTTTTCATTAAATTTATAATACATTGTACCAAATTTTTTTGTCTTTTTTCCCCAAAGACTATGAACATTTTGCAGACAGCAACCACACCTTCATCATTCAACCACACTACATTTTTTTTTATTAGCAGTATTATGCTAGGTACATAGTACGCTGTCAAGGAATCTCTGCTAAATGAATGAATGGTTTAATACAAATGATGAAGATAATCAAATAGCAAATAAAAGTCTTATTAAGACTTTCTGCATTATCTCAACATTGATTTTTCTAGAACTAATAGTGTTATCCTATCCTTTAGAAAGCCCTTGCCTAGCACTAGGCATATTTTCATTTATATTTGTAGCTTTTAGCAGTTTTTTGAATATGTGTTTCTTTTTCACACAGACTCTACATCCCTTGAAGGATTTACTATTGTATCTCCTACATCAATGAGTAGTAACTCACATAGAGTAGTTGTTAAAAAATATGTATATTTTTTACCATCACTAAATTTTACTCTTCGAACTCAGTATCAGTAAGGACAGCTTCACTAAAAGGACAAAGCATATTGAAAATAAGAAAGACATTTCAGCCAAATACATGTACCTACACATGTACAACAAAAACAAGCAAACAAAATCGAAGAAAGCTAGCAAAAATATTTTTTTATTGAAGAAAACCGAGCGTTTTAGAAAATCAGCCTTCTTTTTTATTGAGATATAATTGATATATAACATTATATATCTCTATATATATTAGTTTCAGGTATAAAACATATATATATATATATAAGTTTCAAGTACGAAACATAATGACTTGATATTTGTGGGTATTGCAGAAATGATCACCACGATAAGCATAGGTAATGTCCATCACTACACAGTTGCAATTTTTTTTCTTGTGAGAACTTTAAGATCTACTCTTTTAGCAACTTTCAAATGTACGGTGACAGTATTATTAACTGTAGTCACCGTGCTGTATATTATATCCCCAGAACTTATTTATTTTATAGCTGAAAATTTGTACCTTTTGGCTCTCTTCACCCCTTTTCCCGACCCCACCCCACCCCACTCCTGCCTCTGGCAACAACCAGTCCATTCTCTATGAGTTTAGTTTTTACTTTATTTTATTTTATATATTATTTTATTTTAGAAGTTCCACATGTAAGTGAGATTATACAGTATTTGTCTTTCTCTGACTTATTTCATTTAGTGTAATGCCCTTCATTCAGGTCCATCCATATTGTTGCAAATGGCAAGATTTTTTTTTTCTTTTTTACGTCCAAATAATATTGTATTGTATGTGTGTGTGTTTGTGTATCGCATTTTCTTTATCTATTTATTCATCCATCAGTGGGCACTTTGGATGCTTCTGTGTCTTGGCTATTGTAAATTATACTGCAGTGAACATGAAGTACAGATATCTTTTCAAGTTGGATAAATACTTAGACGTAAAATTGATGGATTGTATGGTAGTCCTATTTTTAATTTTTTGAGGAACCTCCATACTGTTTTCCACAGTAGCTACACCAATTTACATTCCCACCAACACTGCATGAGGATTCCCCTTTCCCCACATCCTTGCCAACACTTGGTATTTCTTATCTTTTTTTTTAAAAATATTTTATTTATTTATTCATGAGAGACAGAGGCAGAGGGAGAAGCAGGCTCCCTGTGGAGCAGAGAGCCCGATGTGGGACTCGATTCCAGGACCCTGGGATCTTGACCTGAGCCAAAGGCAGACGCTTGCTTAACTGACTGAGCCACCCAGGCGTCCCGGTATTTCTTATCTTTCTGGTAATAGCCCCATTCTGACAGGTGTGAGATGATAGCACATTATGACTTTGATTTGCATTTCCCTGATGATTAGTGATATTGAGCTCATTTTCATATACCTGTTGGCTGGCTGTTTTCTTTGGAAAATTGTCTATTTAGTTCCTCTACCATTTTTAAATCAGTTTTGTTGTTGTGATTGCTATTGAGCTGTATGAATTCTTTATATATTTTGGATATTAACCCCTTATCGGATATATGATTTGCAAATATTTTCTCCCATTCAGTAGGTTGCCTTTTCATTTTGTTGATGGTTTTATTTGCTATGCAGAAACTTTTTGGTTTGATGTAGTCCCACTTGTTTATTTTTACTTTTGTTGCCTTTGCTTTTGGTATCAAATCCAAACAATCACCCCCAAGATCAGTGTCATGAAGTTTACTGCTTATGTTTTCCTCAAGGGGTTTTATGGTGTCAAGTTTTTTGTTCAAGTTTTTAATCTATTTTGAGTTAAATTTTGTGTATGTTGTTAAGATAGTGGTCTAATTGTATTCTTTTGTATGTGGCTGTCTAGTTTTCTCAACACCATTTATTGAAGGGATTGTCCTTTATTTTTGGCTCCTTTGTCATAAATTAGTTGACCATATGTGTGTGGGTTTATTTCTGGGCTCTCTACTCTGTTCCATTGATCTGTGTTTCTGTTTTTATGCCACTACTACCCTGTACCCCTGGAAACCTGTAGAAGCTTTTCCAAGGGCTATGCTAACATAGAGTTTAAAGGTAATCAATATCCTCATTCTCAACTTACAGATGGACTCTTTGCAGAAATTCATGAAAAAGCCTGTGAGTTCTTTCATGATAGAGTACAAGCTTTCTCTTCCGACCTCCTCCCCATTCACAGTCTCCTTTTTCTACCTTACAAAGGCATACCTCTCACACATCCTCAATTAGTGTATTGTCCCAGGGTATAAAATCCAACTGAGGAACAAAGAGCTGTTAGACTCATTAGGGTGGATGTAAATGACTCTGGTGACTAGGTAGCATGCAGATCTTTTGCAAGATGTGGCAGTTTCTAATTCTTTGCTTTCCCCAGCTCCGCCCCCACCAAAAACATTAAACAAATAAGCAAAGAATAAATGGAGATCCTACTCAAAGTATTAACTGATCAATCTATATGATTTTTGTCATCTAACTTAGAGAGTTCAAAGACTTGACATTGCTCTTGCAAAAGAGTTCCATTCCCAACTCCTTTTTTTTAACCGTAACATATTTAAGATGTACAATGTGATAATTTTTACTTATTACCAAAATATCAATATTAATTTGGAAAACAATTGTGTCTTCTGCTATTTCCTTAAACTACAGTTCTTGGCAGTATTCAAGAAATGAGATTAAGAGAAATCAGTTTTCCCTGTACCAATCAGGGAACTCAAGACTAATTGTGTGAAATATTTTATTTTAGGAAATTAATGGGAAGGGAAGAAGGACAATTGACAGGATAATCAAATTTAGCCAATTTTCTTTGTAAAACAGTTATATGTAGAATGATACATAGAAAATTGAAAGCTAATTTAAAAATAAGAATCTAAATGACAATTTTAAATTTTTTTATTGAAAAACTACTCCTTATGAAATGATTATAATAAAATGTATGAGCTTTTGGAAGTCTAAAGAACAGGGCCTCTATCAATTATCTTTTATATAAGAGAAAAGGAAATGTTGGCCCTAAATACTCCACATAAATTGAATGCAAAACTATTAGCTTTCATCACTGAAAGATTCTATTTTACTATATCTTATTGGTATCAAAGGCATTTACAAGCCTTGGTTATTTGCGTCAGTGATGGCATGTGAGGTGATTCTCAGGGGGATGGTGATGGTTGCCAAACTTGGGGTCTTGGAAAAATTGTAAGTGGGTGGTATTTATTTTCAACATTCTTAAAATTCCTTTTAAAACCTCTCCTCAGGCGAAGCAAGGCAATTACTTCTTGTCCCTCAAACTCCCCTTTCCTCCATGCAATTGATTTTGGGTTAGGTGTTGAGGTAAGGAACCTGATTATTTAAAATTCATCAGGCTATCTTAACTTACCCTCCCAAGAAAGGTGTTTTAGCTTGGGGGCAAGGGATGCTACTAGTGGGTTTACAAAACTTCTTCATGATCTTTCTCTCTATTAATTTTGTGAAACCAGGTCAATCGCTTTCATTAAATACTGTGATACAAAATATTTTAAGGACAACTGATCTAAATTGTTGCATTTATGTATTTCTTCTTTATACTCAGCTTTATTAACGCTATAATTTACATGTAATAAAATTCATCAATGAGACTTAACAAGTGTAATGACCACCAAAATAAGATAGGGAACATTTATATTGCCCCCAAAAGTTCCTTCATGCCCTTTTGCAGTCAGTCTCCTCTCCCACCTCTGTCCCTTGCAACCAATGATCTCTTTCTGGCACTATGATTTTGTCTTTTCTTGATGGTTCTGTAAATGGAAACATATTGACTGCGGTCTTTTGTGTCTGGTTTCTTTCACTCAATTTTTGGAGATTTATCTGTGTTGTTACATGTATCGGTAGTAGTTTGGTTCTAGTTATTGCTGAGTAGTGTTCTATTCTGTGGCTATTTACCTGTCAATGGACTTTTGGGTTGTTTCCAATTGGTCAGTATTATGAATAAAACTGCTGTGAACATTTGTATGCAGGTCTTTGCATGGCTATGTATTTCCATTTTTCTGAAGTGAAATTGTTAAGTGTATGTATAACTTTATAAGAAACTTTCAAATGGCTTTTCTGTGTCATTTTTTTTTTTTTTTCATTTTAAAGGAGGACTTTCTTAGACGTCTAAGAGAATCTTTTTTAAGAATGTGTGATAGAGAAATTTGGGGGGAGGGGATCTTTACCTCATCACTTCCAGTGAGCAAACTTCATCTACAAGGTCATGATCTAAACAAACATGCAAATGTGGACGACAGGGAAAGAACCTGGTGCCCTACCAAGACAGGCTGCCAATACAATTTTGAAGGGTTGCCAATGGGCGTCTCTGGAGATAAAATTAGTGAGATTCCATGTATGGAAGACTAGCCAGAAAGCAATAGAAGGGAAATAGTTATATAAGATTTGGTTAGGAATACCAGAACATTGGGAAGAAATGGGAATTTATCGTTCAAGGAAATATAATTTTATTATAAAATGCAATCTTCCTATTTGTAGCCAAATAGAAATATTCATGCCTTAATCAGAAATTTGGCAAAATGAACTGAAGAACACAGCATAGGGAATTTTAACAGATAATTCACCTATCAGATAACAGATATTTGTAATGAAATAATTATCCACTTAGTTGGTCTCTTAAATATTCCTAGTGTCTTTGAGATTTTGGAGGAGACTTATCATAAAGCGTGTTCTCTGAGAAGCTGCTGTTTTTATTTTTATAATTGTTTGAGGTGAGTCTTTTTACTGCTTCAACATAAACCATCTTCAATCACCTTGTTCAATGTTTTAAAATGTGATTAAGGAAGGAGCATATATAATGGGATCTTTTTCTGGATCCTTGAAATAGTAGAGGGTATCAATCTGTACAGTAATTATTTCTCTGTATAAATTTGCTACCTACTCCCTGAATTATTCTTACTACTAAGGAGTACTAATGAGAAGCTAGCAATTGATAGAAAAGAATGGTCATCATCTAGTTAGGCACATTCCTGGGATTTTCCCCAGGTGGATTTACCCCTGATTTTATTTTTTAAAACTCCCAAGGATCTTTATTTTAGGCCTCATGAATCTGATGGAAGCTGTCAGATGGCAGTTGGCAACAGGAAAATGTTTTGGCTTAAGCAAGCCAATGCTACAGTCCACCTCCATGCAGGTTCTCTTCCTAGAGACTCTGGAGTCCTATTTCAAGTTTCTTTGCCTTGAGTCTGACTTGACACCCTCAGGTTAAGTTAATACTGTGGATCATGGCCTTCTGTATGAGAATGAGATGTTGTGCCTCAAAGAATCTTCACCTCCTTCATCTATTTAACATTTACACTTCAATTCTCATCTCAAGTCCATACAAATACTGTACATAAGTGAATCTTAAAGGAAGATAAGCATATACATACACGTATATATAAAGCCTTTCCAAGAGACTGTGCTCCCAAGGGTTGCAAGCTACCGTAGGAATAGGAGTAGTTGTAATGTGAATGTAAATAGAGTTATTTTAGCATCAGCTGCGTTCCTATGTTCCTCACTCCCATAGGAATAATATCTAAAGTTGGTAGCTATGTGGCTCTTAGAAATAAATGAATATGGCTGTCGGAAAAAAAATCTACAAAAGATGTATTTCAAGGTCACCATTCTAAGCCTCACGCTGCTCCCCTGCACAAATTTGCTATGCACCAGAGCTGAAACTTGAGACTCCTTTCAGTTTAAAGCCAAGATCAAGAAATCTAGCTGGTTCCATATCTCCCCCCTTATCTTGAGGGCAAAGGATGTCACCAAATAAGATGCTGTTTGGTGAAATGGTTCCTCTGATTTCAGGGTGAAGTGTCCGGCCAAATGTTCCTCAAGTTCTTAAATATACACTATGTTTTCCTTCTTACTCTTCCCTCACTCAGCCTCCATCCCCATAATTCAGGGTTTTGTAAGGTTTTACTTTCTGTAGTTTATAACTTAAAAACAAGACTTTTCTTGCCTCAACTATAATAGTGTCTTATAATGAATCCACTTTTCCAAACTACACCTGCTTCCCTGAAGATTCTGATCTGTCACTCTCTTTCCTCCATTCTCCTTGAGCATTGCTGATCTAATATAAGATTAGCCAGCAAAACCATCCATCCGGGAAGAGTGTTTCCTTGCAGGCATGGAAGAAATAACTAAATGAAGGTAAGCACAGCTAATGTATACTTAAGTCTTCTAAACAGGTCACCTGAAATGATGTCACATTTCACTTCATCATAACGAGACAGCAAAATGGAGGCCCCGTTGATGTCTGTTAAGAGATTTCCTTTGTTAGCTGTATAAGTAAGATTTTCTTTAAATAAAGGAGGTCACAGAGGGACAGTGGGTCATAAACTATGTGCATTTCTTGAACTACATAATGTTTTACTGATTGAATTATATGTAGAGATTTATTGGAACTGTGGTTTAACACTCCTTTTAAAGTCTTTTATCACTGGCATTTATCAATGAAACAAATGTGCTAAAACACTTTCGGAGTTTAATCATTTACCTGTGTAATGGGGTAAGGGTAAATGAGAGCAGTGGGAGGGGCTGGGCATTAATGAATGGTGTGCCATGTAGAGAGGAGGATTGACTAATAGCCTCCTTACTATTTTGATTAACAGGCTGACATATATGGTCACTGCATAATTCTAGGGGGACACCGTTCACATTTGTGGTCATTATGGATTTCTATATTTATAATGGCAATTTTCTAGCAGATGTTAGTACATTGTCTTGAGATAGTGTCAGAGTCTTCTAATTTGTGCAAAGATGCTTTTGGGTCAGTAGAAAGATTGCCTGATTATTATTAGAGAATCCTGCTACCACTACACCTTAGGTAACTTGGACAAAATACCATATTCCTGAATCTCAGATTCCTCATTTGTAAAATGGTTTAAAAAGTATACCTAAATGTAAGGATTGTTGTGGGTACATGAGAATATGTATGGAAAGTGCCCGGCCCAGCAGCTATGAATGGAAGGTATTATTATCATATATAATACTATAACATTCTGATGATTTGTTTTTAGCTCGTGAACTGATACTTTTTATGCTGACTTTACAGAGTTTTAGAAAATATATATCTGAGTTTGTGATTTGCATACAACTACTAATTGAAATCTAATGAAAAACACTAATAGTAGTTTAGAAAAGAATTTTTCCAATGTGGACTTTTCCTTTCCATTGTGAGATATTGAATTTCAAAATATAATTATTAAATCCATGCCTGAGTTTCAGATATGTTCTTCTATACTCAGCTAATTAAAAATGCTCTAATGGGGGTGCCTGGGTGGCTCAGTTGGTTAAGCGCCTGCCTTCGGCTCAGGTCATGGTCCTGGAGTCCCGGAATCAAGCCCCGCATCGGACTCCCAGCCCAGTGGGGAGTCTGCTTCTCCCTCTGCCCCTCACCCCTCTCTCATGCTCTCTCTCTCTCAAATAAATAAATAAAATCTTCTAAAAAAAATAAAACATAAAAATCCTACAATGTTATAATAGTTACATGTTGTCTTTATTGTATTAGGAAGGATACTTTCATATCAATATAATTATGATCACTAGCATCTTCAGTATAGAGGGCATTTATATAATCTCTAGACATTAATTTTCTCTAAACTGAACAAGTTTTATTACTGATATCAATTGTCTATAAAAAATTACTTGGTTGGTTGGGCAGAAAAGGAAACAGTTTCTTCAGTTATCCCAGCCCCGCCCAGCCCTTGTGGCCTTTGCATATCAGGTGATTTCCAACACCCCTCCCCCAGCCCCCATTCCTGGCCACACTTGATTGGGCCGAGGTGAAATGTGATGCAGCTAAGACAACCAGATTCATTCTCTTTGTCAATTAAACCCAGAGCCCCCGAGACTGAATTAGACAGCAATGGACATTTGACCTCTAAGTTAAAGAGATAGGGACAGGAAAGTAAACTCACTTGAAAGCTGTTGTGATGGAAAAACAAAAAATAACTGCATTGTAGAAGATGGTCTAAAAGAGAAGTAGAGAAGTTGCAGGAAGGATGGAAAACTGCCTTAAGAGTTTTTCATTTTTTATCAAAATGTAAATATATTTCTTCATTTGGCTACTCTGAGATACCCTTGAATCTCTCTCCTAAATTCCCCTTTCCCTTGACCTGATTTGAGTGGATTTCTATTAGTTTCAGCTAAAAGATCCTTAAGACTCTTGCCTTGTTGCCAGAAGGATTTCAGGTGGTATGATAGGATTATGTCTTTTGAGAGCCACTGCCCTTCTAATGAAACACACACACACACATCTTTCCAGATCAATTTCAAGAGGTTCATTGGGGGGTGAGAATCATTCTCCTCCTTTTTTGCTTATTAATGACACATTACACTTCTAGATGAAGAGTCAGTTAAAATTTTTCTAGTCATTTCCGGATCTTCATATTGTGAAAATTGGAAGACCATTAACAACAATTTTTAGCCATTTTAAACACTTGGTTGTAATTTCCACTGGATAAGGGACTGGAGAATAGGGTGCTGGCGCTATTGTCTTAAATCACTAGAATGGGTCTTATGTGGCAATTTTTTTTTTTTTAAGATTTATTTATTTATTTGAGAGAGAGAGTGAGAGTGGGGAAAGAGGTAAGGGAGAGGGAGAGAGAGAATCCCAAGCAGGCTCCGCACTGAGTAAGAAGCCCAATGTGGGGCTTAATCCCAGGACCCCAAGATCGTGACCTGAGCCTAAATCAAGAGTTGGGCACTCAACCAACTGAGCCACCCAGGCGCCCCATGTAGCAATCTTTATAAGGTTCGTGATAAAGCTTTATAACTTTGCTGAGTAGGAAAACTAAATATCTATATCATTTCCTAGGAACTGAACATTTAGAACTAACAATTCTCTTCTGGATTACATTATACTTTGTGGGATTCAGTGTAATTTTTTTTCTTTAATAATTAATGAAGCAACTGGTCAGTAATTGAACACAGATCATTCTATCCCCAGATGGAACTTACATTACTATCCTTGTGGAAAAGTTTCTAAGGTTAAAAATTTGATTATAGGAACAATAAAATGAAGGGCCTCTTTTTATAACAAAATCTTAGACAATGGAAGAAGACTATAGCCTGGAAATAGAACAGATCTTGCCACTTGAAATTCAAATTGAAAACTACAGGCTATCATAAATAGTGTAAGATAGTCCTTTTATTGTGTACTGTTTTTGATCAAAATCATATACTATAAAGGCCATACACTGGGTGATCTTTCGATTATACCCTGTCTGTTCATCTCATTTGTCCACTGCAAAAGGAATTACAAATTGTGCATGTGGCAGTCATTCAGTCTATCACTAAATGCAGCTACTTCTGGGTAAAAGAGCAGCTGTTTGACATCTCCACACAAATTTACTGAAGCAAGATGCAAGCCTTGGATCGTCCAACTGAAATAGCCAAATAGTTGGTTCTTGTGGTTTGGGATATAGTATACGCTAACCTTATCTCTACAAAACAGCCTCGTTTTGTTGGGGTCATTTTCCCATTATTTTCTGGTCAGCCTTATGGTAATGGGATTTTATGGACTTCAGGACATCAGTCAAATTTTGTAAATTATATTTTAAGACTTAGAATTTTCTTGCCTTCACAAAAAAGAACAGGGGAATTTGAAGGAAAAAAAAAGCAAAGTCTTCTCATTGCAAAGATTATTGAAAGATGAATAAATGTATAGAATGCTTTTGGGAAGTAAAAATATAAATGATTCAACGATATTATAAAGGGGGAAAACATTGAAGACAGAAACAAGCATGGTACAATTAAATGGAGAGGGATTCTGTGTGCTTCATCTAAATTGTATTCTGTGAGAATACAATTTGGCATGTGAAAAAAAATGCTTTTAAATCCATAGTCCCATTGTCACGTAATATCATTGGATTACTTAAAAGTATTTCAATGACCCAGACTTGTTAATTTACCCTGCAAACTATTACTAATTTAGCCACTTGAGAATTAAACATTAGCATTATAGAGGAATTTTAATGAAAGGCAGTGTTCTGTTTTCTGAATTCAGAGGGAGGTGCTGACACCTGGAAGTCCTGGCTGACCTTCAGTAAAGACCCGGAAAAAGATCAGCCATAGTGAACCCAATACTTATTTATGGGCAAATGGTGCTTCTTAAAGTGGTTGGTCTCAGTTTGTCTATTTGAGCAGCTTAATCAACCCCCTCAACCCTTGCAGTCTTGTTTGAAACTGTAATGTGTGTAGTAAAACATTGTATAGAGTATAAAAGAAAGCATAAGTTTATATCATATATAGTTTCAGTGAGCAAAGGTAAATTATCCAGGCATTACTCTAGTCCAGTAGTCCAAACCAACAGGCAGAAAAAGCAGTAATTGTCAAGGTGAAAGAAAAAAGATAAGTTGTTGATTTATTCAAGGTCATTGAGTGGGTTGGTAGTTAATGTTATTCTTTTATCTCTGCTCTGCTTCTCCCAGAGTTCTACTCTGATCGCTCATCACCATAAAGCCACCCTACAGTGGACCTCACCCTACAGTTGAGCAATCTTTTTCCTCTCCGTCATTATAGGACATTATAATTTGCTACTAGATGTATTTAAGAGGTCAATTTAGTTTTTTTGGATGTACAGGTGTATTTAATTAAATACAAGCAAAGTGCCTTCTTTATGATAATTGCTGGAGTGGAAAATATTTTGAATTACAATAATAAAAGACTTAGATTTATAAAAGTTGGTAGGGATAAGGGGAAGAGAATATATTCTGATTTTTAAAAATCAGAGAAATAAGGAAAGAAAAGAGAGAAAGGAAGCGAGCAAAAAAGCAAGCGCAAAGTCATGCAAAACAGTGAAAACAAATTTATCTTGCTGGCTAAAAATTAACAGGTATCATAAACCCATTGACAATTTTTTTTGATAATGTATCAGCTCAAGCCCAATAAAAGTAGTTGATCATGTCATTCTTTTGCTTTTTTTTCCTTTTTCACCCTTTTATGTAATGTCATTCTTTCATTGTGATGGTGTTACATATAATTAAAAAAATTTATGGCTAAATAAACTAATTGATGTTATCGACCTTTTGTCATGGGAAGGCCGAGGACTGTAAATAAACATCAAAAGAGGCAATTGTTCTTGAGATGACGTCTGTTTATAATAGGTAAGAATTATGCAATGCATTTCAAATAGAAAATGTTTTATTACCATCATTCCATGTTACCTGAGTTACATACATAAGTAGTATAAAGTTAGATATTTGGGGAGACGCAGTCCACACTGGGTGTGAGTATGATGCATTCTGAGCTTTGAATAAAAGAAAAACATAATTGTTAATCTGTTTCCGAAGACATCGATCCATGTTTGTTGTCAAAAAGTCAACACAATGGCAGGCATAACCATGATTCAGAACAAAACATGAAAAAATATATATGTATAAAAATATATAGGGGCACCTGGGTGGCTCAGTTGGTTAAGCAACTGCTTTCAGCTCAGGTCATGATCCTGGAGTCCCAGGATCGAGTCCCGCATCGGGCTACCTGCTCAGCGGGGAGTCTGTTTCTCCCTCTGACCCTCCCCCCTCTCATGCTCTCTCTCTCTCAAATAAATAAATAAAATATTTAAAAAATATATATATATATGTATGGGGCACCTGGATGGCTTAGTCAGTTAAGCATCTGCCTTTGGCTCAGGTCATGATCCAGGGTCCTGGGATTGAGCCCTGCATGGGGCTTCCTATTCAGCGGGGAGCCTGCTTCTCCCACCTCTTCTGCCTGCAGCTCCCCCTGCTTGTGTTCGCTCTCTCTGTCATATAAATAAATACAATCTTTAAAAAATATATATGTGTGTATATAAAAAATATATATACATATAGATAATTTAAATTTATATAAAGATTATCTACATTTATATACATATATAAAATAAGGCTAATATATAGTATGCTAAATAATATACATATATCTGTTATATATATTTGTAATCAGAGAATTATATAGAAAAATTTTATGATCACTTCCAATTTGAGATGACATTGCTAAAATTTTTAATGACATATTTGCTTATTTTTTGGTTGTTAGTCTTGCCAGAAAATTGACTTATTTAATATTTAATTTTTAGCTTGAATATATATCATTGAACATAACATTTCGAGAAACTTTTGTTAAGGAAAGAATATAAATTTTCAATTTTCAATATGGTGTGTAAAATAGGGGCTAGTAGGCAATTAAGTTTGCAGTAGAAATGGAGAATATTTTAGAAACTAATTTTTTTTAGTGAATCATAACAAGCAGAAGTAATCACTGTATTTAAAACTATTTATTTCATTGGTGATTATGATGACATTTAATGGTTTTCTTAATCCAATCATAAACTCACAAATTCATATTATTCCTTGTTGAGTGTATATTTTATGTACTAACTTTTCTTTGTCATTTAAAAACTTTTCTAATTATAGTAACACCTTTATTATCAATTAATGAAATATTTCATACAAATTAATTTTCCAGGCAGTAAAAGAGGCAGGAAATTATAAACATTGTGACCATTTAAGTTACCATTCTTTCTAAAATATATTGCACAGTACCCTGCTAAAAGGATAATTTGAGAAAATGTAACTTTTACCATGTGGACCAACATGATGATGAACATGCAATTAAATATTTTTATTGTCCTTTTACTTTTGGATATTCATTTAACTTTTCAGTTTTTTGAGTTTTATGTCATATCTACATAGATATTTCACTGAGGGCAGGGATCACTTTTTTTTTTAAATTTAATTTTATTATGTTATATTAGTCACCATACAATGTATCATTAGTTTTTGATGTAGTGATCCACGGTTCATTGTTTTCGTATAACACCCAGTGCTCCCTGCAGTACGTGCCCTCCTTAATACCCATCACTGGGCTAACCCATCCCCCCACTCCCCTCCTCTCTAAAACCCTCAGTTTGTTTCTCAGAGTCCATAGTCTCTCATGGTTCGTCTCTCCCTTTGATTTCCGCCCCCCTTCATTTTTCCCTTTCTTCTCCTAATGTCCTCCATGCTATTCCTTATGTTCCACAAATAAGTGAGACCATATAATAATTGACTGTCTTTGCTTGACTTATTTCACTTAGCATAACCTCCTCTAGTCCCATCCACGTTGATGTAAAAGTTGGGTATTCATCCTTTCTGATGGCTGAGTAATATTCCATTGTATATATGGACCACATCTTCTTTATCCATTCATTTGTTCAAGGGCATCTCAGCTCTTTCCACAGTTTGGCTATTGCGGACATTGCCGCTATTAACATTGGGATGCATATGGAGGGTGGGGATCAGTAATAGTAGTGGTAAATGTTTATGGGTGATGTATTATGGGCTGAATTATATCCCTCCAAAATTGATATGTTGAAAATTTATATGTTTTATTTATATCACTCAAAATGTAATTATATTTGGAAATAGGATCTTTAAAGAGGCAACTTAAAATGAGGTAATTTAAAGAAGTAAGTTAAAATGAGGTCATTAGGCTGGGCCCTAGTCTAATATGATGGGTATTCTTATAAGAAGAAGATGGTATCTGCACATAGACACGTGCAGATGGAAGATGGTATGGAGGTGCAGGGAGAAGGTGGTCATCTATAAGTCAAAGGGAATGGCCTCAGATGAACCAACCATGCTGATGCCCTGAGCTCAGACTTTTAGCCTCCAGATCTATGAGAAAATAGATTTCTGGTTTTTAACCAGCCAGTCTGCAGTATTTTGTTATGGCATCCCTAGCAAGCTAATAGCTTATTACCCATCACCCATTTAGCCTAAACCCCGCCCACCTCCCTCCATCAACCCTCAGTTTGTTCTCTGTCGTTAAGAGTCTTTTATGGGGGGGCACCTGGATGGCTCAGTTGGAGAGTGGCTGACTCTTGATTTTGGCTCAGGTCATGATCTCAGGGTTGTGAGACTGAGCCCCGTTGGGCTCCAAGCTGGGCGTGGAACCTGCTTTTCTCTCCCGCTCCCTCTCTAAAAAAAAATAATAAATAATAAATAAATAAATTCTGCTTGACTTAAGGATTTGTGATTATATTTACCTCTGTAAAACATAATTTGAAATTACTAGAGGAAAGACAAAATCTTATCTCTTTAGTCTTTAAATAAACTCTATAAGAAACTACCAGCAGTCCTTCTCATAATATGAATGTAGAACTTCCATTTGCCAAATTATGTCTTCCAAAAAAATGACTACATAAAGTCTTGATTTAACATGAGGCCATCAGTGTTTTAAATTACTTATTATTGACAAATGAGAAATTAGCTGGTACAACAAATCCCTACTTGCCAGTAGCTACTTGTCCAGATTTTGGGTTATGGTAACTAGTGTTTGTGCAGTAATTGTGCAACACTGTTGTGCACTGATCCATTTTTCCATATATAGTATTTCATTTAAGTCTCACAGCTACTTGATAAAATATTATCACCACTCTCCTTTGACAGAGGGAGAAGCAATATTTGACAGTCGCAAGGCTCATATAGCAAAAAGCCTTAAAATAGTACCTGCTCCTCCAACTCCATTTACCATGATCTTTCCACAAAGAGAAAGGTCAAAAGACCATTTGAAATGCAGATATTAAAACAGCCACAATGGTTTTGAGAACTTAAAATCAAGAGTCGGACATTTACCCGCCTGAGCCACCCAGACGCCCCTCAAGTGGAATTTTTATTGTTGACAATGCTTAGTTGAGGTTTTATTTATTTTCTTGGCATATTAGTATTAGCTGTGCCTCAAATGTGAGTCTGTTGCACGGAATATCTGTTTTCCTTTTTATAAGTTATACTTTCTGCCGCAATTTGAAAAAAAGAGAAATTATCTTTGAATTATAGGACCCAGAACTCCCTGCCGTTGCTTTCAAGTGTGCTGCTCTGTATGACACCTAATGTTAGTCGCACAGTGGCGGCAACCTGATGGTGGTTAGGAATCTAGTTTAGCTGCCAGATTTGTCTCAGGTGCGCCATTAGTCAGTGCCTACTTGGAAGGTCCAATCTGGTGCTTTCAAAACAGGTATAATCTTTACTTTTAAATCAGTTTCTATCCTAGAAACTTTGCTACTCAACACCTCTTCTTATACATGCCCCACCTAATTTTTTAAAAAAGATTTTATTTATTTGAGAGAGAGAGAGAGAGAGCATGCACATGTGCATGGGGAAGAGGAAGGGCAAGCAGCCTCCCAGCTGAGCAGGGAGCCTGACACAGGGCTTGATCCCAGGACCCCAGATCATGACCTGAGCCAAAGGCAGTCGCTTAACCAACTGAGCCATTCAGATGCCCCATGCCCCACCTAATTTTGGAACTTCACATGTTTATAAACATAGACGGAATGAACACAGACTTAATGAGGTGAAACACCAGAACTTTTCAAAGGCCAAAACTTTTGAAATGATATTAGTCTATACAGAAACAAAAGGCCTCTGCTTGTTAAAGTTGAGAGGATAATTTCGCAGCAAAAGCATCCTTGATGTTGGATTTACTTTGGTGATACTCAGATTTTGGGTTCTGATGCCTTTTTAGAATCTGAAATATGAGGAATAACCAGTATCGTGGTTTTTGTGGGGATTTTTTTGATAATAAAACATATATCACATAAAATTCACCATTTTAACCATATCCTTCTTATCAGTAAGTGCTGTTTTTATTCTCAAATGTCCTGTACTATTAAGAAAACCACCTTTATCTAAATGACAAATAAAATCTATATTCTAATCCAGTTAAGTCCCAGGCCAGTGCTCCCATAATGTCCAATTTTCCTTGCTTTGTGCTCAGATGAGACCTGCAGAATCATAGAGACTCTCAGCTGCAATCACTGTATTCAGAACTCAGCCAATAAATTGCTCCATGCTCCAAACAGATGTTTCCCTTTTAGGTTAATGCACCACTTGTGGACCATTTTTCCTCCCCTAGAGGAATATCAGCATGGCCATAAACTAGAAAGCTTCTTTTCAGCATCCAAGAACATACCCAAGAGTGGCAAGAGAAGTAGCAGGATGTGAATGGGGAGAAGTGGGGATAAATTTCTTCATGAAATGCCCTCCTCATTTTTATTTTCCATCCCCCCCTGACTTTCTATGTCAGAGATAATCTGAGGTATTCTAGAATTGCCTGTTTTAATTTTTATTCTAAAAATGTTTTTTGGCTGATTTATTTAACATGTTTCAGTACAACAACATTTGAGAGAAGGGCAAGGACACTCTCCAAACTGCTGTTTGTAGCAAAGCACACTCTGGAAGGATGCTCCCTTAAACTGTGCTGGAATAGAGACGTTTCAGATTATCAAAACGAGGGAAATGAGGTCAATGTTAAAAACTTAGACTTTTCATGACAGAGAAAGAGGCACTTACTAAGAGATTATAATTCTCTGAAAAAATGAGAAGGAAAAATAACTTGCTCCTTCATGGAAAGAGCAAAATGCCAAAAACTTTCATTTCTTCCTTGATGGTATTTCGCTTTCCGTGAAGGATTAGACTATTCCTCCTTTATGTAGAAAATAAGTTATAACATATACAAATGTGAGTTCCTTTTTATGGATGGTGGCATTATTTTTTTATAGCATGTGCAAGTACAGTTTATAGGCACAATTTTTTCCTTCCCAGAGTGATATTGCCATAGATATACCTCAAAAATTCATGTCTCTACCTCTATTCAGTAGACTGGAATGAAAGCTTTATATGCCAGTGAGAATGGGGGAGGGTAGAAGGAGGAATATGGGAAATGTTGAAGACATTTTACAATTTGATAAAGTACAACCCTGAGTACATTATTAAAAAAAAAAAGCATCATTTACATCTCTAGAAAACTTTCCCCAGATTGAAAAATCAAAAAAGTTTTAAAAGAAAAGAATTGTGATAATTGCTGTGGTAAAAATGTAATGTTTTGGACTTTTCCTTTTGCTTGGTAATCAAAGTACTATACTCTTATTTTTTGGTCAACTGAAGGAAAGTTTATGAACTTTTTATAAATTTTCTTAATGCCACCTAAATTCAAGACTCTAGATTTATTTGCAGATATTTAATATACCTGATGACTGAAAACCCAGTTTAAATTGTTAGTGAACAAAAATGAATATAATTCAGGGGTTTGGTAATTCTGAATTTAGTTTTTCTTTCCCTTTAAATTTTTTTTTCTTTAATCACACACAAAAAAGATTTATATAGAGATCTATATAGAGTCTGGCATAATCAGTGTTGTAGATCTGAATTGGCAGGATAGAGTGAGGTTTCTAAAACCGCAATAGTTTTGCTCAAGCGACAGCCTTAAAAGGATAATTGTATGATTAAAGTCACACAATTCTATATGTATTAGACTTGCCTTCATCTTACTTTTTCTAAAATGCTACCACCTCCTTTTAAGCCTACTAATAAACAAAAACTAGATAGAAAATTTAGTCAGGGGAACCTGGGTGGCTCAGTTGGTTAAGCGTTCAGCTCTTGATTTCAGCTCAGGTCATGATCTCAGGGTCCTGGGATCTAGCACTGGTCAGGCTCCACACTCAGGAGGAGTCTGCTTGAGATTCTCTCTCTCCCTCTGCCCCACCCCTGCTCTCTCTCTCTCTCAAATAAATAATTCTTAAAAAAAAATTTAGTCAGATTTGAAGTCATAGACTAGAGATGAGTCAGAGAAAAGGGAGATGGATCATTGGAATCAGATGGATGGTTAAGAACTCTTTCCATTAATAAATCAGTCCATTGATTAATTATTTAGTCTATTAATATACACATTGAGCAAATATTTACATTGTGTCCTATGTGTCAGGTATGATGCTGAGTGTACAAGGTGAGCAAGTACTATTGTTGCTTTCAACTAGTATGTGCAAGGCCCTATACTAAATACCATTGACATTCTCTCCTCTAAGCTTCATAACTATATTGTAAAGGAAGAATTGTGCATTTTGCAAATGAGGATCCTGAGATTAGCCCAAATAGCCCAGCTAATAGATTGGTAAGCCACGATAATATGACGATCTATCTGACTCTAAACCTGTGTTAAGATTTCTGAACCAGAAGAGGCCTTACAAATCATCTCTTTTAACTTCAAAACTGAGTTTCTGTTTACATCTGTTTTGTCTCATTTTCTAAATCAGTGAATTACTAAGCCTTTTTGATAGGTGTTGTTAGAAAAGCAGTACTATTAAGGTTAACAATACAGGCTGGGACTTGGCTTTTGGATCAAATTCCTGCTCCTCTGTCGAAGAGCTGGGCAAAGCTTGAACTCTCTGCCTCTTTCCTCTTTGGTAAAATGGGAGTGTTAACAAAGCCTGCTTCTGTCAAATGGGAAGAATAATTGAACGTGGAGCAAAGAAGTTAAATTCAATACCAGTCAAGAGCATACACTTTGGAATTAGACTGCTAGGGTTTTAATTCTGGGCCTCTATCACCAGTTAGCTGGGTAACCTTGCACAAGTCACTTTAATCTCTGATATTAATGTGCCAATATATCACTAGAAATATAGTGTTATTTGTGTTAGTTATTATATATTCACACATAATTAAAAAATTTTGTTCATCAACCTTTTATTTCTTTTAAAGATTTTATTTCTTTATGGTGTGGGGGAGAAAGCACTAGCAGAGGGAGGGGCTATGGGAGAGGGAGAAGCAGGCTCCCCACTGAACAGGGAGCCCAACATGGGACTTGATCCCCAGAGTCCTGGGATCATGACCTGAGCTGAAGGCAGACGCTTAACTGACTGAGCCACCCAGGCGCCCCTTCAACTTTTTAAAATTTTAATATGTAATGTCCATTTTCCAGTTCAGGTCATAGAGATTAACCTCTTTTTTAGTCTCCTAGTTTCCTATGTCAGTGCTGTTATTTCTATTATAATACTGCCATTCTAGGTTGATTTGTAATCACCTCTTACATAAACTTTGCAGTACCCTGGTCTCCCTAACTTGAGTTTTTCTTCCCCGACTTCATTCAGCATAGTACTGTCAAATAATTCTTTTCAAACACTACTTTCATCATTTATAAACTAAACAGAACTACTCAGATGAGTCATGCTTTTCCATATCACGTACTTGCCTTTTCTTTTACCTCTGCTTTGAATTTCCTTCTCCCTAATACCATATTTCTCTCTTAAAGATTACGTTCGTCCAATGCCACCTTCTTAAAGAAGCACTTGGATACTGCCAGCCCTTTCTTCTCTCATCTCTCTCTCAACCTCTCTAATGGTAGAGATAAAATTCTCATGTTTGTGTTATTCTCATGGGAATCAGGAGAGTTTTAAATGGGCTAGAGTAATAAGAATTGTAATAAGAACTGGCTTTGTTCAACAAAACATCTTGAAAAGTGATTTTTTTTTTTTTGCCTTTGTATGTGTTCAGATTTTGTTTGCTTCTTTGTTTCAAATTTTTATTTAAATTCCAGTTAAGGGGCGTCTGAGTGGCTCAGTCAGTTAAGGGTCCAATTCTTGGTTTCAGCTCAGGTTGTGGTCTCAGGGTTATGAGATCAAGCCCCACATTGGGCTCCACACTCAATGTGGAGTCTGCTTGGGATTCTCTCCCTCTGCCCTTATGCCCTGCACTCTCTCTCTCTCTAAAGTAAATAAATAAATTAAATTCCAGTTAGTTAACATATGGTGTAATATTAGTTTCAGGAGTAGAATTTAGTGATTCATCACTTACATACAATAACCAGTGCTCATCACAACCAGTGCCCTCCTTAATCCACATCACCCATTTAGCCCATCCCCTGCCCACCTCCCCTCCAAGAACCCTCTGTTTGTTCTCTATAGTTAAGAGTCTGTTTTATGGGTTGTTTCTCTCTCTCTCTCTCTTTTTTTTTAACAAAGACTTCAGAGGATGTCAGGGATGAGACCAAGAGGTAACTAAATTAGAATTTATAAGCATGTTTTGGGATTTGTGGGAATTTAGAGCAAATGTGCTGGGAGGTGAGGGTGGGGAAAGGAAGTTATAGGAGAGAAAAGGGCTTAGCAATATAATGAATGTCTGGAGCCCTAGTAGAAGAGATGAGTGTGGATTTGAAGGAGGAGAAAGATAGTGATTGAAAGACTTTAAAACAAAATCAATATATAAAAATCCATTGCATTTCTATACACTAATAATGAACTATCAAAAAGAAAATTAAGAAAACAATCCCATTTGGGCGCCTCGGTGGCTCTGTCATTAAGCGTCTGCCTTCGGCTCAGGTCATGATCCTGGGGTCCTGGGATCGAGCCCCTCATCAGGCTCCCTGCTCAATGGGAAGCCTGCTTCTCCCTCTCCCACCCCCCCGCTTGTGTTCCCTCTCTCACTGTGTCTCTCTCTGTCAAATAAATAAATAAAACCTTAAAAAAAAACTTTAAAAAGAAAACAATCCCACTTACAATTGCATCAAAAAGAATAAAATACCTAAAAGTAAATTTGACCAAGGAGGTAAAAGACCTATATACTGGAAACTATAAGACATTAATGAAAATAGTTGAAGTCACAAATAAATGGAAGAATTGGAAGAAATAAATTGGAAGAATATTGTTAAAATGTCTATACTACCCAAAGCAATCCACAGATTCAGTGCAATCCCCATCAAAATTTCAATGTCATTTTTCACGGAAATAGAGCAATCTAAAATTTGCATGGAACCACAAAAGACCCCCAATAGCCAAAGCAATCTTGAGAAAGAAGAACAAAACTGTAATGCATCATGTGTCCTGATTTCAAACTATATTACAAAGCTATACTAATCAAAACAGTATGGTATTGGTGTAAAAAGAGACACATAGATCAATGGAACAGAATAGAGAGACCAGAAGTAAACCCATGCATATATAGTCAGTTAATGACAAAAGAGCTGAGAATGTACAGAAAACTGGACAGCTACATGCAAAAGAATGAAACTGAACTACTCTCTTCCACCATACTCAAAATGGATTAAAGACTTCAGTGTAAGACCTAAAATCATAAAACTCCTAGAAGGAAATATAGGTGTGGAACTCCTTGACTTTGGTCTTGGTAATTTTTTTTTTTTTTTGATTTGGCAACAAAAGTAAAAACAAGTGAGGCTACCTCAAACTAAAAAATTTCTGCACAGCAAAGGAATTTTCATCAACAAAATGAAAAGACCACCTACTGAACAGGAAAAAATATTTGCAGATCATTATATCTGATAAAGGGTTAATATCCAAAATATATGAAAAACTAATATTACTCCATAACAAACAAAACAAAACAAAACCAATCCAATTAAAAAATGGGTAGAGGGTCTGAATGGACACTTTTCCAAAGAAGACATACAGATGGCCAACAGGCACATGAAAAAGTACTCAACATCACTAATCATTAGGGAAATGCAAATCAAAACCATAATGGGATACCACCCCACACGTATTAGGATGGCTAAAATCAAAGACACAAGAAATAACAAGTGTTGGTGAGGATGTGAGAGACGGGAACTCTTACTCACTGTTGGTGGGAATATAACTGGTGCAGCGACTATGAAAAACAGTATGGAATTTCCTCAAAAAATTAAAAATAGAACTACCATGTAATCCAGTAATTCCCCTTCTGGGTATTTATCTGAAGAAAACAAAAACACTAACTTGAGAAGATATCTGCATCCCCAGGGTCATTGGAGCATTATTTACAATAACCAAGACCTGGAAACAACCAAAATGTCCATCATGGATAAATAGATAAAGAAAATGTGTGTGTGTGTGTGTGCATACATACACACAATGGAATATTATTCAGTTATAAAAAAAATGAAATCTTGCCATCTGTGATAACATGGATGGACCTTGAGGGCATTATGCAAGTGAAATAAATCAGAAAAAGAGAAATACTGCATGGTATCACTTATATGTGGAAACTAAAAAACCAAAACCAAAACCAAAACCACAACCAAGCTCATAGATACAGAGAACAGCTTGGTGGTTGCCAGAGGTGGGGGGTAGGCAAAATGGTTAAGGGTGTGAAAAGGTACAAACTTCTAGTTATAGATATGTCATGGGGATGTAATGTACAGTCTGGTGACTATAGTTAATAATACTGTATTACATATTTGAAAGTTGCTAAGAGTGTGGATTTTGGAAGTTATCACAAGAAAATTAAATTTTTGTAACTGTGTATGGGTGATTGGTGTTAACTAGACTTATTGTACTGATCATTTCAAAATGTACACAACTATTGAATCATTATCTTGCACATCTGAAACTCGTAAATGTTATGTGTCAATTATACCTCGTTTTAAAAAAAGTAAAAAACAAAAAAGACTTTTAAGACCAGGCTGTGTGATATTCAAGTTACTTTGTGTGCTGTAGTGTGTGCTATAGTGTAATTCTCACTATTACACCTTAAATATTCAGGAAATAACTATTCTTCATTGTAACAATTCAAGTCCTGAAAGGAAAGAGAAGGCTACTGAAATTTGGTAAACAAGGAGTTTTTAAAAGATATTATGTTAAGAGGCATGGACAGGGTTTAGGAAAACCAAGAAGTGATAGTGCAGTCGCCTAGGACTAAGACTGTAAGGAGAGGAAACAGATAGGAGAAGGAACTCAGTGAGAGTAGCAGTAGTTGGCCAGTCGCTTGATAGGAGCGGTGGGAGAGAAATGGAGTCAACATACAGAGAACCACCAGGAGGGGAGCCGGAGAAATAAACTGCTTTACCTCACTTTACCCCCATGCGCCGATCTTGTTGGCATCTTCCATCAGCTAAGCCCAACTGCAAGTCACGGGGCATGGGAGACCATTGAGCAAAATATACATTGCAACCTCAGGTTATGGGGCAAAGTAGATAAGATAGAGTGATTTGGAGGTACAAACAGAAAATATCGAGCACCTACAAATTGTGTGAGCTTAAAGAAAAGGAAGCATGTTCCATGTTTGGTTCAATACACAGTAGATAGACGAGAACAGTGTCAGAGTCAAGACAGGATATTGAGAACCTGGCCAAAGCTAGAATTAGAAGTAACTAGGCACAATGTCAATCATCTATCAAGAGAGGCTCACTAAATCTCATCCTCAATTATTTTATTTTATTTTTAAGATTTTATTTATTTATTTTAGAGAGAGAGAACACGAGTGGGGAGAGGAACAGAAGGGAAGGGAGAGGGAAGGGGAAAGAATCTCCAGCACACTCCGTGCTCAGCTCCAGCCGATGAGGTGCTCTATCTCATGACCTGAGCCGAAACCAAGAGTCTGCTGCTTAACTGACTGGATCTCAAAAGGCAGAGTGACTCAGCTAAAATACGTTACATGCTTATTTGCACACATATCCTTCCTTCTCTACTTGGCTATAAATCTCTCTGAAGATAAGGAGCACATATATTGTCCATCTTTGTTTCATCCCACAGCCCCAAGACAATGCTTTTATATAGTATGTGTTCCATAATTATATGGTGAATAGATTAAGAAATAAATGGAATACTCCTGCTCCGAAAGGTCACGAGACATGCTGAGATTTTTTTCAGTGCCCTTAATAATATCGTTCCAACCTACCTTTTCAGATATAATCTTATTCCACTCTATGTACTTAATTACTTTTTACTTGAACGTGCCTTTATTTTTTTATTTATTTTTTAATATCTCTGTCTTTGCTGGTTTGGTTTCCATCCGCTGACTGCAAACAATATACATGCCTTTAGGCTCTGCTCAATGTTAATTTCTGAGGCAAATCCACCACTGACCTCTGTAGCTGTTTCTGAATGCCCCTAATATTTGATACCTTTACTGGTCTTGTGGAATTAGACCACTTTCATTTGTCAGTTGAAAAAATTTCAACTCAGATGGGCTAAGGGGATTCACTTACTTAAAGTCTCTAGCTGACTTCTCTTAACTCTGTTTTTTCTATGCCACACTGCTTCTTAGTGCTCTGTGTTTGTGCCTTGTTTTCCTGACTTAATATTCCTTAACTACTTAGACGGTTTCTTATACAGCTTTGCCCAATCCACAAAAGGCCTATCTCAGGCATGTGGTATATACACCAGTATTATCTGACTGGCTAATCAGTTAAGTAAAAGTTTTAAGATCGGATACTAAGGAAAAGTGTGAATTACCTTGAAAGTCTCTCAAAATGCCTTTTTATGTGACAGTAGGCATCCCACTCACCCATCCCCAAGCTGTTGGGATTGGTTTTAAGATTGCTAATTGATCAGATGTATTATTCACTAATCTAGGTCCTCAGATGAAAACAAAACACTCAAGATATAGGATTAACAAAGACTGAGGTCTGTTTGTGTGACAAGTTGGTAGAGGATACTGATTTCCTTCTAGGTAACTGAATTGGGAAGACAGAGGGTAGCTAAATTCTCTTGGCAGATTTGGATAGTGTATTTCTCCCAGTTTGATGATTTCCAATCATGTATCCCTAGATCCCTAAGTAGTTCATACCTTTAATATTTCCCCCAAAGCTAATGAACTGCATATGTTTACCCAAGATAAGGCTGTATGGCCTAACTTAAATATCAAATTTCTGTTAAGTCAGTGTGGTATTAGTTCTGCACCCATGTACCTTTGACTGGTAAAACAGAGATCAATTATTATATAAAGCATCTATTCTGTAGCAGTGGTTAAAAAAAATAAGGGGTGTGTGTGTGTGTGGGGGGGGTGTTCTTGACTGATGAAGAGTTGGAGAAACACAGCCTTGTTGTGAAGGTTGTAGAATGTTTAAACCAAAGAAGACCTTAGAATAATTTGATCCAGTTCTTTATTTTATCAGACAAACTGGAAAGGAGACTTTCTTTCCTTGATTTATATAGAGGTAATGCTAGATTTAGGGTCTAGGTCTCTAACTTACCCTTTGCATTACTCCATTCCCCTCTAGAAGTTATTTTAATGTAAGTGTTGGTGTCTAAAATTTCAAGACTCTGAAGAGCCATGTTGTGTGAGTAAGCATGTTGGATCTATGCCAGCTTGATTTGGTGTCACATTAACACTCCATGGTTGGTAAGACCAGTATTTCTAGGTTCTTGCTGCTTGGCACACAGTGTAGGTAAACTTTTGTAGTGATGTAGAGATGGAAGCAAATATCATTGAGCTGGCCATGGTCCCACAAACACAGTTTAATTATGCTTATCTGTTTAGAGAGACAACACCCACCTCCCCTGAGTTGTTGTTGCTTTTTAAAACTATGATAGCCCTTCTTATTCCCTGGTGAATGTCTATCTAATACTATAATTATAATCATCACCAGTACAGCTTATATTTTTTTTGTGTTTGAATTTCCAGTACATTAATATATAGGACTGTAATTTATATCAAGTGGCTTATGAAATTCTGTTCTGTCAATAGCTATTTGAGCATCTAAGCTTAATATTAAATCCTTGGTATCTTCCATAATTTTATACACAAAAACATTCAATAAGCCTTAGCTAATATTTGCTAATGAACATGGTTGGGAAATTGCTAGAAAAGGTTGGAAGAAGGAGTTCTTTATCATGTTATGAAATTCAGAATCAAAAGAAACACCATGTTCTTCCTGAGATGAAAACCTCCTGTTAGTTTTCATCACATATACCTGATTTTGGCTAAAATGTAATACACATTGAGTAAGACCAGAGACTATTTTAATTCTTTTAGATTTATGCTTCTATTTCTACAGTTCATATTCGAAGAAGAAAAAAAAAAAAAACAGGATATAAAAGTAGTCTGAGTCCTCAACAGTCTGAAAGGAAATGGCAAAGCTACACAATTCCATATTTCATGGTTTAGACAAAAGAAAACATTTGGTTTTTTAATACTATCTTCTTAAGAATATTTACACAGTCGATTTAACATTCTATCAGTTTATGCCCTTTGTATGTTTTAGATAACATTGTTGAATTTCCTTTGACTTAACACGAGGGGGACTTGCCAATGTGGTGAGCTTGTGCGGGCAGGCACTCCATCCGCTAGCCCAACAAAAGCCATTTATTAAGCAGCTGTTATTAGTTTACCAAAGGTTTTTCAACACTGTGTGCTTTGACTTCACTCCTCAGTTAGTTTTGAGGAAAACCACATTCCTTAGATTCTCCTCTCTTAACTCTCATTATGCCAACAGAGTATGTGTAGAGCATGTTGTTTTGAAAAATTGGACAAAACCATAATATAAACATAATTTGCAATTTTTGTGGCTACCTACAAAGCTTATGTTGCTATTGGATACAGAAAATCTATAAATCTGAAAACAAAGGCACTTTGTGCAAAGTCATGCTCTTTAGGCTGCTTTCTGTAAATCTCAGAAAACGGAAAACCCCAAACAACTTTGGTGACCTGAATCTAAGTCTGCCAGTTTTCCCATTCAAAGTGGGTAAATGGCCACCTTTTCAACAATCGGATATTGTTTGGGTCAGATAAACTATTGCGGAGAAGCAATAGATCACCTGTCCCACCTGTGGGCCAGTGCCAGAAGGTATCTGCCCTCAGAGCCCAAACGGTCATAAATCAAATCCCTTTTGTATCTTGTTTTTTTTGGCGCCCAACACTCTCAGCACAGAATGAAAATGTTTTTTGTGAGTCAAGGCAAGTTGGGGAAAACAAATGAGGGTGTACATAATACCTGATAGCCTATTATTTTTACTCACAGATCATATGGACCTAAGTCAGTTTTGTTCAAAATATTTTAATGTTAGTTATAGTCAGGTAGGAAAGATACCCTCAAGTTCCCTCTCACAGTAGAAATACATATTGTAGTATCTACAGTGCATGTGCAATTTTGAAGAATGTATATACAACATATACTCATGAATTTGTGAATAATTGTATATTGAAAGATTATTTGGAAAGGAATTATTTCAAACAAGGATTGCATTTCCTCATAGAAAAGACATTGTGAATACTTAACTTAGGTTGTCAGAGCAGATTTCCAAACCCCATTGAACTTGGACTATAACTGCAGAGCGGTTGAGTGTGGTAAATTAGCTACATTTATTCTATGAGAAAACAGATTCTGGGTTACAAACAACTGAGGTGTAGGGACTATGTCTGTGGAAGAAATGGGACCTCTTGTTTCTGTATTCTTTTCACCAGACTCATTAAGGGGACCGAACTTGGGGCTCCAGGGCTACTAGGGAAGGGACAGGAGGCTGCATGATCAGACGTTGTGATCATGGTCAGCTGAAGTTTGATGGATTTTAAGGGGAAATGATTTCCAGGCCAAAGCAACTGTCAAACTTTGATGATGTGGGGTTTCCTTGCCAAAATGCTTACTAGCCAATTGATACATTGGAGGTGTAGGATCCTATTACCTAGGAACAGTATGAAAAAAATTTAAACTATTGTCACAGAGTCTCTATTTATATCTTTTGTTTTCTGGCTTGTACTATAGTGCATAGAACATAAGGCATGAAGTGGTTACAGGAAACCCAAATCAAACACTGAGCCAATACCACCAGGAGGGCAATTAATGCATAATGGGTAATACAAAAAGTATCATGTAGTTTCTGACTCAGTCTATTGGTGGTCTCCTCTCTACCCAAGATGGCCCCCAATCAGGTTTCTCTTCTCACTGAAGGGAATAGAATATGTTATCCTTGGAATAGGGATGGTCAGTGGAATGAGTGCATGGAGAATGCAAAAAAAAACTTGAATGTTGTTTGCAGGAAACAAAGGACACCTACATTATGGAGCAGGGCTGTACCATTAAGCTAACTAAAGAAAAGTCACTTCAAGAGAATGAGTAATGATGTAAAAAAGCAAAGACATTTTGTAAAGCATTTAAGAGGTAAAGCATCCTTTGTAGTTGATATATAGAAATTTGTATATAAAGTTAACTTTAAGTGAGCATATAACCAGATAGGGTCTGGGGTGCCTGGGTGGCTCAGTCGGTTAACTGTCTGTCTTCAGCTCAGGTCATGATCTCAGGGTCCTGGGATCGAGCCCCGTGTTGAGCTCTCTGCTCAGTGGGGAGTCTGGTTCTCCTTCTCACTCTCCCTCTGTGCTCTCCCCCGACTTCTCTCTCAAATAAATAAATAAAATCTTAAAAAAAAAAACCAAACAGGTAGGGGTTCCTCTCAAAGTAGTAAGGGTCCTGAAAAAGAATATGTTATTCCAGTGGATACCAACAAGAGTAAAGAATTGCACAGGACACACAGAAGATGATCACCAGACAAGAATAGAAGAAAAGTCTCTAAAATTGACCCAGAGAACATTCGCTTCATCACTCTCACTAAAGGCTTTCATTGGTTCCCTCCATGGGGATGACGGGAAAATGTATTCCAGAACTCGCCTGGGGATTGCAGTATGTATTTGTGTTGAAGTTAATAAATTTTAGTCTTTTTCTTTTTTTAAAAAAAGATCTTATTTATTTGAGAGAGAGGGAACATGAGCAGGGGCAGGGGGAAGGGGCCGAGAGAGAGGGAGAAGCAGACTCCCCACTGAGCAGGGAGCCTGTCACGGGGCACGATTCCAGGACCCTGAGATCATGACCTGAGCTGAAGGCAGACGCTTAACGACTGAGCCACCCAGGTGCCCCAGTTTCAGGCTTTTTCATCCATTCTCACTAATCCTTTCTTCATAAATCCTAGAAGTATGGCCTCCTGATGAAATGGATACCTGAACTAGTTTGCCTCTGTGTGTCTATTATGGTTAGGATTTTAAGACCCAGAGTAAGAAAAACCAGGTGTGTGGAACTCAAATAGAATTTTGCTCTAGCAAAATTTGGTTTGGGCAGTCTGTATTAACACAGTGCATTTGTCTGCTACCTTCAAGGCTGAGTTACTGACTCTTGATTATTTTCCTATTACTGTAATAACCAGATCCCTTGTGGACTAAAACTGACAGAGCTTTTATGGTAAATCTGAAGTTGTGATTACGTCCTCCCCTTTTCTACCTGGATTTCTAAAGCTGCTATTACTCACATAATTCAGCTATATGCTCAACTTATCCTGATTCATCTGGACATTGTAGGAATGAAGACTATTTAGATGTGAGTATGCAAACTTGCTGACTACTCAGCTGGATGCTCCAGATATTGTTGACTATATAAAATTAAAGAAATATTAACTGGTAGAGATCTTAGAAAAAAGTCAGACTGAGAAAGACAAATACCATAGGATTTCACTGACATGTGAAATCTAAAAAACAAATTAATTAACAAAAAGCAGAATCAGACCTATAAGTACAAACTGTTGGTTGCCAGAGGGAAGGGGGTGGAGGATGAACAAAATGGATGAAGGGGAGCGGGAGATACAGGCTTCCAGTTATGGAATGAGTAAGTCACAAGAATAAAAGGCACAGCATAGGGAATGTAGTCAGTGATACTTCCTAGTGTTGTATGGTGACAGATGGTAGCTACACGTGTAGTGAGCAGAGCATCACATATAGAGAAGTTGAATCATTATATTGTACACCTGAAACAAATGTAACATTTTTAAGATACTTCAAGAGAAAGATGTATTTTCTTTGCTCTGAATTGCCAAGCAGGAATAGCAGGATGCATTTTTTTACTGAATAGGATTGGACATAAATTCAAGAGGAAACCATGTATGTGATAAACAACAGGTTACTGGAACTACTCACAAGGTATGTACACCTGCTAAGTCTCTGAACAATCTAAACTCCATAATGTTTTTCTGACTACTCCCCCTTATGAAATTACCTCTACATGTGTCACAATCAATGTTTGTTCACAGAATGAGAGTGAGAATGATAATCCTAGGCTAGGGCAATTGTTCTCAAATATATTTGTTTCAGGAATACTTTAGGGGCGCCTGGGTGGCTCAGTCGGTTAAGCATCTGCCTTCGGCTCAGGTTATGGTCCCAGGGTCCTGGGATCAAGTTCCACATCGAGCTCCTTGATCAGCAGGGAGCCTGTTTCTCCCTCTGCTTGTGTGCCCTTCCTGTCTCTCTCTGACAAATAAATAAATAAAATCTTAAAAAAAAAAGAATATACTTCTAAAAATTATTGAGGACCTCAAAAAGTTTTATTTATGCAGATGATATCTATCAATATTTACTGAGTTGGAAGTTCTTATTAAGAGTTTTTAAAATATTGTAGGGGTGCTTGGGTGGCTCAGTCAGTTAAGCGTCCAGCTCTTGATCTCAGCTCAGGTCTTGATCTGAGAGTTGTGAGTTCAAGCCCCACATTGGGCTCCATGCTGGGCATGGAGCCTACTTAAAAAAAAAAAAAAAAAAAAGAATTTTTAAAATATTGTAGCTTATTTTAAAATAATAAAATAACATCAATGAAATAATTTTATGAAAATAATTATATGTTCTTTATGATTTTTGCAAATCTCATTAATGTCTGGCTCAGAAGACAGTTGATTCTCTCATGTCTACTTTGCATTCAATCTTTTATAATATGTTGCTTTATTGAAGTATATAAAGAATCCAGCTTCACATAGGTATCTGGTTTGAAAAGGGAAGAGTATTTTAGTAACATTTTCAGATAATTGTGGGTATTCTTCTTTGATATTACACCAAACTCAATAATTGGTAGTTTCTTGAAGTTTAGTTGCAATATAGGATCTGAAAACATATTAACAAACTTTATGTACTCTATACATTACAATCCATTGGTCTGTCTTGCACTTTTACCCATGATTGATTTTGTAAAATGATAGAGTTGTCATTTGGAAACTCCTGACTCAACTGAGTTAATGCAGTCCTCCTAAATGTTGACATATTTCACTGTTTAATATAAAAATTACTTTTGTTAAAATGACACTGAGCTCATTTGAAAGTATTGAGAACTGTCAAATGCATGGTGGCAAATGGGTCTTCAAAATTCTAATTTTTTTACTCTAATTTTTTTTTATTGACGAGTCTGAAAAGTCTGTTTTCCTTGAAATGATGGGCTCACTTCTTTGATTTTGAAGAAATTATCAGCCAAATGGCTAGCCCTGTGTCATGATAGCTTGTCTGCCATTCTTTCGAGTAAAAGTAGTGTTCCATGGGAACAAGGCAACTCCTTCTGTTCGCAACTCAAAAAACTGCACGTGTGCTATTACTTGGGAATAATCATTGCCCTTCATTATGTGGCAAAAGTGCTTTATCTGTACTACCTATTATGTCACATAGAATATAAAAAAGTGTCAAGATTTAAGAAAACTAACGTGGTTGTTTTTGTTTCCTAAAGCAAATTCTTTTTTTTTTTTTTTTTAAAGTTTTTTTTTTTTTATTTGACAGAGAGAGAGAGTGGGGGAGGGGGGGCGGGGCAGAGGGAGAGGGAGAAGCAGGCTTCCCGCTGAGCAAGGAGCCCGATGTGGGGCTCGATCCCAGGACTCTGAGATCATGACCTGAGCTGAAAGCAGATGCTTAACTGACTGAGCCACCCAAGCGCCCTTGTTTCACAAAGGAAATTCTTAATGGAATCCATTGTTTTAAAAAATTGCAAGTGTGTAGAGATGGTGTTTGGTGCAGTGGCCTTAGTGTAGAGACACTGGAGGTTTCGCCAGTGCAAATGTCAACAAAGTGAAAGAGGCAAATAACACTTGGTTGTAATTATAAAAATAATTTTGACCCCATGAACTCCGGAAAAGTCTCAGGGCCCCCCAGGGGTCTGCAGAAGAGACTTTATGGACTGCCACACCAAAAGAGTATGTTGATTCCACCCGCTATTCAAAAACTCTCAAAGATAAAATATGAATTCATACCATTGGTTTAAAACACACACACTTTGGGGCGCCTGGGTGGCTCAGTCGGTTAAGCATCTGCCTTCGGCTCAGGTCATGATCCCAGGGTCCTGGGATCGAGCCCCACATTGGACTCCTTGCTCAGCAGGGAGCCTGCTTCTCCCTCTGCCTCTGCAGCTCCCCCTGCTTGCTCTCTCTCTCTCTGTCAAATAAATAAATCAATCTTTAAAAAAAAATAAAACACAAATTTTTTCTATTCCCAATAGTTAGTTTAACCAATTTGAAATTATTCACTTTTAGTAATAATGACAGTTACTTAATACTACATTTCATGGCTAAAATGGCAATACATAACCAAAAATAGCATAGGAGAAAGTAGTGTACTTATCTGTTATGGTGTCATCAAAAGAAGAATTTAGCTCTAGAAAAATTCTTGTCCTATATCACATATTGTATATGTATTCTTTGCCTGGAAATTAGCTTTTTATTTCCCTTTTACATACATTTATTTTCATCATGTTTGCCTCTTTACCAATTAGCTACTTTACTTATGACATTTTATTACCAAAGGTTTTTGAGACTGATTAAAATAATGAGTTCATGTCAGTAAATGGTAGTCCTTTTGAGTCTAAACAAAAATGTATAAATTGTACTTCATTATATTCACGGTAGGTGGGAGACTGAAGTAATATTTTCCCATTCTGACAAGTGTAGTCAGAATCTATGTTTTTCTTAAAGAAAGAATGGAATTCTCTGTACAAAAGATAGTAAAAACTGGGCTTCTGTTCTGAATTTGCAAATTGTCCTTTCTTGACCCAGATATGAACTGCTGCTATCTTAAATCTTATGCTCCTAAAGGAAAGTGTGCCAGCTCGCTCTCTTCCTTTCTTTACTCTTATCCCTACACATATAAATCTAGTCTGTGCATGCTTTCCAGAAGCTTCTACACATTTTTCAGAATACTAGTGACAAACAATGGACTAGATTACTGAAAAGATGGGGAATGTTGGTATAGTAGTTGTAATTTCTACAATGCTGAGCAATAGCCCAACATGGGAGAATGCAATCTTCCCAGAATCAGTTTTATTTTAGATGAGAACAATCTTAGTAAAATCTGATAAGTTAACAAAAATAAAACCTTCTGGTTACTTCAGATAAAGTGGAAGGAAAACAAGCTCTTTCGACTTCCTCTTATTTTAAGGAAAAGTCACAGGGGAATTATTTGACTTTGCAACTTTGATATACTTACATGAATTTTCAGTACTTCACATATTTTCATCCTAAAATCTTAAATCATTGTTAAGGAGTTCCAGTGACCACACACAGCATGCACGGAGAAAACTCTACTTAGCAGTGTGTAAAACACTAATAATTGATGTAATATTTATATTTTAGAATGTCTTTAGCTAGTTGAGAATTTCATTAGAAACCTTGTGTTGGGATATAAAATCCTCTGGGCAGATTTCACCAAGTAGAGCTGGTTACCCTTTGTTTCTTTGGCTGACCCCAGCAATATGCCGCGTGTCAGCTGCCAAAGCACAGCCCAGCTGTGGGCTGATGGAAAGCCTCAGCCAAGAGATTCACCTAGAATCCGGCTAACAGTGGGCATCCCCTTTCACGCAAAGGCATCAGGAGACCATTAGTTCTAGGGGCAAAACTGCCAACTCTGACAGGCCATATAGAGAATGACAGTGGCCATCGACACCATTGGCAGCCTTTATCTTTCCAAGTGATGGGAGACTCTTTATTCATTTTTGTCTTTTTGGAGCTACTCAAAAAGTAGTGTGTGAAATTATCAACAGCATGATAATTTATACAAGGAATGCGGTGTTAGGTTTTGAAAAGAGGAGCTTAGATAAACAGCTTCACAAGGGAGAGTCTCTCCTCCAGAGTTACCTTCCTCAATATTTCACCCGACTAGTCTCTTGCTTTTACTACCTTATGTAATCACGCCTGCGTCCCGTCTTTCCTCACATATGGCATTCCTCTCCCCGTTTAGAGGGGGAAAGAAAGAAAAAGTTTCCTTGCAAAATTCTCTTGCTCTCTCACTTTTTCGGTGTTGAGACGGCAGCCGACCCAGCTGTCAGCAGAGGCTGCTTGGTGCTTCAGAAATGCGTATCAGCAGAACACATTCCATCCCCTGTGCCAGGGTAAATGAAAAGAGAAGCCAGCTGGGTAATTACTGGTTCCAGTCAGGAGAGAGGAGTCTACCTCAGCACTCCCTTTTCTCTCTCTGCCCATCTACCCCTTTCCTTCCTACCTTCCTTCTTTTATCGACTCCTTCACCTTTCTAGGGCTGGTGCCACTGAACTTGGAACTAACCAATTATTACTATGTGAACTGTGATGTTCCAGTGCAACTCCTAATCTGCAAGGAAGAATTAGAACCCACTCCTTCTTATCCCGAGAGCAGTAATTTTCAAACACTGGTGTGGTTTGTAGATCAACTGGGACTGTGCAGATCCCGGGTGAGGCAGGGGATCTTTATTTGCATAAAATAAGGTAATTTTGACTGAAGCGATCCTGAGACTAACTCTGAGAAAAATTTAAAAACTATTTCCACTCCATTCCCAGGGCATCATCTAACCTTGGGATAGAGTAAAGAGAAGTTGGAAAAGCTGTCTGGGGAATCTGATGCACCATCCATCCTCCTTGACAACCATATCTCTAGATCAAGAGTTCCCAATCCTGGCTCTACCATAGAGTCATTTGGGGAGTTTTGTTTTTTTAAAAAATGCAAATAAATGCTCAGGCCCATACCCCCAAGATTCTAATTCGCAAGGCATTAGTATTAAAAAAAAAAAATCCCCAAGTGACTTTAATATTAGATCTAGAGCAAAGGTTCTCAAAGTGTGGTCCCCAGAATCACCATCACCTGAGAACATGTTAGGATAATTCAGACCTACTGAATCAGGAATTCCAGGGATTGGAACCAGCAATCAGTTGTTAAAGGAGGTTTCCTGGTGATTCTCATGCATGCTAAAGTTTGGGAACCACTGGTCTAGACCAAACTTCAAATGTGGACATGTAGATACTATTCCAGTGATTGATAAATCAGCTGTGTTTTCCTTCTCCTCCATATTAGTATTTTTTTTTTTTTTGCACACACCCTTTCACAAAGAATCCAATGTCCTTCCTAACATAAAAGTTTATTTGCTAGAAGAAGGACATTTAATACATTACAGTGAGATAAAAGAATCAAAAACCCCTGAGATATGTAGGGTCCAGTTAACCCTGCTGCTCATTGCTACATCACTTTGAAGTCAATATTCTTCTAAAACAAATGTGAGAAAGGCAAGGATGAATCAACCGCAAAAAGGCAGAGGACAAACCCAGATTTACATTATTTCTCCTTTCTCCCTCCCCCAACCCCAGTATTACATGGAAAGAGTTGGAAATACAGAATTCAGTACATTAAGCAGCCTTCTAAATGCAGTGGGTTCCTTTGGAATTCAACTTCTACTAAAGTTTTGTAAATCAAGCAGTAGCATTTGGGGAGCATTTATGTAATAAGATATTTTATGTAAGATTCTCAGAGCTTTACAAATATCAAATTATTTAATCTCTACCACAACATTTGAGGTAGGTATGGCTTTAATATGAAGAAGGAAAGCAAAGAGGGGGAAGATGGAATAATTTGCCCAAGATGACCCAGCTATAAAGAGCCTGAGCCTGTGCTCTTCACTACTACACTATTTAAGGAAAAAAAAATCACAGAGGCTGATTCGTTTTTTAATGTCTTGAAACTTTATTTTGTTCGGAACCACTTTTTCTTCATTACCCCAATTTTTCTGCCTCTTCCCCTAGTGTCACTCTTTTGCATTTGTTTGTAATTCCTTTGTTATTACTTGGGGGAAACATTTTATATCACTTCTGTTTATGACTTGCAATGTGATTTTTCTCTTTTTAATCAGTTGGGAAAAGTAACTGAAAAAAAAAAAAATCTGCCCTTTCAATCACAGGATGTTTTGAGTCCTTTGCTTTAACTAAGTTGAGATATTTGACTAAGTAAAGAGAGGTGAACATAATTCACTTTCCAATTTTCCAAGGCAACATTAGCAGCTTCCTCTGCTTCTTTTGAGAAAGATGAATTTGGCTATTTGAAGGAAATCCCCACCAAATTTAATCCCTTTCCCAGGATTTGTTGTTCATATTATTTCTCACATTGATAGGTTTCTATGTATTATGGGTTTGGCAAGACTTATAATACGGAAGGGCCAGAAAAATGATCTCTTGAGACTTCTGTGTCAAAAGAGAAATCCAAGCTGTCGGTGTCAGAAGAAGTCTACACCTTATACATTCTTCACCCAGCTTTGTAAACCTAGTGCCTTTGAATAAACATTCAGTTTTCTCATTTATGATGAACCGTGTGGTGGTTTCTTGCACCACAGCCTATGTTTTTCAGAAAAAGGAAGATTGAGAACAAGGGAGAGCGAGAGAAGAGTGTTTTATTTTAATCCTAAACCGAATACATCACAATTATGTTATATATTGAAAGATTAAAATGAACCGGATAAATCTAATGAATAATAGGATTTATGTATGCTTCTTTCATACAAGATTGAGAACGGAGAAATCTATTTGGAGTTCTGATTGCAGTTAGTAAGAGTTGATTGATCTAAGGACCTGCGCCTCCAACATCTCTCATTCTTTATCCCTTTAGGTTTTAATTTCTTTTTATCTCTGGGCATGCATAAGTGTCTACCGGGCACTGTAGAGTTGGGGACTAAGTCAGTTGGAGGGCCCACCTTTTGGACAGATCCTCAGGAATTCACTACCCTCTCTTCTGGGTTCAATCCCAAGGTGTTTGTGACAAGTCACTTGTACATCTTGGTACAACTGAAAGAGCACCCGTCCTGGAAGGTGTATTGGCTTGCGTGTAAATCCTGACTGACAACTACTTGCTCTATGACTTCAGGAAACTACTTAATTCTTCAAACATTCTTCATTTCTGAAAATAAAATACAAATACCTACTTTACACGATTGTTATGACTAGCCTATGATTAATAACAGCAGCAGGAAAAAAAAAAAAGCCTCGCAACAGCCAAACCCTATTCTGAAATGCTGATCATGATATTAGCTCAGTGAATACGAAGAGAAAGTTTTCCTCTTTCACTTCCCCAACTGCCAGCAGAAGAAGAGTCCAGATATTTTGAAACCACTTAAAAGCATAAAGTGAACAAAAATCAAAATGGCTGCACTAACCCTCCCGCGAAGCCCTATTTTCAAGTAGCTTTTTTCCTCTCTTCTGCAAACCTCCCCTCCTCCCTTCTTAGCCTTTTGTTTCAGGAACCCGGTACCACCCTAAAGACATGACAAAGGAGGCTGGTAGCACGTACACAGTTTCTTTCAAAACCAGCTAGGTCCTGTATTTCCTTATGAAACACCCCAGTCCCTTCCTCCGGGGATCCTGCTGCAACCTCCTTTGCCAGGCAAAGCTGTAAAGCTATTATTCCTCTGCATTCCAAACTCTGTCTTTGCATTAGAGTTTGGCTCCGAAGCACGGAGGTTGGTTTTCGACAACAATTTGGCCATGTCATAGAGAGTTCTCTAAATAATCAGCTATTAAAGAACAATCTCTGAACCTCTGAGCTGGGTAAGGTTAACATTTCCCTCTGAATATGTGTTTTTGCAACCTCTCTTAATCTCTAACGGAGTTATGCAAATTTCTCAAAGGACCGATCTGGCCTTCAATCATGAAAATCTGGGGGTCTGTACTCTTTTAAGTATGTTTCAGTTTGACATTGGCTGTGCTTTGGGCTAGATCCATGCTTCTCAAGGCAATGTGTGACTACATGCCGAACCTCAGTGAATGCAAAAGGCCAAAGTCCTGCGCGTTGCTAGGAATTCTAATTGAGTTTTATAATACGTAAAATTTTCTTGGTACTATCAACATTTCATCAGTAGTTGAACAATCTGGTTTTTATCAATTCAGAAACACAGCTTATCTGTACACAGCCAGAAAGTGAGCGGAATATCTCCAGGAAAAAAAAAATTATACTTTCAGATTAATTCTCTCTTGGAAAACAAAAATAACAGGAGTTAGTGATTTATGGCTGAGGAATGCAAACGCGAGAGAATCAGCCTTTTGGGGGAGAAGTAAAAGAATATTCATTTTATTTTGTTCTTTAACTTACTGTAAAAGGGCACTTGATAAAGTTGTGTCTGGGACAGGCTTTTCCTAGACATGCTTTACATTTAAAGTGATAAAAAAAAAAAGGTTGAAAATGTTTTTTTTCCCCTATTCTTTTCAGTAGTTATTCTCTTATTGTTTTGAAGTGTTGAATGTTAGATATTACCACACATCTGCAAGTGCAGAGTATAGAAGATTAGCTTACTTTAGATCAGCCAAAAAGTCGGCAATGCACCCTGATGACCCACATCTGTTCTCTGCTTTGAGCCAATCCCACATAATGTGAATGAGTCAGAGAAAAACATGCTGGTTCAGTCAACAGCAGCTCTTTTTCTTCATTTTAGTAATGACTGGGACTTAGAGCTGGAAATGGCTTAAAAATATGTATCTAGTCCTTTCCCTGCCTGAAGGCAAGCATATGGTAGAGAGTATTTTCATCGTGAACCATCCCTACAAAAGAAAGTTTACAACTTCCTTGAACACATTCAAGGGTCTAGCATCCACACGTTGTCATTTATCCATTCTCTTTTTTTGCCACTTTATATTATGACTGCTGAAACTTGCACTTCCTTAACTGCACCTTGCTCCCAGCAGAAAGGGACTGCCACTCTTCCTTCCCAGTGGCTTAACGCTGTCACTGGCTGGAAGATCTCAGAGAGCATGACATTTAAAAAAATCATGCAGTGTGTTTGTGGTAAAAAGGATATGGCGCGTATTAACAGTCATTTATCTCTTTTCAGAAACATTTAGTGTCCGCTGATGTGTCTTCCTTACATGTCCTTGTGCTGTGTTATGTCCTCCTTATGTGCTCTTTTATACCTATGAGTGTGTGGGAAAAAGAAGTACATGGTGGAGAGTAACAGAGACTGCTATGCGTTTTTCCTGCTCCCTGGAACTAACAGAATACTTCACTAGAGTTGGTGCTTCTTGATGTGACAGAATCCCACAGTGTAGGAGTCTTATAGCCTAGGGAAGGAATGCCTCCAACACCTTTCCTAAGGGCAGAAGTACAACCCTGAAGTCATTTGCTTGTTTTCCTGCAGAAGATTTAGAAGGCTTTAAATCGTTTAGTGAAAGAAAAAAAGAAAGAAAGAAAGAAGAAGAAGACGATGAACAAATGTGGCAATAATAAGAGGATATAGAGGGAAGTAAGGAGTTTCCCATGATGCAACACGGTTTCTAAATTTGATAATACACTTGCATTAACAAACACACTCAACATGACAAATGTGAAAATAATGGTACTTGTTTGGGAGTGAGAAGGTATGGTCTCAGTCACTTTTTCCTGTGTTTTTGGTTTCTTGTGTTGAATGTGTTCCTTACCCGCCTTGAATCAATTATGGGAAGGACTAATGGAAAGTAAAGAATAGATTGAAAATGAAGCCAGTACACCAAGAAAAGTGTTTGCTCAGATCAGATTCCATTCTCGTGAGCAAATACCCTGAAGCCTTCATTTCTTTGCCATTGAGCCTAAAAGTACCTGATGTCACAAGAATAAAGTAACTCATTTCTGTTTAAAGATACTCAGCTTCTGTTTTGTTGTAACTTCTAGATACAATTCTTGGTAAAGTTACATAAGTGAATTATGCTTTTGCAGTTTTCAAGTGACAGATTTAATTCAGTCTTAAACTAAACACGAACTTATTGGCTCATTTGACCAAAAATTCCAGGATGTAGATATGATTTTAGGTATGGCTGATTTAGATATTTGTTTTCCAACAGCATCCTCCAGGATCTCTCTCTTTCTCTTGGCTTTGCTTTCTTCTGCATGGGCTTTACTCTAAGGAAGGATCTTTCCACAAGTTAAAAAAAAGGACACGTCTCTGCAGTGTCACAATACCAAAGGAAAGAGTTTTTCTTTGCTGACCTGCCCGGAAGTAGTCCTGATTGTGGCTTTATTGTCCTGATTTGAGTCACATAACCATCCCTGAATATTTCAGGGGTTATGGAATATATCTGAATGAGCCCAGCTCCCCTTGTCCTGATCAGTTCAAGATGGTGATGATAATTCGTAGCCTGGGTGGAATGAGGAATCCACCAGGTGAGACCCCTGGACTAAGAGACCTACAAGACTTTTATCCTTTCATCTATGAGAAAGGTTAACCACAGAGCTCAGGAACCATTTCTACTAGAGTGTAAGGCAAAAACAACCTCCTCACAAACCATTACCACTGGTCTAATGTGTGGCTCTGGGTCCTAAAATTCTCGTTGCATTATACTTAGGCCATCTTTCTTTCTTGGTGCCTATGCCAAGGCTATCGAACCTCTCTTTCTCTGTAGCTACATTGCAGGACCTATGAAACTTCCATTTAGTCCATGTAGGAGCTCTCCATATGTAGGCAGGCCTAGCTCTGGGCTACCATATTAGATCAACCTCAGGCAGGTAATTAATTACCCATAGGAAAGTCAAACTACTCTAACCAGAAGAAAGGAAATTGGGATGAAAAGGAAAGATACCTAGGTCAGTACATATTAAAAAATACTGTTTTTTACTATTATCAAAGCCTATGTACTTTTATTATCTTTTTAAAGTATAGTTGACATATTATATTAGTTTCAGGTGTATGACATAGCGATTCAACAATTATATATGTTGTGCAGTGCTCACCATGATAAATGTAGTTATCATCTGTCACCATGGAAAGTCATTACAATAGTATTGATTATATTCCTTATGCTATACTTTTTATCCCTGTGACTTATTTATTTTATAACTATAAGTTTGCACCTCTTAATCCCCTTCACCTCTTTCCTATCCCTCCATCTCCAACCCCTTTGGCAACCACCAGTTTATTCTCTGTATTTATGAGTCTATTTTTGTTTTTTGTTTGTTTTGTTTTTTAGATTCTACACGGAAGTGAAATGATACGGTATTTTTTTCTGTATGACTTATTTCACTGAGCATAATACTCTCTAAGTCCATCCATGTTGTGAATGGCAAGATTTAATTCTTTCTTATGGTTGAGTAGTATTCCATTGTATATATACACTACATCCTCATCCCTTCATCTGTTGATGGACACTTAGGTGGATTCCATGTCTTGGCTATTGTAAATAATGCTGCAGTAAACATAGGAATGCATATATCTTTTCACATTAGTGTTTTCATTTTCTTTGGGTAAATACCCAGAAGTGGAATTACTGGATTATATGGTATTTCTATTTTTAATTTTTGGAGGAAACTCCATAGTGTTTTCCATAGTGGCTGCACCAAGTTACATTCCCATTAACAGTGCACAAGGGTTCCTTTTTCTCCACATCCTTGCCAATACTTATTTCTTGTCTTTTTTAAAAATTTATTACTGAAGTATAGTTGACATATAATTTGTTAGTTTCAGGTGTACAGCATAGTGATTTGGAAATTCTATACATTATTCAATGCTCACCATGATTGAGTATAGTTACCATCTGTCACCATACAGTGTTATTACAATATCATTGACTACAGTCCCCATGCTGTACTTTTCACCCCCATGACTTATTTATTTTACAACTGGAAATTTGTACTTCTTAATCTCCTTCATCTATTTCACTCAACCACCATTCCCCTCCCTTCTGGCAACCACCAATTTATTCTCTGCATTTATAAGTATATTTCTGTTTTTCATTTGTTTGTTTTTTAGATTCCACATATAAGTGAAATCATATGGTATTTGTCTTTCTCTGTCAGACTTATATCACATATAATATCTTCTAGGCCCATCCTTGTTGCCGCAGACGGCAAGATCTTATTCTTTTATATACGGGAGGGTTCTCTTTTCTTTATATCCTTGCCAACACTTCTTATTTTTTGTCTTTTTGATGCTAGCTATTCTAACTGATGTGAGGTGATATCTTATTGTGGTTTTGATTTGCATTTCCCTGGTGATTAGTGACGGTGAGCATCTTTTAATATGTCTGTTGGCCATCTGTATGTAGGCTTTGGAAAAATGTCTATTTACGTCCTCTGCCCATTTTTTAATCATTTTTTTGTTTTTCTGGTGTTGAGTTGTATGAATTCTTTATATATGTTGGATATTAACCCCTTATCTGATATATCACTTGCAAATATCTTCTCCCATTCAGTAGGTTGACTTTTTATTTTGTTGATTGTTTCCTTTGCTGTGCAAAAGCTTTTTAGTTTGATATAGTCCCAATTGTTTATTTTTGATTTTGTTTTCCTTGTTTGAGGAGACAGATCTGGAAAAATATTGCTAAGGCCAGTGTCCAAGAGATTACTGGCTATGTTTTCTTTTAGGAGTTTTATGGTTTCAGGTCTTACATTTAGGTCCTTAATCCATTTTGAGTTTATTTTGGTGTTTGAGTCCAGTTTTATTCTTTTGCATGTAGCTCTTCAGTTTTCCCACTACCATTAATTGAAGAGACTTTTTCCTATTGTATATTTTTGCCTTCTTTGTCATAGATTAATTGACCATATAAGTATAGATTTATTTCTGGATTCCATTCTGTCCCATTGATTTATGTTTCTATTTTTGTGCCAGCAACATACTGTTTGATTACTACAGTTTTGTAATATAGTGTGAAATCTGGGATTGTGATACCTCCAGCTTTGTCCTTCTCTCTCAATATTGCTTTGGCTATGTTGGGTCTTTTGTGGTTCCATACAAATTTTAGGATTATTTGTTCTAGTTCTGTGAAAAATACTATTGGTATTTTGATAGGTATTGCATTAAATCTGTAGATTGCTCTGGGTAGTATGGACATTTTAACAATTTTAATTCTTCCAGTCCATGAGCATGATATATCTTTCCCTTTATTTCCAGTTGTGATAATTTTTAAAAATTTTATGTTGAATGGCAAGAGTGAAAGTGTTCTGTATACAAAGATATTTATGACTAGGGGAACTTATTGTTATAATGTATATAATTCTTTTCAAAAATATTTATTTATCTAGAAGTTAATCTTTTTAGGTTTGAATCTACTTTTGCCCATTTGACCTATGTTTATTGTTTCTATTGTGTTTTCCAGAGAAACACAGTCAGTAGAATGTGTAGGTATATAGAAAGAAATTTATTTTAAGGAATGGACTCATACAATTATGGAGGCTGACAAGTCCAGAATTTGCAGAGTGGGCTAGCAGGCTAGAGACCCAGAAAAAAATCGATAGTATAATTCAAGTCCAAAGATTGTCTGCTGCAGAATTCCTTCTTATCCCCAGGAGAGGTCAGTCTTTTGTTCTATTCAGGTCATCATTTGGTTAGATGAAGCCCACCTACTTTACAGAGGGCAATCTGCTTTCCTCAAAGTTCATCAATTTAAATGTTAATCTTATCCTAAAATAGCCTTATAGAAACATTCAGAATAATGTGTGATCAAAACTCTGGGAACTGTGGCCCAGACAGATTGACAAATAAATTTAATTATCACATATTGTAAAGTATTGTGCTATAGCAAATCAGGCTTTATGAATTTGTGGTTATACTCATGAGCCAATGATTTGCATATTTTTTTGAAACTTTATGTTAGATTTTGTGACTATGAAATATTCCTGTTCATACTTCCCAGATGAGAAATAGAAGGCATGTATTTGCTGTACAGCTGAAGTGAATTCAGATTAGTATGTTAAAGAATTTGTTGAAAATATTAGGTGATCTTTGGAGATTATTAAGAGAAAACCTGGGATCTTATAAAACCAATATTTAGAATATGTTTTAAGAGCAAAAATTGTTCAATTTAGTAATTTTTTCCCTAAAGTTGGAAATATTAAAGACATTGACAATGACCAGGGAAAAGTGTTTTGTGTTTCTAAGGATTAGCAGACTGTAAGAAAGGGAAAAGGTAAACTTTATGGTTCCCATGATGGTTTGATAATGGCCAGCTAAGCCTATTCATTCATCAAGTACAGGACATAATGCCGCTTTACACACTCATTCACATCACTCCCACTTCCTGCATATTTTCAACAGGAAAATTTGCTATCTGAATCAATAGTTGCTGTTCTCAATATATTTCCTTCCAGAATTCTGGAACCAAAACAATTTGTCCCTTTACAACTTGGAATCGGTCCCAGGTTTGTTTGTTTGTATTTATGTATGTGTGTGTGTGTGTTCATTGTTTTCTTTAAAAGTGCCTATTCAGTTTGTGAACTCTCACTAAAGAGAAGTGGAATGTGTAAAGCATTCAGACACAAATAAGCCTGGTTGAGGTGCAATGTTGTAAGAGGTAATGCACATTTCATCTTATCCACTGTGGGCACCAAAATTTTGACTATGGTAATTTGCTCGTCCAGATATCTATTTACAATAACGTTTGGAAAGGCCTTGTAATTCTTACTTTAGGGAGACAATGAAAGTCTTAGCTTAAAATGGCTGAACACATGCAGTGGAATGGAAATGACATTTATTTTACTGAGGTGTTAACTTAAGCATGATGATACACAACAGGGTAATGGTTCAGATACTGATTCTCATTCTGTCCTAATTTTAGAACAGGTAAAATTTCCTTAGCCCATGTGGCTAAGAGAAATATCTTTGTTGTCATCCAGATGTAGTTTGCACCCCCCACATAACTCCTCGTTCTTACAGTGCTGTTCTGGATTAAGATGATGGAGTCAATTTGTGCTTCTCAGCCTGCCTTCTGCCTCTCACAAAATTTACCTCAAGAATCACTGTAAATTTTCTTACTAAAAAGGGTTCATTTCTCTATTACTCTTGAAAAAACTTCTGTTCTTATTGCATATTATCCTGGGGCTGCCTCTTCTTTGACAGGCCCCATACAACATTGTCTCTTAATTCTGTGCTTTATGGATGTCTTCTGAACCACTATATTCTGACTAACTGCAATACTGTATTCTGACACCAATTCTCTGACTCCCCAATTGAATTGAATTAGTATTCCATTCTAACACTAACTACCTAGAGTTATTACTGACCCCATAGGTTAAAGTTCTTCATTAGACTGTCTCCCACTTCAGATGTCCCCCATAAGTTTGAGTGTCTTCAAGCCACCCTCACTTCTGTCTGTCTGCCTAAAAATTTAAGGGCTTCCCATAACCCCTTCAGGTTTGATAATTTGTTAGAACAACTCAGTTCTAACTGAAGGTGCTATAATTATGATTACAGTTTCATTATAAAGGTTATAGGTCAGGAACAGCCAAATGAAGAGATGCTTAGGGCAAAGCCAGGTGCTGGGGTAGAATGCAGAGCTTCCATGCTGTCTTCTTCTGGAAACTGGGTATATCACTCCGAGCACATCAGTGTGTTCACCAACCAGCAACCTCCACTGAGTCTTAGTGCCCAAAGTTTTTATTGGTGTGTCATTACATAAGCATAAATGATTGAATGAATTATTGGCCATGTGACTGAACTCAATTTCTAGCCTCTCTCCCCTTCCCACAGGTTGAGTTGGCCCAAATTTCTAACACTCTAATCACACAGTTGGTCATTCTGGTGACTCCATCTTGAAGGTTTTCAGGGCCTACCATGAGTCACCTCATTAGCATAACAAAGGCACTCCTTATCACTCAGGAAATTCCAAGGATTTTTGGAGCTCTGGTCAGGTAAGAGGGACAAAGACCAGATATGGATACAGATAGAGATATTAATTTTTATTATACCACAAATTGATTCTTCCCATTTCTGATCTCTATTTGTGACATGATTAAGAAAAGTTAAATTGGCCCACCTTTGGTGAGAAAATCCTGCCTGGCTTCCAGGCTAAAGATGGTTCTCCCATTAGGTGGAAACATGGATGACATGACATTTCTGCTGAAGTGACTGAATATTGTTCCATCATAAGTCAGGAACTCCCTGTTTAACCCTTTCATGATCTACGCTCATGTGCGACGTAAAAGTACTTTTTAAACTTAAGTATTTATGTTTCCTTCTAGGATTTTCATATTTCCAATAGCTAACTAAAGGTAAAGCCTCAACCAATATTTAAATATTTATTGATCCCCTATTATGTGTGAGACACTTCAGATGCACATTAAAATGAAAAAGACTAAGTTCCTTTTCTCTCTAGCTTTAAATAGGAGTTTAAAAGCTGAGTGATAATATATGTCAGTGGTTTCCAAACTTTATTCTTTTCCAAGCAGAGCAACTCTTGTTAAAAGAGTAGTACCAAAACCCTTCATTAAACCTCAGGAGTTGGAACATGGCACACACACACACACACACACACACACACACATCACCAATAAAAGACACATTTTGAAGGATTTTGCAAGGCAAAACATGACTGGCTAAAATAACTAGAATAGATGAACTGTTCTGAGAGTGGAGGAATGATCACAGGAAGCTGAAGTCCCTATGAAGCCTACATTGGGTAAGGGAGTTGAGTAGAATGGAGAGCCTATGTGGGGAGGAATAAGAGAAACAAAAGAAGTAGGGAAATGGAATCTATTCTTTGAGACACCATAGCTTATTCCCTGTTTTAGTGGGAGCACCAGGTATATGTAGATGAGCAACAGTTTATGGAGTTCTATCCAATCTGCTTGGCAAAGAGAGAAATAGGAAATTTTTAAGATGATGACTTGTAGGACGAACTGGGACAGATGAGGCCTTCAGGCTGGATAATAATTTCAAAAGCATTTGAAAATGTTTAGGCAGATGATAAAGATTCCAACCAGGAGTGATAGCGGGAATGGGGAAGGACAGGGACATAGTTAACTTTGAAAAGGACATGCCACAGGACTTGGCAGGTGGAAATGAAGAAGAATTTGGTGGAAGTACCAGAAGCTTGAGGAAAATAGAAAAATCACAATTGGCTGAGATCAGACAATAACATCTTCAGGCAAAATGGAGTCTATTAAAATGTGAGAGGCTCTTTTTTTTGCAACAGTATTTTCAGGTTTAAATGTTACTTGGAGAGGATTACAGGGATTGGTTAATTGTTCACCTGTGCATTTAAGTTTGTGAGAATGTATGATGGCTTGAAAATGTATTCTAACAGTCATCTGGTACATTAGTTACTTTTGTTTGTTTGTTTGTTTTTTAAAGATTTTATTTATTTGACAGAGAGAGGCACAGCGAGAGACAGAACACAAGCAGGGGGAGTGGGAGAGGGAGAAGCAGGCTTCCTGCTGAGCAGGGAGCCCGATGTGGGGCTCGATCCCAGGAGCCTGGGACCATGACCTGAGCTGAGGGCAGACGCCCAGCGACTGAGCCACCCAGGCGCCCCTGGCACATTAGTTATTATATTAATGTCCATTAAAATCAAACTACGTTACTTGATCTCAGTGTTACACACGGAAACAGAGATGTGACATTTGCAGTATAAAACAAGCTTGTCTTTTTTGTCCAGTACGTTGTGGAGTGCTTAGAGCATTAAAGCAACATCTGGACAATACTTGCTTTATAAAACCAATTAGAGAAGCAAACATTGACTGTAATGGCATTTTAATAGCTGAAAAGCATATTTCAAAATAAAACAGGGAAGGCCATTCTTGTTTGAAGGTAAACATTTTCAAGATGAACATTTATTTCAAACATTGCACTGAAACCACCCAGGCTGAACACTTTTGCACGTGGCTCCACAGTTGGCTGCTGGGTCACACCCCTCTCAAGAGGCCATCTACAGGAAGCCATTGACTCAGATGCTTTGGTCAAACACCTTTTTCAAGGCATTAGCCATTTTTTTTTTCTCAAAAGCAAAAATGTTTTGTGGGTGGACTCATTGATGCACGAAACCCACTGTATTCTGTGGATTCTTTCCCTTGAAATTTGAAGAAATTGAACAGTCAGGTTTATTTATGGTTAATTACTAGAGGCTTAAGGTTAATTACCATGTTTTCATACCATTCATTCCCTTCACAAAGAGCTCTGCTGGTTGGTTTACCACATCCACCCATCAGTTGCCCCCACTAGTCAGCCAGCCAACTAGCACAGGACTAAGCAAGGCACAGACACCTGGCTCCCTGGACATTTCTGATTATTTTCATTCTCAGGGGCATTTTTTTAATGATAGAAACTAATGTTCCTTCTACCATTTCTTTCTAGAAGAGTTTGAGATTATCACTTACCTACACTCTGTGTTTGATGACTAAAGAACACTTTTCTGACTTTTAGACTTTGGATTTTTTTTTTTTTTTTTTGAACTTCTTATTTAGAGTTGAAAGTTTGTACAAACTGGCTTGATATTTCTGAGTGACTTGATGAGATTAAGCGCAAAGCTGATTTCTCTCTGAATGCTTTCTTACTGGCTTCTCCATACAAATGTCACAGCCATTCTCCTCTAGAACTCTCTTCTTTACCTGTGAAATCAAAACTTCCTTTACAGGGGCGCCTGGGTGGCTTAGTCTGTTAAGCGTCTGCCTTCAGCTCAGGTCATGATCCCAGGGTCCTGGGACAGAGTCCTGCTTCTCCCTCTCCTTTTGCTCCTCCCCCTGCTCATGCTCTCTCTCTGTCAAATAAATAAATAAAATAAAATAAAAAAACTTCCTCTTAAATCTCCACTAGTATCCTTGGAAATATTCAATGTGTGAAATAAGAGACTGAAGTTTTGTGATGGTTTTATGGTAAAGCAGAAAAGTATTACATTTTAGGAAATATAAAACTTGACTCATATATATATGAATGTATGATATAAAATGATATGATAGGTATGTGAGTATCTATATAGATATATGTATATATAAAATGCAGAATTATTGACTACCATTCTTTGATATATTAGGAACAATTTTTTTTTTAAAGATTTTATTTATTATCAGAGAGAGCGAGCACAAGCAGGGGGAGCGGCAGGCAGAGGAAAAAGCAGGCTCCTCACTGAGCAAGGAGCCTGATGCAGGGCTCGATCCCAGGACCCTGGGACCATGACCTGAGCCGAAGGCAGACACTTAACTGACTGAGCCACCCAGGCGTCCCTATTAGGAACAATGTTGACAGTGATTCCGAGTCAGGAGACCTGAGGCCTGGCTCCACTTCTATGTGATTTTAAGTGTCTATACCTCATATTTGGCTCTTGATTCCTTTTAAATAGATAAATGTATATCTTTGATCATTGATACTAATACTGATGTGTTACCATTCTAAACGATATATATTTGAAAGCAAGGTAAAGATGAGAGTTAAATACTTTTCCATGGTGATCTGTTCAAAATCATCACATATGTGGTGTCTCCCAGTCAGATGGGGGCCCCCAAATGTGGGGCGAACCCATTGGGTGGAAGCCAGAGGAATGAGCCGTGAAAGAATTCACTGGAGGCAGAACAGAGGAGATAGAAGTTTACTGAATACACTGCAAGGGAGCTGCGGGCCGGACAACAAAGCAGAGACTGTCTGTCAAAGGCAGTGGGCGGGGACTGTATTTAAAGGGGGAAGATGAAGAGGTATGGGGACTTAATGGAATGACCTCTTTTTTGGTAACTGTGCCTGGTTGCAAGTAGCCCTTTGGTTAGTTATGGCCTATGGCTATTTTGAGGCAGGTACCCTGATGGGCCTGTCTGTATTCAGCTCTGAGGCTGCTGTGGGCCCTTTTGACCTTCCATTGCTCAAGCCTGTTGCCTAAAAGTGTCCTCTACCATACACACTTAATAGAAATAACTCTGGCAAGCACAGTTGCTAGCCTGTGGTTCCTTTTCTTTTTCCTGAAGCCCATTAGAAGTTGCATGATGGGGACGCCTGGGTGGTTAAGCATCCCACTCTTGATTTCAGCTCAGGTCATGATCTCAGAGTTGTGAGATGGAGCCCTGCGTCAGGCTCCATGCTTAACATTCTCTCCCTCCCTCTCCCTCTGTGCACCCCCCAACCCCCTGCTTGCATGTGCACTCTCTCTCTCTCTCTCTAAAAAAAAAAAAACAAAAGAAATTGCCTGACTGAGGAGAAAGTTTGGAAGTCATAGAGGTGCCCACAGCTAAAACAGGGTTAATTTGTTTTATTGAAGGGAAAAATAACTTTATTCACTTAAGCACAAATCTTTTTCTCATTCTAGCTCATCCTTGCCAGTTTGCAATCACTGTCACCTTGAGCACTGATATACACTGAAAATTCAACCAAATGAGTAGCAATCGATAGTTAAATAAGCAAAGTAGGAATAAAGGAGAAGATGGAGCAAAAGAGAAGGAATGCAAGAGAAGATGCCTGGTTGAGGTTAATTTCAACACCTACTATGTCCTTTTATATTAGATATTTGGTATGAACTGCTACCCTTGCTCACAGGATCCAGTTGCTGTGGTATTACACCTTTTTTTTTTTTTTTGGCAGCAGTCTAATGAAAATGATAATGATAATAGTGACAAATGCTTCCTTACCTCAGAAAACCTTTATACTGGTGTAAAAAAATTCCAAAGTTTGTATAAAGTTCTTTTAAAAAAATGGTAAACTTTTTGCAAAAAAGGAAAATATGTATCTATGAGATCTCAGAGAGGAGAACATTTCTAATGTAAGCAGACATTAAAATGTTTGCTTAAAACAAGGTCTATCAAAATTACCTACAAAACAAAACACTGGAAACTTACTTTGCAAGTAGTTTGATGTGAAATACTCCTCTCTTTCTGGTGAAGTAGAGACTTGAGCAAGCTAATATAGACAACCTGAAAATTAACATCACCTGGGCAATGAGATTTTCTTTTTTTCTGAAATTATCTCAGTCTTTTTGGTTTATTGTTCCTCTGATATTTGAATTGTGGAATCACAAGAGAATCTCAGGACATAAAATCATCAGTTTTTGTTGTTGTTCTGTTCTTGATGTAGAATTATTTTATTTTAATTCCAGTATAGTTAAAATACAGTGTTATATTAGTTTCAGGTATACAATTTTGAATGCTTAACAGCTTTAAAAAATAGGAGTAAGAATCAGTTTGCCAATTTTTGCCTCTTAGTAGCAATATGAAATTTGCTAACTAAAGTAGATTATTAAAAACTTTCCTTTTAGACATTATTTATTTTTAAACTTTAAGAAGACACACAAGTAATACATAAATACATTTGTGGTGAGTGTTAAGTTATCAAAGATCACAGAATAGGAATCAAGAGAGCTTCATGAAGTGGGTGTGGTTTGAGTAGTACTTTGAAAGATGGTGTATTTTGACAGGCAGAAGATGAGGGAATAGAGTGAGTAAAGATCTAGAGTCTTAAAAAGTTGAATATGTAATCATAGAATGGGAAGTCCTTTGGTCTGGCTGGCATGTAGGGTGCATGAAGAGATGGAGTCAAGGCTGGGATGGTTGCTTTAGGCCAGATCCTAGATGGCCTGAAATGCCAGACTAAGGAGTTTGACTTCATTCTTTCAGAAATAGTTTCTCACCAGAAGATTCTGAATATGTGGACAGAAGAGTGATGATATAAGTCATGTTGCAAACCTGGATCTTAATTATGCCACCCAATTGCTATCCTTATTCTTTCTAGACATTTGTGAAATTTAAGGTATAGATTAAAAGCATATACAAGAAAGATATTGAATTTATTGACTAATAATAAAGCAAATACTCATGTCAAAAAGTATTATCCAGAAGCCAACTGATCACCTAAATCTTCCCTACTGACTAGAGATAACCATTGTCTATTTTGTGGCAATCCTTTTTCCTTTTCTTTATATTTTTACTATCCACCTATAAATTACTAAACAATAGGGGCTCCTGGGTGGCTCAGTTGGTTAAGCATCCAACTCTTGGTTTCAGCTCAGGTCATGATCTCAGGGTCCTGAGATTAAGCCCCACGTCAGGGTCCAAGCTCAATGCAGAGTCTGCTTATCCCTCTCCCTCTGTTTCTCCCCCCTTTCATAAATAAATAAAATCTTTAAAAAAAAATAAATTACTAAACAATATAGTTTAGTATTGTCAGTTTTGAATTTCATATAAGTGGAATTTCATAAATATGGAATTTTAATTTTATTCTTTTATGTGACTTTTTTCATTCAATAAGATGTTTGTAAGGTTCATCTGTGTCGTTATATCTGGTCGTAGTTCATTCTTCTCACATTGATGTATAGCATTACACTGTGTGAATATACCGCAGTATATTTAAGTTACTCTTGATAGATTTTTCCAGTTTTGGTCTATTATGAACAATGCAGATATGTATATTTGTGTACCATGTTCCTGAATTTCTCTAGAGCATACACTTAGGGGTGAAATTGCTGAGTCACTAGGGTATGCATAGATAGTACCAAACTGTTTTCCAAAGTGGTTGTACTGCTTGCACTTCAACTACTCATCTATAAGAGTTCCCATTGTTCCCCAAACTCAACAGCATTTGGGATTTTCAGATTATATTTGCCAGTCTGCTTTCATTATGTTTTTAATTTTCATTCCCTGATTATTATTGAGGTTGAGCATATTTTCATATAATTTTTGGGGGCATTTAGATTTTCTATTTTGTAAAGTTGAAGTTTGTTTATTTTTCTTTTTGGTTACTTTTTCTTATTGATTTTAGTGGTTCTTTGTATACTGTAGACCTAGTCCTTTGATGTTGTTTTAGATGATTTGGACATCTCTCCTAGAGTTTCCAATTTGTATTTTCCTTTCTTTATGAATCCTTTGATTAACAGAAGTTTTTTTAAAAAGTTATTAAATTGATTAATGGGGAAATGTTAGTCAAAGAATAAACTTTCAGTTATGAGTAAGTTCTGAAGATCTAATGTATACCATGGTGATTATAGTTAATGCTGCATGGTATGATTGAAAGTTGCTAAAGAAGTAGATCTTAAATGTTCTAACTCCAAAAGAAAAAGCAATTATATGAAGTGATAGCTGTGTTAACTAATCTTGTTGTGATAATCATTTCACAATATATACATGATCAAATCATCACATTGTACATCTTAAAGTTACATAATGTTATATGTCAATTATATCTCAAAATAGCTGAGGAAGAAAAGCTATTAAATTTATTAAACTTTTCCTTACTGGTTAGCATTTTTTATGTCAAGAAATTTTACTGTACCCCAAGGTCATTGTGTTAGTTTCCTATTTGCTGCCATAATAAATCACCACAGACTTAGTAGCTCAAAACAACAGAAATTTGTTACCCTAAAGATCTATAGGTCAGGAGTCTGACACAGGTCTCACGGGGCCAAAATCAAGATGTTGGTAGGGCTCTGTTCCTTGCTGGAGACTCTAAGTGAATATCCTTTCCTTGTCTTTTCCAGCTGTAAGAAGCTTCCCCCCTTCCTCTCTCTTCAAAGTCAGAAATAGTGGGTTGAGTACTTGTCACATCATATCACTCTGATCTGCTTCCCTCTTCCATTTTTAAGGACTTTTGTCATTACAGTGAACCCACCTAGATATTCTAAAACCATCTCCCTATTTTAAGATCAGCTGGTTAGCAATCTGTATCCTTACTTTCCCTCTGCGAGGTAATCTATTAACATGTTCCAGAGTTCTTCAGAAGGCCACTAGTCTACCTGTGATTGTATTTTTAAAATATGATCTTCTAACATGTTGTCTTTCTTGATATACCCATTTTTCATCAGCATGTATTTATTGAATATCTACCATATATACGAGGCAAAATACCAGGCATTCCACACTCCAGTTCTAGTGGGGAGAGACAAACAGGTAAAATGGCAGTTGATAATTTGCATAATAAACACTTGATAGGTGTTTCATCCACTCTTGCTGGTCATGGAAGATTTGATGGGGGGAAGGATGTATCTAATCTAATTATTTGAAAGGTAAGGGGTTTTAATGAATCGATTGGGGCAAGGCAGGAAGGAAAGGGGGTTTGAAATAGAAGGAAAGCCCATGCACATGGTAGAGGTGGGAAAGAGAGTAGGGGATGTTGGTGGTGTTGTAGGTGTTTTACTATGGCTGGAGGGAAAACTGAGGTGGGATAGGATTGGAGATGCTTGAGATGCACCTGGGGAGTTAGATAGGAGCCAGATGTAAGAGATTCTTGAAAAGGTGTTTGGGCAATTTGGAGAAAGTACTTTATACAAGGACAACAGAGAAGTTTAAAAGGAGTGTTAGCAAAAATATTGTCATTACACTATGAAAAGGGACTCATTAAGATATTAAACATCCAGAGATTCTGCCTTAGCAATCAAAAGCATCTTATTGTGTTATGAGTGTTTAGGGGTGCAGTCTGAGTGATAACCACAGAATAATGCCAGGCTATTTGAGAGATGAAAGCAAGTTACTTACACTTAAGCCAAATTCAGTCATTGTACTTAGTGACCTGCTAGAGCTCTAAGTTCTAGTAGTAATAAAGGAGTCATAAGTGGTCTTCCCCATTGTTTATTTACACAGAACTCCTAACACTTTGGAGATTTATCTAGTAAAGTCCATTTTAGAAAAGAAGGAGTTATTTTCTGACTGTATTTTTCTTCAGGTTTATCAAGTCAAATTCTTTCCTTTATAAGGGGAACTTGAATATAATAAGCGAAACTTGAGATTGATATAATGCTTTAACAGAAAAAGCTATTCTTTGGAAAAATAATATTTTATGGGTCTACTTCCATCACACTAAATTCAACAAATTCTTGAATAAATTTCTACCTTTTCTTTAAGTTGCTGTAGTGACTTTTCATACAGTTAACTGTTTGATCTGCCATTTGGTCATGGAAAAGATTATTTTGTGGACTATCCAGGATCTTTGTTTCTCTAGCTTCATAAATTCATTATAAATAACAGATATTTATTGAGCATCTAAATGTTTATTGCTTCTGCTGATTATTTTTCATTTACATGATAAACAATGAATGAACGCTGACTATGTGCCTGGCTCTCACAGCTCAATTAAGGAATCAGGTGTAAACTAGAGGGACAATAGGGGTCAGAAATGCATTCAGGTATCAATACATTCATTTAAAGGGGAGCCTCCTTCTCCCTCTCCCTCTGCCCCTCCTCCCCTCTTATTTTCTCTCTTTCAAATAAATAAATCTTAAAAAAAAAAAACCTTTAAAAAAAAAAAGACATTGACAGCAAGAGAGAAATGACCACAAGCACACATTCATTGCCAATCATCTACCATCCATCCTTTGTGATTTACCTATTATATTCACTTATCTCTACTTTTCGTGCCTCTTATAAGCAAAGATAATTTCAAGTTTTGCTTTGTTGTTTTTTTAATTTATTTTTATTTTTTTATTTTTATTTTTTTAAAGATTTTATTTATTTATTTGACAGAGAGAGACATGAGAGAGGGAACACAAGCAGTGGGAGTGGGAGAGGGAGAAGCAGGCCTCCCGCGGAGCAGGGAGCCCGACACGGGGCTCGATCCCAGGGCCCTGGGATCATGACCCAAGCCGAAGGCAGCCGCTTAACGACTGAGCCACCCAGGCGCCCTTGTTGTTTTTTTTTTAATCTGCCAAGTTGCTTTCCAGTTGTACTTGTGTACTTAGGAAAAACTTAAATGTCCGTAAATCAACTCATGTTCAAAAGTAGGTCTTTGTTTTTTTTCCTCTATACTAGAAAAATTCCAACTCTGAATATACTTGAAGATTTAAAATAAGCAGTTCTGTGTTATTACATTCCTTATATATAATATATAAAACTGAGTAGCTACCAAGCAGTTTTTCTTATATAAAATGAATATTTAAATTACTGTGTAGTTTTCAGACAGCTTAGTTCCCCTAATCACAATCACAGACTAGTTTAATTTAATCTATTTGCTCAGTTACAGAAGAATGTATGTGCATGTAAAATGATGTCACAATATACTTTAAATTGCATCATTTATTATTCTACACAATTATATTATATATAGAAGCCTGGGAATCCTAAGACCACAGTTTAAAATATAGTTTTAAAAAGTTCAATATTAAAAATATCTGAAGGCACAGTTTTCTTTATTATACTGGATGAAGCCCTTCTAAAGTAGGATAGTCAGAAGACCTTTATGTTTACTGAATTTTTGTTCCTTGATATCCCAATACATGAAATTTATAGACCTTTCATGACAGGAAAGACCTGGAAGTGTACTTAAAATTTATGTTTTTTACCTGGCAGGATAATTAATGTTATGTCCTCTGTCATGGAGTATATGTGATAACATTGATAACACTAAGCTATACTTTTGCAATAAGACTTTTTGTTATGTTGCTAAATGATGGTTTGCTTACTGAAGAAAGAGGAAAACAAAAAACATGACCCCCTAGTATTTTGTTCCTTCCTGGGATATTATGGTCATTCTTAGCTCAACCTTGAGAAAAAAAAGATCTAACTGTTTGTGACTACTCTGTCCTATTTACTTAAAGTATAGAGTGTGGGAAGGGAGAGTCTGTCTAGATGTTATCCATTTGTGCAGAAAATACAAAAATGTAAAACATTTTAATCACTATATCTAATTGTAATAGAAAATAAATCACTGAAAGCAACATGAGAAGTATTTCAAAGCCAATCTAAAATAAAGAATGGTAACAAGAAAACAGGAAACCAGCTAGAACAGGATTTAGTAATAATTCAAGATGTGACTTAGGACTCGTAGGTCCCAGCTCTGGAATGATTGCCTTTCTCTGCATGAGATTTCAGACCATTTAGTAAGGATTTCTGGGCTTTAGTTTTATCTACAAAATGTTAAGAGTATAGACTAATTTCTTTGAGCCCCAGGGAGGTTCAGCCCCCTCCTCAGAGCTGATCAATAAGCCATATATCTTAATGGAGACAGGTTGATTCTATTTGTCATACTAACTCACCTGGCTGGAAAAAACTATAATCAGATCACATACTTTGTTTGACCATATAGGAAAAATGGAACTTTTATGGTTATAAAGTCCTTTTCATATGTTCATCCCCTGAGAGATTTTCTTTACGTCCTTAAAATTTTAGTTATTAATTGAATAAATTCTCCATCCAGAGTGTTTCTTTCCCAGGAGTCGTTGTTCAAATAAATGTGATATTTAAATTTGCTTATAATTGGGGCACTTGGGTGGTTCAGTCTGTTAAGTGGCTGCCTTTGGCTCAGGTCATGATCCCAGGGTCCTGGGATCAAGCCCTGCATCAGGCTCCCTGCTCAGTGGGGAGCCTGCTTCTCCCTCTCCACTGCTTGTGCTCTCTCTCTCTTTCCCTCTCTCCCTCTCTCTCTCTCTCAAATAAATAAATAAAATCTTTTTAAAAAATAAATTTGCTTATAATTAGCCATAGTTACTCTGATAGCAACCATGATTCAATGTGGAAAGTCTGGATCATTAAGAACCAACTATCCATGGGGCGCCTGGGTGGCTCAGTCGTTAAGCGTCTGCCTTCGGCTCAGGTCATGATTCCAGGTCCTGGGATCGAGCCCCGCATCGGGCTCCCTGCTCAGCGGGAAGCCTGCTTCTCCCTCTCCCACTCCCCCTGCTTGTATTCCCTCTCTCGCTGTGTCTCTCTCTGTCAAATAAATAAATAAAATCTTTAAAAATATATATATATTTTAAGAACCAACTATCCAGAAAGATGGGACTTAGCCATGAAAAGAGCATGATTTCAAGATAATACCCAATTTCCTTTTTCATGTTGGTTTTGCAGATCAGTTCTTACTTTATTTTGTGATGTAAAAATAAGTTAAATGAAATTTTAAAATTCTATGACAACACACAATAAAAGTCCTTAAGTAAGACCCTAGCCACATATCCACTGTGAATTGGTCCATCGCATTTGCCTGGTAAGATTTATAAAGAATTGTCTCCAAGGTATGTAGATTATAACATTAGTATCCACTGGTTTTAGTTATAAGAGCCTATTAAGTAGGATACTAAAATAATTTGAATCCTATGCTTTCCAACCTGTTTAATGTACCTGGCAATTAATTTCAAATCTTTGTTGGCACTTACTACGATTCTTACCATATAGCCTTGAACTGTATAAAACATAATCTCCTCCCTTAGTAGGTTTAGAACACTTTTGGGAAGAGAAAAAATTAAGTAACATTGCAAAACACTGCAAAAATAAAAAAGCATTTCTGTCTGTCTTTCCTTATTTATTAAGAATGTTCTTTAGTCTTAGGCCCTCATCCCTGAGAATGGCACAAGGCTTCCCTGGGCATATTTTTAAGTGTATGATGGTTGTTATTCCTTATGGCAAATTGATATCAATTTGCCTTTCTTTGGAATACAAGATATATTACCATAAAAGTCATATCAAATATTTGAGCTCAATTCTATTTTAGATTTCAAGTCATGGAATAACAAGATTTAGAAAGTATTATGTGTCATATCTCCCTAAGAAGATTTGAAATCAGATTTATAGGAATCAGTATAATAGAACAACTAATATTATCCACATTTTAACAATGGCTTATTTAAAAAAAACCCATATATTATGATCCTGTTCTGGGGAAGCTTAACAGGCTGTCTTTCCTTAGGTTATTCATAAACAAATTGTGGATGAAAAATTTGAAACCTCTAGTCTTCTATTTATTAGTTAGAATAGATTCTTCTAGAATCTAAATATTTTATAGATATTATATATAACTTTTCTCATAGTTATGTGGATTTTAAAATTGTGCCCTTGGAACAACCTCACGGAATAATGACAATGAAAATCACTTTCACCAATAAATTGTTATCCACTCTCCATTGTAAAATCATCAATAGCATCTTTTAATGAATCTCTTGAGAGCAGGTTGGCTTTTTCACTGAGGCAGAAGTGGGTCAGACAGATAGCTTTTGCAGTGGTCTTTTGAAATCAGCAAACTTGTGACCAGAACTAGCATGTTTTTCCAGGTCTGATGGCTACTGTCAGAAGTCAGCTCAAATATCTCTATTGGCTTCAAGTATTTAAGAAGTTAAAAGGTTTCACTTATTCTTTTTTTTTATTATGTTCAATTATATGTGTTTATCTGAGGATATTTTCCCTCCCCAGAATATGGAAGAAGTTACAATTTGGTTTAATTTGCAAATATAAATTCAGGTAATTTATCCATAACTCCAATAAAAAAAAAAAGACAAGAACAGTCTTTCATTATTTCCAGATTTCTGTGTCTGGGTATATCAGAGTACGTTGACCTCATGTGAAGACATATAAATATGTAAGCTTTTCTTTTAGTGTGAATAAATTCTATTTAGGAGTCCTGCCATAATATTTGTGTTGACAATATTATTTTTAACAAGTAGAGATTAACAAAGGAATCACACAGTTTCCAGTAACAAAGTTTGGGTCTGAGAAATATAAGTCCTTTTTTTTTTTTAAACTAATGTGAGTTCAAATCGCAAAGACATTCCCTAAATGGTCATGTCCCTGCTTTCATAATAAGTTGGGTTCTCTGGGATAACATGATGGTGATATAAACCTACAAAAAAAGTAATTTCATTTTCAAGTTACCTCTTTTTATGGTGACTCATAAAGACAGTACGATTAAAATGTTAACTGGAGTTCTGAGAAAGATTGTAGTGGAATGTATGGGCGGGTTTGTGCTTTCTTCTTAATTACCTTTGACTCCCCATGTAACAAATCCGGAGGAAGTGCAGAGAAGACAGGAAATCTGTAAGAAGAATCTCAAAATGTATGGTGATTAACATAATATAATTTAAAAAAATGAAAAAAAAAAAGAAGAATCTCAAAATGTAATGCTGCTCGTACTTCCCAGAAGCACCAACAAGTGGCAGCAAGGCTAACACGTGTTGCATATTCTTTGTAAATCAGACATTACTTTCACATGTAGTTCAGGGAAAAATATGTGAGAGAGGATGCGACTGTCTTCCTAGTTCCCGTAAAAGTCAGAGTACTGAATCAAAACAATTCTTTTCTCCCTCCTTCTCCCCCTCCTTCTTCCGTGATTCTTCAGGTGCCTGCCAAAAGCCAGATAGCCCCCGAGAAGGACAGGAGGACCCAGCCCCTGCCCTTGTGAAGCTTAGGTTGCACTGCAAATGTGTGAGGTGGGGATGGAGGGATGGAGGGTACGGAGAGGATGGGGCAGCAGTGGGCGAGACAGTGGGAACAGACCTACACTTAATTTTTTAGCAGGTGAGTTTTCAGAAAGACTTTGTCGGTGCTAGTTTTCTCACCTTTGAAAAGTGAGTGTTTACCTGCCCGCAGGGATCTTAGGTACACAGAAAATCAAGTCTCAGTCTGGGTTTTCAGAATTAAACTACACTGCCTGCTGGGTTGCAGTTGCTTCATACTCTTGTGTTCAACTGGCAGGAGTCGCTTCTTCCCACTCGGCGTTTCCCAAGACTGCAGGCTCCTTTTCCAGGGACCCACTGTCTTGGGCAGGAATGCTTAACAGCCACTGGGTTCTGTTCCCTGGGTGAATTTGTTAGCGTCCTGTTGCTTTTGTGTAACTTGAAAGATGGATCCAATTTCAGCCGCGTAAAGCTATAATTACATTGTTACTACTTCATGCTATGTTATCTCAAATAATGAAGCCTTGGGGGAGAAAAAAACAAAACTAGTTCCATTCAGCATTCTAAGGAGAATGCCAGCTTGATATCAGTGTGACTACAGAATATGGAAGATTCTGGAACTGACTGGTTAAAGTTAAACTGCATTTTCTGTGCTTTGATTAAACACAGTGAAGGGTGACAGATTTAATAAAAATGTTAATTCTCTGGACATGGGCAGAGCGATGTGAAAAAAATGAGAATTATTATGTGGGTCACTAAAAAAAAAAAAGTCCAATATGTCCAGGGTCCTTAGGATTTAAAAAGTTGCTGAAGGGGTGCCTGGGTGGCTGAGTCGTTAGGCGTCTGCCTTCGGCTCAGGTCATGATCTCAGGGTCCTGGGATCGAGCCCTGCATGGGGCTCCCTTCTCCGCGGGAAGCCCGCTTCTCCCTCTCCCGCTCCCCCTGCTTGTGTTCCTGCTCTCGCTGTCTCTCTCTCTGTCAAATAAATAAGTAATAATCTTTAAAAAAAAAAAAAAAGTCGCTGAAACTTGTTGCATAATTATCTAAATTCTTGCCTCTACCCCACCAGGTTACTCGGGTGGTGGTTGTTTTGGGGACTGGAGACTGGGAGGGGAGGTTGGGATGCTAAGGGAATGTAAGTTCTGTCACTGAATTACCCTGTTTTACTCCTTAGTTAGTTATTTAAATTGCCTGAGTCTTTCTCTGATATCTATCTTCTTCCGTTTGTGGAGGGATTTCCTTTCCAGCAACTAATGTTCTTTCTGGATCATGTTGTTTATTGTAAATGCCTAAAAACCACAAATCACCCCATAGCTATTTAGACATATGGGTAGTCTGAGCAGACACGAAGCTCTCCTACTATACTGTATTTCCCCTTTTATCACATTTATGTGAGTCCACTGTGATTATTCTTTCCTGCTAAGGCTAGGTGCCGTGTGTCTTTCCTTGCCCACTTGTGCATCCTAGAGCCTCAAAGATCACTTGGCAATAATACATTTCTGTTTAATGAACAAATAACTGAATGAGAGAGTGATTGACTGTGTAACCAACACACACAAAAAAGTGCTCAGAATAAGTACAGCTTTTAAGTGCCTGCTAACTCATTATCATGTTGTTGAGAAATTGTTTAATATTGTTTTTGCTTAAATCTAGTGGCTTTTACACAGAATCTCAGAGTTTCTCTTTTATAAAATTTACATTGAGTAGATTAGACTTTTTTTCAGGGGGGCATTATTATTAAAGAGTATGGCAGATTTTATTTTCCAGTATATCTTATCCCTGTGTTTTGCTTGCAGTGTGACATTGGGAGGTGAGTTCTGAATTCCCACCACTGAGTATGGATAGGCTAGCCTCAGGGACTCACTTCTAAGAGATAGCAGCACTAGAAGTAACTGAGTGACTTCTGCGAGACTAGGTCATTAAAGGTGAAACTGCCTCCACCTGGCTCTCTTCTCTCTCTGTTGAGACACTTGTTCTTGGAACTTGGCCACCATGCTGTGAGAAAGCCCAGGTGATGTGGCCAGGCCATAAGAAAGTGTTCTAGTCAACACTCCCAGCAAAGGTCTCAGCCCACAACCAAACGTCCACTACCAGACATGTGACTGAAGGTGTCCACGGATGATTTCAGCCCCTTGGAGCCTTCCAATTAAGGTCTCAGGTGTTGTAGAGCAGAGAAGAGCCATCTTGCCCTAGCCTGCTTGAATTCCATGACCATATTAAATGAGTGTTTTTTTGCTACCACGTTTTGGGGTAATTTTTAAATCCAGGTATAGTAATGGAATAAAGACTTAGCTTTTACTTTTGTTTTATTTGTTGAGATGATTTATTGAGATCTAATTTACATATCCTAAAACTCACCATCTTAAAATGTATATTTCAGTGGTTGTAGTATATTCATAAGGTTGTGCAACGATCACCATAATCAAATTCCAGAACATTTTCATCACCCTAAAGAGAAACTCCATACTTGTTAGCAGCAGTCTCTCCCTTTTCTCCCTACCCCCCAGCCTGAGGCAACCATTAGTCTACTTTTTGTCTCTATGGATTTGCCTATTCTGGACATTTCATATAAATGGAATCATACAATATGTGGCCTTTTTGTGTCTGGTTTCTTTCACTTTGCATAATGTTTTCAAAGTTCATCCATGTTGTATCATGTATCAGCACTTCATTCCTTTGAATAATATTCTGTTGTATGAATATACCACATTTTGTTTATCCGTTCATCAGTTGATGGACATTTGGGTTATGTCTCCTTTTTGGCTATTGAGAATAATGCTGCCATGAATGTATATGTGCAAGAAGTTTTTCTTTGAAAATATGTTTTCAGTTCTCTTGGCTATATAAGAGGAATGGTAACTTTATGTTTAAATTTTTGAGGAGCTGATAATTTTTTTCCAAAATGGTTGTACTAATTTACATTCCCATCAGCCAGTATAAGTTTCTCCATATCTTCACCAGTACTTGTTATTTTCTATTATTATTATTATTTTTGTCATCCATGTGTGTGTGAAGTGGTATCTCATTGTGGTTTTGGTTTGCATTTCTCTAATTATTTAATGATGTCCAGCATCTTTTCATGTGCTTCTTAGCCATTTGTCCATCTTCTTTTTTTTTTTTTAAAGATTTTATTTATTTGAGAGAGAGAGCGTGAGAGTGTCAGCATGAGCTGGGGTGGGGGGGGAAAGGAGAAGGGTGTGGGCTGGGGGGGGGAGGGGCAGAGGGAGAGGGAGAGGCAGACTCCCTGCTGGATACAGGGCTCAATCCCAGGACCCTGAGATCATGACCTGAGCCAAAGGCAGATGCTTAAGTGACTGAGCCACCCAGGCGCCCCCCTATTTGTCCATCTTCTTAAGAGAAATGTCTTTTTAAATCCTTTGCCCATTTTTAAATTGGGTTGTCTTTTTATTGTTGAGTTATTGGTACTTATGTATTCTGGATATTAGATCCTTATTCAGATTTGCAATAATTTCTCCCATTCTGTGGATTGCATTTCACTTTTTGATAGTGTCCTTTCATGCACAAAAGTTCTTAATTTTTGTAAAGTCTGATTTATCTGTTTTTTCTTTGTTCTTTGGGTATCAAATCTAAGAAACCATTGCCTAATCCAATATCATAAAGCTTTTCTGCTGTGCTTTCTTCTACAAGTTTTAGCTCTTACATTTAGGTCATTAATCCATTTTGAATTAATTTTTGTATATAGTCTGAGTTTAGGGTGTCCAAGTTCATTCTGTTGCATGTGGCTATCTGGTGGTCGCAGCAACATTTGTTGAGAAGAATATACTTTCCCCCTTAAATTATCTTGGCACCCTTATTGAAAATCTGTTGACCATAGATGTAAGGGTTTATTTCTGGACTCTCCATTCTGTTTCATTGCTCTATATGTCTATCTTTATGCCAGTACCATGATGTATTATAGCTTTGTAGTAAGTTTTAAAATTGTAAAGTGTCAATTCTCCAACTTTGTCCTTTCTCAATATTGTTTTGGCTATTTTGAAACCCTTGCATTTCCTTATAAATTTTAGGATCAGCTTGTTAACTTTTGAAAAAAAAAAAAAGGCAGAATTTTTATAAGAATTTCATTGAAACTGTAGATCAATTTGGAAAGTATTGCCATTTAACGATATCTTCCAATCTATATGCTTGGAGCATATTTCTATTTATTCAGGTCTTCTAAAAATTTTTTAAACAATGTTTTATAGCATTCAGTGTACAAATCTTGAACTTTATTGGTTAAATTTATTCCTAAGTATTTTATTTTTGAGGCTATTATAAATGGAATTCTTTTATTAATTTCATTTTTGGATAGTTTCTACCAGAAATGCAACTAATTTTTATATATCCATCTGTAACCTGCAAACTTGGTGAACCTGTTGACTAACATTTTCTTTTGTGAATTCCTTAGAATTTTTTATATATAAGATGATGTCATCTGCAAATAGAGACTTTTACTTCTTCCATTTAATCTGGATGTATTTAATTTCATTTTCTTGTCTAATTGCCCAGCTAGAACTTCTAGTACAACATTGAATAAAAATGGTGAAAGCAGTCATTTCATCTTGTTCTCAATCTTAGGGAAGGAGGGTCTTCAGTTATTCATCATTAAGTACAATATTAGATGCAGAATTTTCACAGTTGGCCTTCGTCAAATTGAGGAAGTTCTCTTCTATTTTTAGTTTGTTGAGTGCTTATGTCATGAAAAGGTGTGGGATTTTGTCTAATGCTTTTTCTATGTCTATTGAGATGATCATGTGTTTTTTTTCTTTCATTCTATTCATGTGGTATATTATAGTGATTGATTTTCATATGTTGAACCAATCTTGTACTCCTGGGATAAATCCTACTGGGTCATAGTCTATCATCCTTTTTATATGCTGCTGTATTTGGTTTCCTAGTGTTTCACTGAGGCTTTTTATATTTACATTCGTGAGTTCTATCAGTCTCTAGTGTTCTTATGTCTTTGTGTGGTTTTTGTATTGAGATGCTCCTGGCCTCATAGCATGACTTGGGAACTGTTCCCTCCTATTTTGGGGGAAGTTTGAGAAGGATTAGAAAATGACGTTTGACTCTAGGTCAAACATAAGGGACTACCCAGTTTAACAAAGTGTGTAGCCTGTGACCCAATTTAGGAAAATGAAACAGAATATTCAAGTTGACAAACTAAAATCTCTCTCACTCATCCATACACGTGCGCAGAGAAAACAGTCCCCCTTGGAATAGTCCCATCTTACTGGGCCTGTGAAATCTTACGTGCTTATCTAAGGCTGACTTATTCTTAGGCTGCTGCCAGAGATTTAGCATTTGGAACCATGATAGGAACCACACCTATGACCACTGTGGGACAAATTGTTGGCAGGAGAATGACACTGGAAATTGTGACTGATTAGTCAGATAAAGCATTTGAGGTAATACAGAGCATCCTCTGGAGCAGGTGCTGATAGAAGGACTTTATATATATTAACTCATTTAATTCTCATAATAACATATAAGATAGATCAACTGGATGTCATTTTGAAATCTGTGAAAGCTCTTGGAACTAGGAGAAGAGAAATATATGAAAAGAATACAGAAGTCCATCAAGATCAAATGTTTTTAAAACATAATGCATATAATGAACCATATCTTAAAATTTTCTAATTAGCTTTATAAAAAGGGGGCACCTGGGTGGCTCAGTTGGTTAAGCGGCTGCCTTCGGCTCAGGTCATGATCCCAGGGCCCTGGGGTCGAGCCCCGCATCGGGTTCCCTGACCGGCGGGAAGCCTGCTTCTCCCTCTCCCAGTCCCTCTGCTTATGTTCCCTCTTCAGCTGTCTCTCTCTTTCTCAATTAAAAAAAAAAAAATCTTTAAAAAAAAGTACTTAAGTACCTGAGGAGGTTCATCAGTCAGATAAATGAAGCACTTAGAAAAGAAATAGAATACATTTAATTTATAGATACAGATGTGAGGGAGGAAACATAATTTTCCTTGTTTCCTACTAGGTTCTTGCCTAAGACCCCTTTAATAAAAAGAGATTAACAGGAGAAAAACAAGCAAAAATGTTATAATATGTATACCTCCTCAATACATGGGAGATAATCCAGGAAAAATAACTACCTGAAATGACCCAAACCACCGCCTTAAATATCATCCCCAGTTAAAGTCAAAAGATATTGGAGGTGGGTGGGTGGACTAGGCCGGTTATGGGAGGTTATCAGGAAAAATACAATTAACAACCATATAGTTGTTATGCAGATTTAAGTCTTAATGCCTTCTGCATTGATAAGAGTATCTAGAGAATCATCCTTCTCTTCCCTTACAGAGAGGAAAATACCCTTACAAATGGAGATTTCCCTTTTAAATGTAAAAGTTTCTTACAAACTCCATGGAAAGTTGTTTCTTAAAAATAACCAGTTTAAAATTATCCATATGCCAAAGAGGCATACTTTGGGATGGCGTATTCTACTCCTCTTCACAGATTTGAAGATGCTTAGTTAAGTTTTTAATGGAGACCAAACATAGTTTAAAGAACCTGTAAATTGTTTAAATTTGCTCAATTGTGAATAGAATGTTTTATGTAAAAATGTATTAATAACCTTAATTAATCAAGCAATGTCAGTGAAAACCAAAGAAGACCTCTGAATAAATTTTCTGTCTTATAAACTACATTCTTGGGCATCCAGAAACTCACATTTAACAAAAGTGAGAAAGACATAAAACTGTGATGAAGTACCAAAGCTCCTAACCTCTTTCCCTTGAGGAAATGTTGTAGGAAGAATGTTTACATAATCAGTGCAGAAAAGCAAATATTCACTGATTCACATGGCGTGTTACAATAGCCACCCCGCCTTCCACTGCGGTCCTCTCAGACCCAGCTTGAAATGGCAGAGCCTCTCCTCTTGCTTCCCCAGAACCTAGAGATCTTCTTACATTCCTTGTTACTGGTTTGTTGTTACTTCTTTTTGTTACTGGTGTATGGTGGCACTCAGTCAATTTTTCTCTCTAGCCTAAAAACACTCAGTATTTGGTACTCCAAATCTTACACAAAATGTGCTTTAAAACCACAAATTTATAATCAAGTATTGTGGTAGAAGTGTATTATGCAGTTTTTGAAATTTTAGTGCAAAGTTAAAAAAAAAAACAACCCTTAAGTAACAGAAATAAGTGCAGTTGCAAAGATTGCATTTCCCTTATTAAAAACACAAACGAGACTAATTTTTAGAACATGAACTGTGAATATTTTCATTTTTTTATAAATGTATTTTTTAAAGATTTTATTTATTTATTTGACCGAGAAAACAGCAGAGGGAGAAGGAGAAGCAAAGGGAGAGGGAGAAGCAGACTCCGCACTGAGCAGGGAGCCCGATGTGGGATTCGATCCCAGGACCCTGGGATCATGACCTGAGCCGAAGGCAGACGCTTAACCAACTGAGCCACCCAGGCATCCTATTTCATTTTTCAAAATTTATTTGGCCCCTCATGGAGGAAAGGATGGAGGCTCTAGTGTTTGCATACCATCTTTCACATTATCTATAGACCAGGTCAGTGTATTAAATTGCAATTTTCTTGTAGGAAACATGGTCAAATATGGGCAATTTAATATGGTTCAGTCTACTAATTAAGTAATCTCATGCTTACTAGTGTCTCTAAACAGAAATATAGTCAAAATTGTTATAATTAATTAGTTTTTGAACTGGATTTGGCAGCTCTAGATGATCTTTAGAGAACTTTTTTTTAAGAGAGGGAAAGGGTCAGAGGGAGAGGGAGCGAGAGAATCTTAAGCAGAATCCATGCCCAGCACTGAGCCTGATGTGGGGCTCAATCTCACAACCCTGAGATCATGACCTGAGCCGAAATCAAGAGTTGGTCACTTAACCAACTGAGCCACCCAGGCGCCCCTAGAGAACTTTTTAAGTTGCATAAAGTTTATTGTTACAATTGGCAGATTAAAATAGCAAGATGACATCTTCTGGAAGCTTATATGGCCCAAGAAGTTAAATTTAAAAAAATTACTCTTCCATTTATTCATTGTAAACTTATAAGTCTATCTCTGTATTAATTAGGGTTAGATGTAACTGTGAATGTCAGAGAATCCAAATTAACCGTGACTTAAACAAAATAGAACTTTATTGCATTCACATAAAAGGAAGTACAAGGCCAACAGTGTAGGGCTGTGGAATGGTTCCATCTTCAGGAACCATGGTTTCTTTGATATCGTCATTCTGCCACCCTCTATAGATGGCTACCACCTCATGGGCCAAGTAGGCTCCCTGAACTCCAGTCATCAGATATGTATTACAGGCAGCGGGAAGGAAGAGGAGGGAGGAAGGGCACGCCCACTCACTTTACAGAATATGCCCATCCTACTTTGTTTATATCCCACTGGCCAGTATTCAATCATATGCTACACTATGCTTCAAGCTGGGAAATGGAGTCTTTATTCTGGGCAGTCATGTACCCAGCTAAAATTAAAAAGTTCCATTAGGATGAAGATACTATATTGGGGGCATAACAGGCTTTCGGGTTTGGGTTCATAGATACATTTCATGGGAATTATCAGTCCCTGCAGTTTGTCAAATTTTGTAAAGAAAAAGATATACAGCTTTTGCCAGATTCCCAAGTATCTCTGTCATGCAAAGATGTTTAAGAATCAGTGTCTCCTGGGTGTTATACGCAAACAATGAATCATGGATCACACATCAAAAACTAATGATGTAATGTATGGTGATTAACATAACATAATAAAATAAAATTTAAAAAAAAGAAAAGAAAAGAAACGTAGCGCTGAAGGCCAGAAAAACACCAAACATTGGGGCGCCTGGGTGGCTCAGTTGGTTAAGCGACTGCCTTCGGCTCAGGTCATGATCCTGGAGTCCCTGGATCGAGTCCCGCATTGGGCTCCCTGCTCAGCAGGGAGTCTGCTTCTCCCTTTGACCCTCCCCCCTCTCATGTGCTCGCTCTCTCTCATATAAATAAAAAACATCTTTAAAAAAAAAAAAAAATACCAAACATTGGGTACATCTGCCTATGGGCTAGCGGGAGGAGTGGAGTGGGCAACTGCCATCATGTGTTTTTTATGCATATAGACTATTTAGTTTCTTAAAATTTGATAAAAATAAAAACATGGGAGAAAAACAAAAAAAAATCAGTGTCTCATATATAATTTTAACTCTCTATTCAGTTTTAAATAAATAACATGCAAGTGATGTCTGTTTCTCATTATGCCTTACAAATTGTGTTACTGTCAATAGTAAATATATCTAAGCTCATATTAGGTGCATAAGTATCCTACGAAAGATATAAAGCAGAATTTTAAAAAAATTAAGTCTGGGAAGTGAACAAATATCTGTAAACCCTAGAAGAATATGTAAAGAAAAGGTGAATCACTTGTTTCTTGCTTATCAACTATTATAAGAGAGTGGGGCTGCTTTTTGTCTCTTATAATTTATAACCTTGGATTTTAACTCAATATTTAGTAATCAAAGAAAAGCAAATTAAAAGAACAAAGCACTATTTATTTACTTTCTAAGTCAACAAAATAAAGGAAAACAGTAACAACTCTAATATTTTATGGCGGAATATAATTGATATGATCATTTTGGAAGACAGTTTGAGAATATATGTAACATAGACAAATATTTTGATTAAGAAGATTTGTCCCATGGAATTAATACAAAAAATATATAGAAGAATATATTTATTGCAGCATTTATTTGTTTATTAGCAGTTTCAGGTTGGAAACTACCCAAATATCCAACTATAGGAAAATAATTATGCAATTCATCCTATATCAACAAAGGGAGCATATAAAACTGTTCCAAGTGATAATTATGACACTTTTATGAACAGCATTGGAAATTATCACATTATATTAAATTAAAAAGACACAATAGAGAATTATACACAAAAACCCAACAGTTCACGCTTGAACAACATGAGGGTTAGGGGCGCCGACCCCCATGCAGTCGAAAATCCATGTATAACTTTGACTCTCCAAAAACTTAACTATGAATCTGTTGACCGGAAACCCTACCAATCCATAAACAGTCAATAACACGTATATTGTATATTACATGTATTATATGCTGTATTCTTACAATAAAGTAAGCTAGAAAAAATGTTATTTTAAAAATCACAAGGAAGAGAAAATACATTTACAGTTCTGTACTGTGAAAAGTCTGCATCATGTAACACTACATCAAAAACTAATGATGTAATGTATGGTGATTAACATAACATAATAAAAAAAAAATATATAGCTAAAAAAAAAGTCTGCATGTCATTAGAGCTGCGGGCTTCAAACCCATGTTGTCCAAAGGTCAACTGTATAAACAACAGCTATATAGTAATATACCAAAGCGAAAAGTTGCATTAAATTTTTTCCCTACATGTTAATTTAATGGAGTAGAGTCTTTAAAATTGATTGGATTATATGCACACATACTTTCAGACCACTAATGGAGGATCACTAAAGCATCAGATGTGTCTTCAAGGAATCTTACATAGTTTCATGTAATATCTGTACAACTAATAAACATACTTCAAAAGGGAGCATTGGGCATTCAGAAAACTAGTTGAGTCAGGTTCACAGAATGCCATGAGGCAAATTAACTTCAATGTTCTACTCTGTTGCAGAAGTTTTAATCCTGTGATATTCTAGGCAGGTGTTCTGGAATTCATCCGTGTATAGAATTATCAGTTTGTACTTCGACCCTCTCCACCCTTCCCATATGATATTACTCAAATCAAAAAGTTCATAATAAGTACTTTTAGTCTTATGATTTTTTAAGGCTTTCAATTTAAATTTCTTAAACAGAAGAAAAACACAAGAAAAAAATTTTTTTCGTGTATGTATAATCACAGTAGCCCTTCCTATGTTTGCCCAACATTCTGACACTCACTCTTTCCCCCATTTTTTTTATTGTGATAACATACATATAAACATACAATTTGTCATCTTGACCATTTTTAAGCGTAGAGACCAGTGGTACCAAGTAACTTCATTTCTATATACACGTTAAAAAACTGTACTGAAGGGACGCCTGGTTAAGTGTTTGCCTTCGGCTCAGGTCATTGAACCCCACATTGGGCTCCTTGCTCAGCAGGGAGCCTGCTTCTCCCTCTGCCTGCCGCTCCCCCTGCTTGTGCTCACTCTCTCTCTCTGACAAATAAATAAATTAAAAAAAAAAACAAACCTCTACTGGAAAGATATTCTATGACCTTAATATTTCGATAATTTACTCAGCAATTGATTTAAACTAGAGAAGGATATCAGAAGGTTTAAATCTATAGGTTCCCAAATATTGAAATGGCATTTTCCTCCTTTCATGTTGAAAACTTGCAAACTTTTCAGAAAGGTTTCTCTGATTCCTTATTGAAGCTACTAGACAAATCTTCCAAGAGCAGTCATCCTAATTATTACTAACTCTTTCCAGAAGAGCAAAGGCAGAGTTGAACCTTTTTCAACCGCGTCATTTAATATTTAGGTGCCAACAACGTGCCAAACATTGTGTTAAGAGCTTTTGTACACAAAACCGCAATTAGAGCAAGAGTCCTCTGATGTAGGTGGGCACCACTCATATTTTACAGATGAGGAATCGGAACCTCTGAGATTTGAGGAGGCTTGGCGCAAGCATGGCAGACCTCGATCACAGTCCAGATCTTTGGTCTCCACGTCCACTGCTGGTTCTGCCCGCCACAGCTGCCATCCCACATTTCCTGCAGCATCTCTCAAACAAATCCACACCGGCTGACTCCCAAAATGCCACACAAAGGAGACGGTTCCAGATATAACTTTTTATCTTTTCTTCACCACTTTCAACTCTTTGGCATTTGTCACTTAAAAAAAAAATGTCAACTCTAAGGTTGGAGGTGGTTACGTCGTCATTATTATATTTTAGACATAATTCCTTTCTGGATCATACTTTTGTGGTTCTAGTAGATTTTCTCCTTGTTTGATTTGTGCTTGCTCAACTGAAGAGCAAGGCTGTAGTAAATAGGTGTAGGTGTAGCATATGGAGAATAGGTATCTGTATCTATATCCATACCTATAGATCTATCCTGATACCGGGCTAGATACAGATGAGTGAGAGTACATGAGTGTATAGACGTTTAGTACAAAGGCGCAGGTGTCCACACTTAGGCTGCAGTTCCTTGGATCCTAAAAAGACCAAACTCCTAGGGCTATAAGGGTTCTCTAGGATCTTAAATTAGTTGAAGAAAGATTGGAGTTTTCAGTAGTTCTGTATGCTACAAATTCTGTATATACAAATATACATACACACAGAGCTTTGCTATCAGGGACCCTTAGCATATGTATCATTCAGAATAACTGGCTCTTCTAGTTAGCTAAGGGTTGGCTGTTTTTAAAAATAGCTTTTCTCTTCCTCCTTTCCTTTCCTTTCCTTTCCTTTCCTTTCCTTTCCTTTCCTTTCCTTTCCTTTCCTTTCCTTT